>NC_143050.1:36707500-37040000 GCF_057628025.1 Oncorhynchus mykiss | reverse complement strand
CAGGTACACACTGTATTGTATAACATATACTACATAACATACACACCATAGTACTGCAGATATACTTAGAATACTACATACTGGACACCAAATAAAATAAAATGTTATTGGTCACATACACGTATTTAGCAGATGTTATTGCAGGTGTAGCAAAATGCTTGTGTTCCTAGCTCCAACAGTGCAGAAGTATCTAACAATTCATACCAACACACACAAATCTAAAAGTAAAAGAATGGAATTAATAAATATATAAACGTTAGATTGAGCAATGTCGGAGTGGCATTGACTAAAATACAGTAGAATAGAATACAGTATATACATATGAGATTAGTAAAGCAGTAATGTAAACATGATTAAAGTGACTAGTGTTCCATTATTAAAGTGGCCATGTCTATGTATATAGGGCAGCAGCCTCGAAGATGCAGGGTTGAGTAACCGGGAGGTAGCCGGCGAGTGATGGCTATTTAAATGTCTGATGGCCTTGAGATAGAAGCTGTTTTTCAGTCTCTAGGTCCCAGCTTTGATGCACCTGTACTGACGTTGCCTTAATGATAATAGCGGGGTGAACAGGCTGTGGCTCGGGTGGTTGATGTCCTTGATGATATTTTTGGTCTTCCTGTGCTGTAGGTGTCATGGGGGTCAGGCAGTGTGCCCCCGGTGATGCGCCGCATCACCCTCTGGAGATCCCAGTGGTTTTTGGTGGTGCAGTTGCCGTGCCAGGCGGTGATACAGCCCAACAGGATGCTCACAATTGTGCATCAGTAAAAGTTTGTGAGGGTCTTACAGGCCAAGCCAAATTTCTTTAGCCTCCTGCCGTTGAAGATGCACTTTTGTGCCTTCTTCACCACACTGTCTGTGTGGGTAGTCCATTTCAGATTGTCAGTGATGTGTACGCGGAGGAACTTGAAGCTTTCCACCTTCTCCACTTCGGTCCCATCGATGTGGATAGGGGCTTGCTCCCTCTGCTGTTTCCATTGTTGGTAATCAGGCCTACTGCTGTTGTGTATTCTACAAACCTGATGATTGAGTTGGAGACGTGCGTGGCCAAGCAGTCATGGGTGAACATGGAGTACAGGAGGGGGCTGAGCACGCACCCTTGTGGGGCCCCTGTGATGAGGATCAGCAAAGTGGAGGTGTTGTTTCCTACCTTCACTACCTGAGGGTGGTCCGTCAGGAAGTCCTGGA
Source organism: Oncorhynchus mykiss (assembly GCF_057628025.1). Taxonomy (NCBI): domain Eukaryota; kingdom Metazoa; phylum Chordata; class Actinopteri; order Salmoniformes; family Salmonidae; genus Oncorhynchus; species Oncorhynchus mykiss. The sequence goes on along the minus strand of NC_143050.1, from coordinate 37,038,815 downwards.
CCCAGTTGCACAAGGCGGGGTGCAGACCCAGGGCCCCGAGCTTAATGATGAGCTTGGAGGGTACTGTGGTGTTGAAGGCTGCGCTATAGTCAATGAACAGCCTTCTTACGTAGGTATTCCTGTTGTCCAAATGGGATAGAGAAGTGTGATGGCGATTGCATTGTCTGTGGATCTATTGTGTCGAATTGAAGTGGGTCTAGGGTGTCATGTAAGGTAGAAATTATATGATCATTAACTAGCCTCTCAAAGCACTTCATGATGACAGAAGTGAGTGTAGTCATTTTGTTCAGTGACCTTTGCTTTCTTGGGTACAGGAACAATCGTGGCCATTTTGAATCATGTGTGGACAGCAGACTGGGATAGGGGGAGATTGAATATATCCTTAAACACTCCAGCCAGCTGGTCTGCTCAAGCTCTGAGAACGCGACTAGGGATGCCGTCTCGGCCGGCAGCCTTGCGAGGGTTAACACGCTTAAATGTCTTACTCACATCGGCCACGGAGATCGAGAGCCCACAGTCCTTGGGTGCAGGCTGCGTCGGTGGCACTATGCTATCCTCAAAGCGGGTGAAAAGGGTGTTTAGCTTGTCTGAGAGCAAGACGGTGTCCGCGACGTGGCTGGTTTTCCCTTTGTAGTCTGAGGTTGTCTGTAGACCCTCGGAGGGAATAATTACACTGTTTGTATTCAACCATATTATCAGTCACCTTGCCATTGTTTAATGCGATAGTTCATGCTTTCAGTTTTGCGCAAATGCTGCCATCTATCCATGTTTTCTGCTTTGGGTAGATTTTAATAGTCACAGTGGGAACAACATCCCCTATAGACTTCCTGATGAACTCACTCACCGTGTCAGTGTATACGTCAATGTTATTCTCAAAGGCTACCCGGAACATATCCCAGTCCGCGTGATCAAAACAATCTTGAAGCATCGATTCTGATTGGTCAGACCAGCGCTGAATAGACCTTAGCACTGGTACTTCCTATTTGAGTTTCTGCCTATGGGAAGGAAGGAGTAAAATGGAGTTTGGATCTGATTTGCTGAAGGGAGGGCGGGGGAGGGCCTTGTAGGCATTTCGAAAGGGGGAGTGTTTTACCAAAGCGAGTACTACAGCAAAAGTGTTGATAGAACTTTGGTAGTGTTTTCCTAAAATGTTCTTTGTTAAAATCCCCAGCTACAATAAATGCTGCCTCAGGATATGTGGTTTCCAGTTTGCATTATGTCCAGTGTAGGTCCTTGATGGCTGTTGTGGTATCGGCTGGAGGGGAATATACACGGCAGTGACTATAACCAAAGAGAATTCTCTTGGGAGGTAATACGGTCTGCATTTGATTGTGAGGTATTCTAGGTCAGGTGAACCAAAGGACTTGAGTTTCTGTATGTTATCACAATCACACCATGAGTAGTTAAAATAATCATGAAACATACAGCACCGCCCTTGTTCTTCCCGAAGAGTTCTTTATTCCTGTCTGTACGATGTACTGAGAACCCAGCTGGCTTTATGAACGGGAACGAGAGTATGTTACAGTCCCTGATGTCTCTCTGGAAGGAGATCCTTGCCCTGAGTTTGTTTACTTTATTGTCCAGAGACTGAACATTAGCAAGTAATATACTTGGAAGTGGTGGATGGTGTGCACGCTTCCTGAGTTGGACTAGAAGTCCACTCCGAATACTTGTTCTCTGCTGGCGGCGTCTTGGAGCAGCCTCTGGGATAAGTTCAATTGCCCTGGGGGGTACGAACAAAGTATCCAATTTGGTAAAGTCATATTCCTGGTCGTAATGCTGATGAGTTACCTTCGCTCTGATATCCGAAAGTTATTTCCGGCTGTATGCAAAAACACAAAAAAACGCTCTGGGCTAAAAATGTAAGAAATAACACAAAATACTAAGTATTGCAAATTTGCTTAGGAGCTAGAAGCAGAGCTGCCATGTCTGTCGGCACCATCTTGCCACCATAGTACTGGAAAATGGGCTCCCCCTCTAGAGACAGGTTACTCTCAAGGTTCATTCCTACCTAGGGAGCTTTTCCTTCCAACTATTTCCTCAGATCTTAAAAGGATGCTGCATGATTGACCAGTTGAGGGGATAATTTTGTCTCCCCAGAGTTCCGGTGATGACGACGGTGTGTACGGGGGTGCGTGGTGCGCAGAGCCAGAGGAGAATAACCACTGGTTTGAGGTGGACGCTCGCAGAGAGGTGGAGTTCACTGGAGTCATTGTACAGGGCAGGAATTCAGACACAGTGTAAGTCCTGCTGTCCGGGGTCACTGCCCTGGGGTCACTACACTGTTCACACAGCCAGGGCCAGTTGGAATCCCCATTAGCCTGCACAATTGATTTGAAATGAACAACACATGAAATTAATACAAACCAAACACCATTCACATCAATGTTTTTTTTATCCATTAGATAAGCAGAATGCTGCAAAAATGATTATAAGGAAAAAGTAATAGGAAATTGAATATTTCCTGTGGAATCAAATGGCACTTTGAATGTTAAAGATTACACAATGTTGGCTATTCGTATAAAGTATCTTTCTCTCGCTCTCTCTTCCTGTATTTCAGAGAAGATTTTGTGTCCACGTTCCACGTGTCCTTCAGTAACGACAGTCGTGATTGGACGGTGCTCCACGATGGCTATGCGGAGTGGGTGAGTAACCTCTTAAGATTGGTCAGTGCAGCTGCCAATTTATTATCTCAACTTTCCTCCTCTCTAATCTTTCCCCTCTCCATCCCTCCAGTTGTTCTATGGCAATGTGGATAGGGACACGCCAGTGATGGTGCAGTTTGATTGGCCAATTGTGGCACGTTACATCCGTATCCTTCCCCAGAGCTGGAACGGTAGCTTGTGTCTCAGAGCTGAGGTCATGGCCTGCCAACTGCCAAGTGAGTACAGCACAATGCATAACCCCATCACCTCAGTGAAAACATCCCCTCCAACAACTCCAGAACCTCATCACGTCCCTAACTCCATCACCTCATAACCTATAAAAGGATCATAATCACGCCCACAACCATCCTCGTTACTCTCCCATATGAATTCCACCACATGCTTCCAATGTTGTTCCTCCCTTCACTCCCCGCAGGCAGCTTCCGTAGTGAGAATGAGGTCCACCCCACAGACGACCTGGACTACAGACACCACAACTATAAGGACATGAGACAGGTGAGTCTAAAATGAGAGTGGGGCACAGGTGGGTATGTCAGGTGAGATAGCCACTGTCCCTCTTTCATCTCTCCCTCATCCCTCTCTCTCTATCCTCCTCTCCCACTCTCTCCTCCATCTCCCCCTCCGTCACGCCCACCTAACACATCACTCTCCTCTCTCCCTCCATCTTCCCATATCTCCCACCTCCCTCTCCTCCCTTCCTCTCTCCCACCTCCCTTCTCTCTCCTCCCTCCCTCTCTCCATCCCAGATGATGAAGGTGATAAATGAGGAGTGTCCTAACATCACAAGGATCTATAACATTGGGAAGAGTTCTGCTGGCCTGAAGATGTACGCCATGGAGATCTCTGACAACCCCGGGGAACACCAGACAGGTGTGTGTGTGTGTGTGTGTGTGAGTAATTGGTGAGCCATACAGCAACGGACCTCGCACACATACTAAGTGATCACAAAACACTGTCACATAAAGACATCTTACTCAACAGGTGAGCCGGAGTTTCGCTACACGGCGGGTCTCCATGGCAACGAGGCGCTGGGGCGGGAGCTGCTCCTCCTGCTGATGCAATTCATGTGTAAGGAGTACAATGACGACAACCCCCGAGTGCGCCGCCTGGTGGAGGGTGTGAGAATACACCTGGTTCCCTCACTCAACCCAGACGCCTACGAACTGGCTTACGAGATGGTGAGGGACCTGGGCTCATTCCAGAAAGATGCTCCAACAAGGAATATATATGTTTTAATTGATGAAACGGGAACCAATGTAACATTACATAATGTTCTTTCCATATCCTATTTCTCTCCCCACAGGTCCCAAACTGCCTGCTCTAAGAAGTGTATTTGCAATAATCTCTCCAATAGAGATGGCATTTTCTCACCTCTCCTCTCTCGTTTCCAGGGCTCTGAGATGGGGAACTGGGGTCTGGGCCACTGGACGGAGGAGGGATATGATATCTTCCAGAACTTCCCGGACCTCAACAGTGTTCTGTGGGGGGCAGAGGACAGGGGCTGGGTCCCACGCATTGTACCCAATCACCACATCCCACTCCCAGAGAACTTCCTCAATGGCTCTGTGAGTGTTTGGGCTCGAGACGTTGTTGTTTCTGTTATTGATTTTGTACTGTTCAATTTCCAATTACACTAGTCTCTATTTTCTCTCTCGTTTTGTCTCTTTCTCTCTCTCTCTCTCTCACAATTTCCAATTATACTAGTTTGAATTTCTGGGGTGACATCTCTATTTTCTCTCTTTTTGTAGGTTGCCCTGGAGACCAAAGCTGTCATTAACTGGATGGAGCGGACCCCATTTGTGTTGGGAGCCAATTTGCAGGGGGGAGAAAAAGTAGTGGCATACCCGTTTGATATGCAGCGGCCTCCAAGGGCTGCAGGGGTGGGTTTCGGTTGTGACTGAAATAAGATAAAGCAGGAAAAGTAGTATCCTATATCGGGAATCTTTCTAGGGAATTTCAGACGTACCCATAGATTTATATCTGCACAGGGACCCAAGAGAATAGGATCCCATTTCCAGCCCTGCTACCTTCTATTACATTAACATAATCTGATTCCTGTGTCTTTCAACAGACGTTGGGGTCTCGACGTGGGTCTCGGCCCGGTATGGACCATGAGATGAACGAGGAGACGTGGGCCCGGATGCAGCGTCAGAACGGGGACGCGCTACGGGAGACGGCAGACGACACCATGTTCCGCTGGCTGGCCATGTCGTACGCCCACAGCCACTTAACCATGACGGAGACCCAGCGGGGCTCCTGCCACACCGACGACATCTCTGGGGGACAGGGCATCATCAACAGGGCCAGCTGGAAGCCTGTGGTGGGGAGTGAGTGTCAATGGGGACGGGGAAAGACGTGAAGAGTGGAGGAGAGGCGAGAGAAGAGAGGAGTCTGAAGGAAGGGCGCGGGAGAGAGATAGAGAGAAAAAAAGGAGAGTATCAAGGCTCAGGAGAAGACCCAGATGCAGTCAGTTTCGAGGTAACAAAAGGTTATTACAAAAACAGTGGGGCAGGCAAATGACAGATCAAGGGCAGACAGAGGTCAGTAATCCAGAGCAGAGTCCAAAAGGTACAGAACAGCAGGTAGGCTCAGGGCAGGCAGAGGTCAGTAATCCAGGCTGGTGTGAAAAGGTACAGAACATCAGGCTGGCTCAGGGCAGGCAGAATGGTCAAAACCGGGAAAACAGAAACTAGAGCAAGACAGGAGCACGGAGAAAACGCTGGTATGCTTGACAAAACAAAACGAACTGGTAACAAACAGAGAACAAAGGTATAAATACACTGGGGATAATGGGGAAGGTGTGCCACACCTGGAGGTGGGTGGAGACAAGCACAAAGACGGGTGAAACAGATCAGGGTGTGACAGAGAGAGGAAGAAATAAGTATGAAGAATCAGGTTAAAGAGAGATAGAGAAGCAGACAGTGTTAAGAAACTCCATCTCATGATTTATACTTCCCTCATGATTTAAACCCCCAGGTATGAATGACTTCAGCTACCTGCACACTAACTGCTTTGAGCTGTCCGTCTTCTTGGGCTGTGACAAGTTTCCGCACGAGAGTGAGCTGCCTTTGGAGTGGGAGAACAACCGAGAGGCACTACTGTCCTTCATAGAACAGGTCAGAATACACACTACAAAGACAACATCAATTAATGTTTAATATTATCTTGTTTTTTAATGCATTTTACTGTGCCTTTTGTTACTTTGTTATTTTATAAACAGTTGGTATTTTATTAGGATCCCCATTAGCTGTTGCAAAAGCAGCAGCTACTCTTCCTGGGGTCCACATAAAACATGAAACATAATACAGAACATCATTAGACAAGAACAGCTCAAGGACAGAACTACATACATTTTTAAAATGCCACACATAGCCTACATATCAATGCAGATACACACACACTATCTAGGTCAAATAGGGGAGAGGCATTGTGCTGCGAGGTGTTACTTTTTCTGTTTTTCAAACCAGGTTTGCTGTTTATTTGAGCAATATGAGATGGAAGAAAGTTCCATGCAATAAGGGCTGTACTGTACGCTTTCTTGAATTTGTTCTGGATTTGGGGACTGTGAAAAGACCCCTGGTGGCATGTTTGGTGGGATAGGTGTGTGTGTCTAAGATGTGTATAAACTGACTATGCAAACAATTTGGGATTTTCAACACATTGTTTCTTATAAAAAGAAGTGATGCAGTCAGTCTCCTCAACTCTTAGCCTGGAGAGACTGGCATGCATAGTATTTATATGAGCCCTTTGATTACAATTAAGAGCAAAACGTGCTGCTCTGTTCTGGGCCAGCTGCAGCTTAACTAGGTCTTTCCTTGCAGCTCTCAACCACACAGCTGGACAATAATCAAGATTAGACAAAACTAAGGCCTGCAGAACTTGCTTTTTGGAGTGTGGTGTCAAAAAAGCAGAACATCTCTTTATTACGGCTAGACCTCTCCTAAATCTTTACAACCATTGAATCTATATGTTTTGACCATGACAGTTTACAATCTAAGGTAACGGCAAGTAATTTAGTCTCTTCAACTTGTTCAACAGCCACACCATTCATTACCAGATTCAGCTGAGGTCTAGCACTTAAGGAATGATTTGTACCTAATACAATGCTGTTAGTTTTAGAGATGTTCAGGACCAGTTTATTACTGGCCACCCATTCCAAAACAGACTGCAACTCTTTAAGGGTTTCAGTGACTTCATTAGCTGTGGTTGCTGATGCGTATATGGTTGAATCATCAACATACATGGACACACATGCTTTGTTTAATGCCAGTGGCAGGTCATTGTTAAAAATAGAAAAGAGTAGAGGGCCTAGAGAGCTGCCCTGCGGTACCCCACACTTTACATGTTTGACATTAGAGACGCTTCCATTAAATAAAATCCTTTGAGTTATATTAGATAGATAGCTCTGAATCCACGATATGGTGGCAGAGGTTGAAAAGCCATAGCACTTAATTAAGTTTTTTCAACAACAGGTTATGGTCAATAATATCAAAGGCTGCACTGAAATCTAACAGCACAGCTCCCACAATCTTCTTATTATCAATTTCTTTCAACCAATCATCACTCATTTGTGTCAGTTGAGTGCCCTTCTCTATAAGCATGCTGAAATAGAGAAATAGCATTGTATTTGGTCAAACACCATTTTTTCCAACAGTTTGCTAAGAGCTGGCTACAAGCTTATAGGTATGCTGTAAGAACCAGTAAAGACCACTTTACCACTCTTGGTTAGCGGAATTACTTTGGCTTCCCTCCAGGCCTGAGGACAAAGACTTTCCTCTAGGCTCAGATTAAAGATATGACAGATAGGAGTGCCTATAGAGTCAGCCAACATCCTCAGTAGCTTTCCATCTAAATTGTCAACGCCAGGAGGTTTGTCATTATTGATCAGTAACAATACATTTTTCCACCTTTCCCTCACTAACTTTACAAAATTCAAACCTGCACTTCTTTTCTTTCATTATTTGCTTTTTATGCATAAATATAATTGCTCACTGTTTGTCGTGGGCATTTCCTGCCTAAGTTTGCCCACTTTGCCAATTAAATAATCATTCAAATAATTGGCAACATCAAATGGTTTTGTGATGAATAAGCCATCTGATTCGATGAAAGACGGAGTTGAATTTGTCTTTCTGCCCATAATTTCATTTAAAGTACTCCAAAATGTTTTTCCATCGTTCTTTATATAGTTGATTTTGGCTTCATAGTAACATTTCTTCTTCTTTTTGTTGAGTTTAGTCACATAATTTCTCAATTTGCAGTAAGTCAGCCAGTCAGATGTGCAGCCAGACTTATTAGCCACTCCTTTTGCCCATCTCTTTCAACCATACAGTTGTTCAATTCCTCATCAGTCAATGGAGTCTTAACAGTTCTAACAATCAGTTTCTTAACAGGTGCATGTTTATCAATAATTGGAAGAAGCAATTTCATAAATTCATCAAGTGCAGCATCTGGATGCTCCTCATTAATCACATCAGACCAACATATATTTTTAACATCACCCACATAAGAGTCACAGCAAAATATTTTGTATGATCTCTTATACACTATTTTAGGCCCAGCTGTTGGAACTTTGGCTTTCCTGGATATAGCCACTATATTGTGATCACTGCAGCCAATAGGTACGGATACAGCTTTGAAACAAAGTTCTGTAGCATTAGTAAAAATGTGATTGATACATGTGGATGATCTTGTTCCTGTAGTGTTTGTAAACACCCTGGTAGGTTGATTAATAACCTGAACCAGATTACAGGCACTGGTTACAGTAAGAAGCTTCCACTTGAGCGGACAGCTTGATGAAAACCAGTCAATATTCAGGTCCCCAAGAAAGTAAGGGTGGCAGGTGGCCTAGTGGTTAGAGTGTTGGGCCAATAACCGAAAGGTTGCTGGATCAAATCCCTGAGCTGACATGGTAAAAATATGTTGTTCTGCCCCTGAGCAAGGCAGTTAACCCACTGGTGCTAAAGACGTGGATGTTGATTATGGCAGCGTCCCGCACCTCTGATTCAGAGGGGTTGGTTTAAAATGCGGAAGATACATTTCAGTTGAAGTCATTTAGTTGTACAACTGACCAGGAATCCCCCTTTCCTTATATGCCACTGAGTAAATGCTGTACTTGATCGAATTGCGCCCAGTGATGTCATCTGAGCGTTGAGCCCTGATAGAGGTTCTGTTTCCTGTGCCAGGTGCATCGTGGGATAAAGGGTATAGTGAGGGACATGGAGGGCAATCCTCTGGCCAACGCCACCATCTCTGTGGAAGGTATCAAGCACGACGTCAAGACTGGTAAACCTGCATTTACACACACACAGCATATCGCAGAGGAAGACCAAATGCATGGTATTTACATGGTATTTCCTTCCAAAATGATCCTCTCTTTCTGGTCTCCTCCCCCCCCCCCCCCCCCCCCCCGTAGCTGCAGCTGGAGACTACTGGCGGTTGTTGAACCCTGGGGAGTACCGTGTGATGGCCCGCGCCGAAGGCCACACTCCCCAGACCCGGCTGTGCATGGTGGGCTACGACTCCGTGGCCACCCCCTGCAGCTTCACCCTGGCCAAGTCCAACTGGGATCGCATCAAGCAGATCATGGACCTCCACGGCAAGAGGCCAATACGGCTTGTCACCAAAGCACCACCCCAGGCAGGAAGTGACATCAGTGGTGGAGCCGTTGGCAGCATGAACACCACGAAGACGGACACCGGTGGCAGGGCAGCCGACTCCCAGAATGCTAAGAATCTCCGCCGCTTACGGCTGATGCGCCTGCGCCGCCTGCGGAGACTCAGGGCCAACCTCTCCACCACCACGACCGTTGCCACCACAACCACCACACCGGCCCCCACGACGACAGCGGAGCTGGTGACCGAGAGCACTACTTCCTGGTATGACTCGTGGTTCCCTGTGGAGAGTTCGTACACAGAGCCCACGCAGGCCGAGATCCTCACGGAAATCCAGGAGTCAGAGCCCACACAGGACTACATCTTTGATTACAAGTTTGATGATTACTAAATTGAATTGCTAAAGTAACAAATTACAGTCTGTAAATACACAATCATAGCTAAAAGGCATTATTCAAATTGTAGGAAATAAAAAACAAATTTAATTCCGTCTCGTGCTGAAAGACAATATTGTAACTGCATTTTTTGTAGCACTTTTTATATTAAAAGAATAATACTTCTTTGGTGCTCTTCTATTAATGTCTCATGATGGTTTTACATTTATTCTGATATATTCTTGTGACGCACACATTGATCAGATAATAGGGCTGTCTTTCTGTGCAGATCAGGGAGTCAAAGTCATGCTAACGGTATTATTTACTCAGGCAAGCCTACTCTGAGGTATCTAGCCTTGCTATTATGTTGCGGGTCAATTCGAGCCATTTCCACTTTTTGAGTCGTCTAAAATACCAGTTAACCTCTCTTTTTCGCCATGAAATTAAATGACTTTCCCTCATTTAGGGTCATGAACCTTCACTTCAAAATGTGGACACACTGATGTGTTGTGGAATGTCTGTCTAGATTGTGTATAAAAACATGATGTCGGAGGTCATTTTGACCAGGAGGCTTTCGTGTGTATAGATAAATCCAAAATAAACAAGTGTCTTTGATGTATTTTGTGTTGACTGGTTCTGGTTGCAATTTTAGAATTATGTTTGGGTGAAAAGGAGCTTTCCCCAAGCTTCTCCTTCTCAGTGCAAGAGCAGCTGATCTCTGACACAGACGGTCAAAAATTAGCTCTGAAAGACATTCAGTCCATGAAGCCTTATCACAAATTCTGGACTGTGACAGTCAAATAGAAGAAGAGGTTTCGGAGACGGAGGACATTTCATAGATGGACAATGCTGTCGATGATCCAGACTGAATTTTTCTTTGGTGAAGAGGATTCCGAGATGATATCTTCCATACCATCCCCTCCATCAGATGAGAGAGAGAGAGCAACAGCCATCATCCAGAGAAGGGAGGACATGAAGAAGTCTAAGGATGGTAATACTGAATGGTCACCGTCACCACGACGAAGTAGAGGTAGACTGTCAGCTTCCAATGTAATCAGAGTTGATCCAGGGCCTACACGATTTGCTGTCACTCGAGTACATGATGCTCTTTTTTACCCCAAGCAATAGAGAAGATTGTACTGGACATGACCAACTTGGGGGGGGGGGTGTTTCAAGAGAACTGGAAGCCACTGGATCGGATTGACTTGCAGGCGGACATTAGATTGCTGATATTAGCTGGAGTGTACAAGTCAAACGGAAAGCGAAGGGCCAGCCTGTGGGATGAAGAAAATGGAAAGCCAATATTCCGGGCAACAACTTCTCTGCAAGAATTCCACATCATTTCTCAGGCCATTCGCTTCGATAACCGTGATACTAGACCCGGTCGACGTGAGACAAACTAGCTGCAATCAGAGATGTATGGGATAAATGGGTGGACATGTTACCGTTACAATCCTGGTCCTCACGTTACAGTGGATGAACGATTTGTTCCATTCTCCCACGTGCCACAGGTCCAGTCTGTCTCACCTGTGTCTGGACACGTGCAGTGTCCTGTCCCTCTACACCTCCAGCCCATCCCAGAACCCAGCAGCACAGGACCAGAGACACCCACAAATTCAACACTGCACCCCTCATCTTCTTCCTACACTCAGAACCAGGACTCGCAGTGCAACCTGACCCCAGCTCTAAAAAGGCCTTATCTGCCGTGCAGGAGAAGATTCCTCAGTCACTCTGGGTTGTACCAACCAAACAAAGGCAAGGTTGCAGACCAAATAGGTCAACTAATGTTTTAGTGACGCACAAAATCCTCAGGCCACCCACAGTCTCTCACACAGACCAGTCAGAGTAGTCAGCTAACAGATGACCTGCATGAGTTAGACGAGCAACAACAATAGACCATCCAACAGTCCTCAGGTTTAGAAGACGTCTCAGCCGGAGTCAGTCTGTCTTGAAGAGTCTCTAAGAGCTTGAAGAGTCTCTAAGAGCCAGGAGACTAAAGAAAATATTGTTGAAATCTTTGGTGTGTAGAACGTTTTGGTTCGTAGAAGGCTGTGGTGAAAACTTTGGTGTGCAGATGTGTATAGAACTTAGTCCTGTTTGGTGGTGTGTTAGACAGAGGAGAGGATATAGCTGTGGGCTCAGGGGTTTTAAGCAGCCTAATGGCAGAGACCAAGGAAAGGAACCGCAGATGCATGCAGGAGTCTGGAGTCTCAGAAGCAGTTGCACAGCACAACCTTTCATTAGAGGGAGAGACCTCTGGGAGTGACATGATCAACAGCAAACAGCTTAAAGAGCACAAACCATTTAATAAAATGTTACACTTTTCTGAATTATTATGTTACAAAGAAACAATACCCACATGTAACCATCTGAAATCACATGGACATTTCAAGGTACATCGTGTGTCGTAAAACAGGTGTTGCATTTCAGTTACGGAAGTCAATTGAGATCCCAATTCAACAATAGAAAGTTACTTACTGAAACTAAATGGCAATTTTCGTTCTTCAAATTAGGATTTTGAACACTAGTGAAGGTAATTTGCTTCAGTGGAAGTTCAGAGTAATGCAGTCATTGTTACATTACTGTGATAAACACCTGTTGTGTTGAGGGAAGGGACATTCTGTTGAGTTCACAGAAGGTTTTCTAACCAGACAATGGAAACGAGGATGTTGGTTCACTGACAGAGGAGTAACGGTGCTGCTGGGAGGTTCCTCAAACCTGGGTGGTATTCATTAGTGCACACCGTTTCAAGACGTAGCAAAACTCAAATAAGCGTTTCTTATTGGAAAAGTTCAGGCAGTCCCGCCCTGTTTCAGTCGGTTTTCTTCCGTTTGGGGTCTAGTGAATACCACCCTGATGTTGGACACTCCGGCTGCATCTCAGTAGTCTACAATGGCTTCCTCAGTTTGTCTCCTCTCCACCTGAACTGATCTGGAAACTGGTGATGTCATAGGCCAGCTGTGCACAGCAAGTCTGATTGGTGCACGTTAACATGGAGGCCTAGGATTTGCCAGCCTTGCCCCCTCGGCTCCTCCCCCCGGTGTAGTGGAAACTCTTCAAGGGGTTCTTGCCTCGGAAGTCCTTCTAGGAGGAAAAAGGGATGAGACGGGGTTAGACGGATCAGAGTATCCATTACAGTTTTGAAAGTAAATGCTTGCTTATTGTTTGCTGCTCCCAGTGTGAAGGAAATAATGGAAGAAAAAAAAGCTAATGGAACATCTGCAACTCCCCAGCGTGGTCTTTGTTGAGCTAGGTTAGGGTTAAGGCCAGGGGTATAGGGATTATGTTAGGGATAAAGTTATGTCTGGGCTAGAGTTAGTTCGGAACCTTACCTTAAAGGTCGTCTTGACGACCCCGTCAGGTTTGGGCTTCTCTCTCCTCCTCCTCTTCCTGCCAGACATTGGGTTGGCCACTCCCCTCAGCGTCGGAGGGACTGAAACAGCCAATGAGAATATTGTTTACATATTACCATAAGCTGAGTGTAAGGTTGAAAACCATTATTGATAGGAGAGAGGTCCCTAAGCAATGTGTGTGTCTTACTGAGGTATTCTGGTACGTTCTTCAGGTGTGGCTTGATGACAGCAGGGTGCAGGTCTTTATCGTGCCTCAGCAGCTGCAGGTCTCGGGGGTTGTCCTCAAAGTACGTCTGAGTGACAGAACTGACCAATCAGTGCCATGGAAAAGGAAGAGAAACAGAAAGGGGAGCAGGAGAGAGAGCGAGAGAGAGAAGCCCACTCACCTTGAGTTTCTCTGAGTTGAGCAGCTCCTGTTTGATCTCTTTCAGTCTGGCCTCCCTCACCGCCTGCTTAGTTACTGACCTCATGGCATCCTAGACACACACATTTATTATTACAAATTCCAAACTCATAGACTACCTGTGTATAGCCCAGAGCTTTTCAAACCGCACCTGCCCACACCCGCTGGATCTGTCCAACTACCACCCGCTACCGCAGAACTGGTCCCGAACCCAACCGCAGTCCCACAATGTTATTTTAGGCGTATGTGACGCAGCTCACTTGCCAGCCATATCAAAAACACGCAAAAATAACCTAAGTAGTAGGTTAAATTACCAGACATTCTCACATGGCCCATTATATTAGTTTTATAGGCTCTCTTTTAGGAGCAGGACGATTTTCAGATGGAGACAAATGTGGGTGAACAATATTTATTTCTAGGCAATGTAGTAAACTATAGCCTAACCATATTTAGGAAGTACATTTCCTTGAGAAGACTTCCTTGGAAAGTTGCCCCATGCTTCTCTGCCCATGCAGGAGGCTGGATCCTACTCTAATTGAGACCGCACACACGCACAAACCTGATCTCGCAGGTATGACCACTGAACTAGAGGCAGCAAGAATGACGACAGCGACACTGTCTACATTTCGCATTGTCCTATAGGATATAGCCTGCCTTTAAGGAGGACGATATTCAAGCAGAGACAAAATGGGTCTTTTTGTATGAAAATTAAAGTTGCTCGCGACGCTCACCACGGTTGCCCATACGCACTTCCTGCGCCTTTATCCCATCACGTCATTTTTGGATTGCACCCCCACTCACGTTGGTTGAGCGCCATCCACATCTTTCCACGATCCATATTTATTAGCGAAACTTAAGTCTAATCATACTTAATAAAACTACATTTCCTTGGAAAGATAACCGCCACGTGATTCTCCACCCACGCAAAAGGCAGCCTACGCTCTTTCACTGAGAGCACACATAAACTAGGCGCACTTTATCTCGCACGCCCGACCAGGAGAGGGTTACTTAACTCCAGGAGCGAATTGTACCATTTTTTTTGTGTGCTTTTAAGACAATAGGTAGGCCAACTCATGCAAAGCAGAAAGACGACCGTTTCCAAATGATCTGCGGAAACAACAAAAATAGTTGAACAGTTGTCCGTCTGACCGCCCGCTCCCGACCGCCCGCTCCCGACCGCAGCATGAAAGAATCCAGACCGCGCCGCAATGATCTCTGTTGGGACCCGCAGCCCCTCTAGTGTGAGGTGAACAAGTGTGATATAACATCCCAGATGTGCTGTACGTACCCGGCAACGGTATCTGAAGCCCTCAATCTCCTCCATTTTAAACCCGTACGGCTTCAGAGCACACTCAGTGTTATCTGAAAACGCACAACACAGAGACGCTAGGTCAAACACACACAGACTACCGTTACATCCGCACAGAGAATAGGTTGTCACAAAGACAGACTACCTCAGATAGAAACACAGTGCCTGATCTTACCGCCAATGAGTGCATCCTCCACCTCTGCCAGCAGGGGGAGCTCTGTGTGTGAGATGAAGGTGAGCGCGGTGCCTGGGTTGTCTGCTCGTGCCGTTCTACAGAAGGAAAAGGTTGAATTGTTGAGATTTATCCAATACCTTCATCCTTTGAGCGGATAGCCCAGGGGCAAATTTTGAATGACACCCTCTTCTAGAGCCCCGCTCAAAAAGTAGTGCACTACAGGAGCAATAGGGCGTGATTCGAGACGCAGCCTTTGTGTGTTATTTCAGAGGTGCAGGCTTGTTTCTTGTATTCCGTTGCATTCTGTTGACACTGACCGTCCAACGCGGTGGATATAGGACTCCACGGTGGTGGGGAAGTCAAAGTTGATGACGTTGGAGACATTCTGGAAGTCGATTCCTCTGGAGACGCCGTACTCCTTGTCCTTGGCTCTGTGGGAGTCAGGTGTGAGAGGTCAAGGGTCATTGTACCATCACCTGGGGGTGTATTACCTATAAACCGAACCAAACGAAGCAGGGAGCTATGTGAATTTGTCCAATAGAAACTCTCGTTTCCGTTGCGAAACATTTTGCTACAGTGTACAGCATCCTAACTAAGTGACTCCTTCTCTGCTACAACAAACAAATTCAGTCCAACTGGGCACAAACGGTATCATTTCAACTCTGGATAAGGCATTTAAAACGACCGATTGCTAAATAGCTCAATTGTATGTTGCAGCATCCCATACCTCCCTGCATTCTTCTTCTTCTTCTTCCCTTTCCCCTCAGCAGCCTGCGCTGTGGTGGTGGGATCAGCCAATACCTGCTCGTCCGTGGCGATGATGTAATCATAGAACCCCTGGTTAAACTGGGTTATGATGTGACACCTGGGGTGAGGGGGGGGGGGGGCGAGAGAGCGCAGGAAAGTGTTCAGATTTTGATGGATAAAACGGATGGACGTCAATCAACACCTACATCGTTCCTTCCCACCCTCCCTCCCTCCTCACCTGGAGTGGACAGGCAGCTCAGAGTTGAGTACACAGGTGGGGATGCTGAACTGTTCCAGGAACAGTTTGAGTCTGTAGCACCTCTCCACTGCCCCAACAAACACCAGGGTCTTGCCCTGAACCAGGTGCAGTTTCAACAGGGTGTAGATGAGCAGGAACTTGTCCTCTTCCTCACACTGAACACTGTACTGCTGCAGCTGGGAGCTGTCTGGCAGCTGGGAGCCCTGCAGCTTTAAAATCACCTAGGACGGACACACACACACACACACACACACACACCATATGAGAGGAATTCCGACAGATAATATGCTATCAAAGCAGGGCCGTCGAAAAAAGTTTTGAAAAGGAAAACTAAAATGAGCACTACTCTTGTTTGTCTTACAGGATTGTGCAGCAGCAGTTCCTTCAGGGCCTGGACATCCTCGCTGAGAGTAGCTGACATTAGGAAGGACTGGTAGATCTTTGGCAGGTGGCTGATGGAATGACACACACAAATTAAAAAATGTATACTAAAAAAGGTACATGGGAAGATACAAGGTACATGGGAAAGGGAGATTCCCTCTGAACAGGTTTCCATCCAACCTTTCTTACGCAAGTAAAGTAACTGTCACGACAGGCCTGATGGAAACGTGCCAACAAAACAAAATGAGCCCAGACTAGGTGGGATCCTATTGTGTCTGCAAAGATAGTTATGACTAGGTGGGATCCTATTGTGTCTGCAAAGATAGTTATGACTAGGTGGGATCCTATTGTGTCTGCAAAGATAGTTATGCGAGAAATTGCGGTGGAATACAATAACCATCATATCGAAGGAAACGGAGTCAAGCAATGACATGCTGTGTGGTCCTCTCACCACGATTCGAGTAAGCACACACTGTATTAGGCTACAGATCAAATAAGTTATGATGAACTTCACAGGGTGGTGGAAGTGCACGGCGATGAGGGTCGGTGCTGCTTTTCAAACGAATAGCGTCTTATTCCGGTGGCATGATTGGCGGCCGTGTGACAAATAAAAAATAATCTTGCGCTTATCCCTAATAATGTCATCATACCGGTAGTCTTCCCACACTATCTGCAAGCTATTGGCTAGAGAACACCTGCTAAGACCAGAGTGGGTACATTCGCTATACAACGCAACGTTTATTGTGACCTAATTATCAGGGGGGGGGGGGGGGGGGGGTCGGTACAAGGGAATTTAATCGCAAAAGTTATTTGTATGTGCACGGTCATCACGCACAGCCCTTTATGCAAGACACGTCAATTTGATGGAAACATCTCTTGTTAGGAAAATGAGCATATTGATTTCTAGAATATTCACATACATATTTTGCCAATTGGATGGAAATCTAGCACATTTCAACATAACCACTCACAAACAGTACTCCGTTATAGATTAGTGACACTGTCAGAGTGTGTGTACGTCTCTCTGTCTTGGTGTCTTACCATAGCAGGCTCTTGAGGTCGGCCTCGAAGCCGAAGGAGAAGAGCAGGTCAGCCTCATCTATGACCAGGGTCTCCAGCGAGGCCTGCAGGTCCAGGCTCTGGGCACTGAGGTGGGCCAGAACCCTAGAGGGGGTCCCCACTACCACATCTGGCTTTTCCATCAGGATGGGCCTGTCATGAAACACACACACGTAAGTGCAGGTACACACACAAGCATGAAGACTACAGATGATTTTTCCCAGGCATTAATATGCAGACCAGAACAATGTCTCCTGAAACAATATGTTAGATGATGACAGTTGAGCAAACTGACCTCTGGGCAGACAGGTCAGCCTTGCCGGAGATGTCTGCCACCCTCACGTCTCTGGCACAGTAGGCAGTCAGCTGGCGGATCATGGCCTGTACCTGCTGCCCCAGCTCCTTGGTAGGAACCAGGATCAACACTCTCACTGCCTGCTCACGGACATTCTGGAGAGAACACACACGCAAGGTTCAAGCTGCTCCCGCTCGCTACATCACCTACTACTATGCTAACTACGGATTACTCTTAGCCCAATCGAAAGGCTCTGCCACTACTACCAGAGATGGTCTAAAGCACAGGTGTCAAACTCGTTCAACGGAGGGAAGACTCAAGTCTCTTTGGGTTTCCACTCCTCCATTGTACTTGATGGACCAAAGAATAATCAATTAAGATCACTGGTTAGTTGGGAACTCACCTGGTTGAGGTTTTACTTGGCTCCGCTCTAGCCTCTATGAATCAGAGAGTGAAAGACTCTTTCGTCTAACATTTTGTGAACAGTCCCATGAATGTGCTCTACCTGTTGTTCTGATTTTGTCGTGTAGGAGGTAATCGGAGACAAAATACCCAGAGAGTAGTGTTATTAACCTGACTTTCAGTATGCTGGTCTGTATATCGGTTTTTATTTTCAATGCGAACGCAATTAGCATGCGACTTGCATAGTGTGTCAACAATGGCCGAGTTTAACCCGAAGCACAGACCAAATGTTATCCCACGCAATCAGCCGGCAAATTTCACAAGCACTTCCAGGTGACTGCAAAGGAACACGCTTTGGTCGACAACGTTTGGTTACATGCAGCCATTGTTCACATATTGTGCATCACATGAAACTCATCAGAACCCACCGGTGCTGCAAAACGTTGGGTAAACAACATTTTCCCGTGGATACCCCATCCACACTTCCTACAGCCAAATGTACCAACAGCACAGACAACCAGTAAAGTACGTTTAAATGTCTTCTTGAAACTATTGAATATTTCTTAAAGCGGCTTATTTTGGACTGATAGCCATGGAGTACCCATGGTAACAGTGTTGATTAGACCACAGCCATACCACCCTCCACCCATGGAATGAGTTTGACACCCATGGTCTAATGTTATAAACACCTTGATACAGTATGGCCTTTGCTACTACTACTTCTCACTTGTTTGGATGTCAAGATACGCTGGATGACGGGCACAGCGTAAGCAGCTGTTTTTCCTGAGCCAGTCCTGGCCCGGGCTAGAATGTCCTTGCCCTCCAGCGCCAGTGGAATGGCTTTCTCCTGGATCAAAGTGGGCTGAGCCCAGCCCAAGTCCGCCAGCGCCTAGGTGGGGGGGGGGGGGGGGGGGGTCTTAGTTACTAGCTAGGAAATCATATCAGAACAAAATACTGTGTGACGTTATATGATCTCATTCGTTTATTTCTTAAATATTCTGCATGACAACTTCTTGAATTTCCTGGTGATTGTTTAAATAACTAGTTACATAACGAAATAACGTAGTTACATAGATAACTAGGTTAATTCTACGTCCCATATTAAATTGAATACGTTGATATCCAGACAGATTGACAGGCAAAGTAAACACTTTTACATGGTAGCTAGCTAACAGTTAGCTATGGTTAGCGACGGATGTTAGCTATCCTAGCAGCGTTCAGTGTCTACTGGCGTATAGTTCTCGGATATATATCACAATTGAGGTCATGCAATTTAACAATTAATTTATCCTCATATAGTTTCACAGGAGAGAAGAACATCTACCTTTAAAATGCGATCATCTATGCCCATTTCATGGAACTGCAGCCTGTCGGTAGCCATTTCTTGTCTCTAGTGCTTCCACCAGGCTTCGACACGTGTGTACGTCGCTTGACTTCTACGTCATCCATCACTTGAGCAGGGACGCGTAGAACATTTTTTATTTGTTTTTACGAAAGGCAACATTATTCCCGTCAATTAATATATTTTCGAATCTATATATATATATTTTATTTTATTTTATTAGTTAAAATATTTACAAAACACGTATGCAATAATAGATGAAATAGATTATTATACCACAACTAAATTTTGTAAAGACCAATAGACTCTGGATGGCGATATTAGACTACTTTTCCTTAAAAGCACACGTTTTTAATCTCGATATATTCATGATATATACCTTTCTCCAAGCAGCAGGATACTATGACCGCAGGAGCCACGGGGCACGAACGCAGAACAACAAAAAATAAAAGAAACCAAAACAAAAATCTTGTTTATTTACAAGTTAAATGTAATGAACATTAACAAGGCTATTAGGACACAGTATAATCACACTTTCTGAACAGGAATGGAGAAAATGATTTACAAGTTGTAGGCTGATATGGGCAGCTTTTCTGTCAAGGCTTGTAGGAAGGATCACATATTTCCATCCATGTCACCAGGAAGGCTCAGATAATGAATTGTCCTCGTGAGGAAACACTCTATAACTGCAGGTGGCAGTAAATCACCAACCTTGGCTTTATACCTCTTCAGGTGGCAGTAAATCACCAACCTTGGCTTTATACCTCTTCAGGTGGCAGTAAATCACCAACCTTGGCTTTATACCTCTTCAGGTGGCAGTAAATCACCAACCTTGGCTTTATACCTCTTCAGGTGGCAGTAAATCACCAACCTTGGCTTTATACCTCTTCAGGTGGCAGTAAATCACCAACCTTGGCTTTATACCTCTTCAGGTGGCAGTAAATCACCAACCTTGGCTTTATACCTCTTCAGGTGGCAGTAAATCACCAACCTTGGCTTTATACCTCTTCAGGTGGCAGTAAATCACCAACCTTGGCTTTATACCTCTTCAGGTGGCAGTAAATCACCAACCTTGGCTTTATACCTCTTCAGGTGGCAGTAAATCACCAACCTTGGCTTTATACCTCTTCAGGTGGCAGTAAATCACCAACCTTGGCTTTATACCTCTTCAGGTGGCAGTAAATCACCAACCTTGGCTTTATACCTCTTCAGGTGGCAGTAAATCACCAACCTTGGCTTTATACCTCTTCAGGTGGCAGTAAATCACCAACCTTGGCTTTATACCTCTTCAGGTGGCAGTAAATCACCAACCTTGGCTTTATACCTCTTCAGGTGGCAGTAAATCACCAACCTTGGCTTTATACCTCTTCAGGTGGCAGTAAATCACCAACCTTGGCTTTATACCTCTTCAGGTGGCAGTAAATCACCAACCTTGGCTTTATACCTCTTCAGGTGGCAGTAAATCACCAACCTTGGCTTTATACCTCTTCAGGTGGCAGTAAATCACCAACCTTGGCTTTATACCTCTTCAGGTGGCAGTAAATCACCAACCTTGGCTTTATACCGCTTCAGGTGGCAGTAAATCACCAACCTTGGCTTTATACCTCTTCAGGTGGCAGTAAATCACCAACCTTGGCTTTATACCTCTTCAGGTGGCAGTAAATCACCAACCTTGGCTTTATACCTCTTCAGGTGGCAGTAAATCACCAACCTTGGCTTTATACCTCTTCAGGTGGCAGTAAATCACCAACCTTGGCTTTATACCTCTTCAGGTGGCAGAAATGTACCCTTTCAGTTTGTTTACCAACTCATTTTTATTTTTTACGAGGCAAGCCAGTTAAGAACAAATTCTTATTTACAATGACCAGCTCCAAATACCTATAGAGAGAGAGCATGAGGGAAATGGGGATAACTAGTCACAACAATGCATTCAACTGAAATATGTCTTCCGCATTTAACACAACCCCTCTGTCAACATCCAACAGTGGGTTAACTGCCTTTTTCAGGGACAACGGATTTTTACCTTGTCAGCACGGGGATTCGATCTAACAACCTTTCGGTTACTGGCCCAACGCTCTAACCACTAGGTTACCTGCCGCCCCTCATAGAAGTATTAGTAGAGAATGGACTACTTCAAAAGGGAGATGTTTTAGGGTTTGGCCAGGGTAGGCCGTTATTGGAAATAAGAATTTGTTCTTAACTGACTTGCCTAGTTAAATAAAGGTTATACATTTTTCTTTTTTCAAAGCACTTGGCCTTCCCGTTCTGTGAGCTTGTGTGGCCTACCACTTCGTGGCTGAGATGCTGTTGCTCCTAGATGTTTCCACTTCACAATAACAGCACTTACAGATGCCCGGAGAAGCTCTAGCAGGGAAGAAAGTTGACGAACTGACTTGTTGGAAAGGTGGCGTCCTATGACGCTGCCACGGTGAAAGTCACTGAGCTCTTCAGTACAGGCCATTCTACTGCCAGTGTTTGTCTATGGTGATTGCTAATTTGAATGGGTGTCCACATACTTGTGGTGTATTTGTGTGTCTGTAACTTTCTCACTCATCGTTATTAATGATTAACGACTAAAACTTCTGTAATTTCTAAATGTACAAACAAAACAAACAAAAATAAAATATAAACTATCATGAATTATGTTTATTTAGAGTTTTTTGGGGGGCAAAAATGGGGGGGGTTCAAGCTTCTAAATCTTTTTGTCCCGAATACAGTGTTATGTTTAGGGAAAATCCAATATGACACATTACTGAGTACCACTCCTCATATTTTCAAGAATAGTGGTCACTGCATCATGATATGAGTATGCTAGTAAGGACTGGGGATTTTTTTTGGATAAAAAAATTGAGCTAATAACAGGCAAAATCCTAGAAAAAAAACTGATTCAGTCCGCTTTCCACCAGACACTGGGAGATTAATTCACCTTTCAGCAGGACAATAACCTAAATCTACACTGGAGTTGCTTACCAAGAAGATAGTGTATGTTTCTGTGTGGCCGAGTTACGGTTTTGACTTAAATCTGCTTGAGAATCTATGGCAAGAACCTGAAAATGTTTTTAGCCAATGTAGGTGTAAAGGAGACGTCACGCTGTTTGCTTAGCGAGTACCACTTCCTCCTGATTATGCTCACACTGAGGCTCGAGCCCAGTACCTATGCCTTGCTTGCACACGTGACCACCCTCCCGAAGTATCGTACCAGTCGGCACCACACTAAAAGCTAGCTATTTGCTTGCATAAGTGGGGACACTTTAGACTGAGGAGTATGTTTTACACATCCCCATGTGCTACACTTGCACCTGTCTGACAATTTTTCTCCCCAGAATGCAACACACTTTGAAAGGTGGTGACCAACGATGGTCATCGACTTGATGGCTGGGGCAGAGGCACCAGAAAGAGATCCGCTGAGGTGTGTGATTTGTCTCTTTGTGCACCTCAAAGGAAAATGTATGTTCTGTGAGATTGGGCCATGTGTTCATGTATGTGTGTTTCTGGGAGGACAGCAGAGTGAGGGGTTGTGACCAGAAGAGGAGAAGGTGGAAGGAGGAGGAGAAGTGAGCTCATCCCAAAAAGACCTCCACTACTACACCTCAGTCCTGCCCTCTTCTCCTGCTTCCCCAGAAATTGGTGAGTCTACCTGTCATTCATTCATTTATCTAATCAGGCATTCAACAAATCTGTACATCTGGTAATTGATCCTCCCCTCCCTTCTCCCTGTCTCCCCCAGTGTGTCCTGTGACAGTCTAGAGCTCCAGCGTCACTACCCGCACCTCCCACTTCTGCCACCTCACAATCAACTGGATTGACAGCTTTCCTTCCTTCCTTCCTTCCTTCCTTCCTTCCTTCCTTCCTTCCTTCCTTCCTTCCTTCCTTCCTTCCTTCCTTCCTTCCTCCTAGCCCCTCCACTCCCCTTCCTCTTCCCACAGCCCTGTCTCTTAGGTCCGGCCCAGCCCGAGCCCAACCAACACACAGAGAGAGAGGCCACAGAATAAGGCACTCACACACACTCACCACCCGTGTGTCTTGTTTGCCCAATGGATGGTAACTGTGTGTGTGTCACAGGTGCTGCTGTTGTCCATGGCCAGATCAGAGGAGCTGTACAGACGGTGCAGTATGATCAGACATAACCACAGGTGAGCGCTGTGGGTACCATGCCTCTTTCATCAAGGTGAGGACGGTTACGTTGTGATTGGGTACAGACCGCAATTTACCTCAACTATAATAAGCACATCATCTTTCTCTCCTCTCCCCCTTCTTCGACAGTTCCTGTTGGGGGAAGTGGGGTCCAAGTCTGCTGAAGGACCTTCAGGCACTGCTGAGGACCGCCTTGCACTGCGTGATGGAACGTAGTGGATTGGACCTCGGCGCCTGCTCCCAGTGGTCAGTATACACACACGTTCACAGTCAGTCCCACACACACACTACACAAGCACATGTTCATGCTCACACACTGGGGAGATTAGATTAATTTGTCCCGGGCGTCCAGAAAGGCGTGTTTTGCACTGGGTTAAAGATGAGTGTATCCGTTTTGGAAACGGGCAGCCTCCTGTTCAAAAGGCGAAGTCGGACCCATAAAATTGTGACATAATTGGCTCAAAACAAAAGTGACGTAAGCATGATGAGTATTGATTTAAAAAAAAAAAAGCTTTATCTGCATTCCCAATGAAAACTAGTTTGAAAATACAAACAGATATTTTTAATGGAAAAGAGATGTATGTTTCTGGACGATGCATCATGCTGCCTTGTTGACAACATGACCGAACAGATTTGAGAAGGGCACTCCTCCCTCACCGTTTTTGCCCGTTCACGCTACGGGCCGTAGACCGGTGCCCCACGGCTCAGTGTAATCAAATCCGCCCGCTCTCTCAACTCTCACAGATATACACACACATATACATAGGCAGTACAACAGCCAATCAGATGCTTGCTTTGTTTTGCCCTTTTCCACTTTATGTGGCACTCCATCTACAAACCAGTAACAGTGAATTGGAATGAACAACCCTCCCTCTCTCTCTATCAGGTATAAGTGTCTCTGTTACCTGATGTCTGGCGGATGGTACCTACGGAGGAGGACAAGAACACATTCAGAACGTAACATCAGATGTGTGTGACCTTGTGTTTGTGAGTGAGTTCCAGCCATATCATCTAGTAGTCACAGCTCGCTGCTATTCTAAGGCTTTGACATTGTCTGTGTATCAGGAGGGGGCCCCTCTCCCTGCCAACCTGTGCCTGGTTACAGAACGTAGACCTGGGCTAGCCCCGTCCCCCTCTCCTCTCTCCTGAAGCAGCACACCTCAACAACCAAGGAGGCCTTCGAGGTAAAGTAGGCCCCTAGACCACACAGAGTTTTACTGATATGTAATGTACTAATCTGCTTTGGAGTAAATTCATCCTTGTGATACAAAATAAATTATTATAATGACCGCTCTCTATTCTCACCTGCAGCGACAGGTGAGTTGACCTTCTCAACATCTTACTGTCACTAGGGCTGTGGCTCACACCTACCCAGGTGCAGGAGTTGTTGAATAAGGTGTGTGGAGGGACAATGTCCACACAAGATAGCCTCTCGCTGGGAGGAGCCAGAACCTAATATCAGCATGGAAGGCTATGCATTCTCTTATCTAAAATTATCTGAAATTCCTTCTCTGTGTCAGGCGATTGCCTCAAGGCCAGGATGTAAAGTGGATATTCCAACGGCCCTAGAGCTATGAGATCAGAGGTGTTTACACAATCAATTTAAATAAGGAGAAATGGCCTCACTTTTACTCTCCTGCTGGATGATAACGTTGTGAATGAGCCATCCTCACACCATTATACACACACAAACACACACACACACACACACACACACACACACACACACACACACACACACACACACACACACACACACACACACACACACACACACACACACACACACACACACCACACTGAGCGAAAGAGAGTGGTGGCCAATAAAGATAAGGATCTGTACTTTACTCTGTTTCTACAAGACAACTATAGATATTGAATAGATAATGATATAATGGACAAACAGAGATACTGGATACATCTACCTTCATTACATGCCACAGTTTATGTAGGGTATGTTTTTGACCATAACACCACTTAGGATAGATAATGACAAAGTCCTTGTTTGAACCATTACACAAACACATTCATAAACAGTCATATAACATACAGTCGTGGCCAAAAGTTTTGAGAATGACACAAATATACATTTTCATAAAGTCTGCTGCCTCAGTTTGTATGATGGCAATTTGCATATACTCCAGAATGTTATGAAGAGTGATCAGATGAATTGCAATTAATTGCAAAGTCCCTCTTTGCCATTCAAATGAACTGAATCCCCCAAAAAACATTTCCACTGCATTTCAGCCCCGCCACAAAAGGACCAGCTGACATCATGTCAGTGATTCTCTCATTAACACCGGTGTGTTGACGAGGACAAGGCTGGAGATCACTCTGTCATGCTGATTGAGTTTGAATAACAGACTGGAAGCTTCAAAAGGAGGGTGGTGCTTGGAACCATTGTTCTTCCTCTGTCAATCATGGTTACCTGCAAGGAAACACGTGCCATCATCATTGCTTTGCACAAAAGGGCTTCACATGCAAGGATATGGCTGCCAGTAAGATTGCACCTAAATCAACCATTTATCGGATCATCAAGAACTTCAAGGAGAGCGGTTCAATTGTTGTGAAGAAGGCTTCAGGGCGCCAAAGAAAGTCCAGCAAGTGCCAGGACCGTCTCCTAAAGTTGATTCAGCTGCGGTATCGGGGCACCACCAGTACAGAGCTTGCTCAGGAATAGCAGCAGGCAAGTGTGAGTGCATCTGCACGCACAGTGAGGCGAAGACTTTTGGAGGAAGGCCTGGTGTCAAGAAGGGCAGCAAAGAAGCCACTTCTCTCCAGGAAAAACATCAGGGACAGACTGATATTCTGCAAAAGGTACAGGGATTGGACTGCTGAGGACTGGGGTAAAGTCATTTTCTCTGATGAATCCCCTTTCCGATTGTTTGGGGCATCCGGAAAAAAGCTTGTCCGGAGAAGACAAGATGAGCACTACCATCAGTCCAGTGTCATGCCAACAGTAAAGCATCCTGAGACCATTCATGTGTGGGGTTGCTTCTCCGCCAAGGGAGTGTGCTCACTCACAATTTTGCATACGAACACAGCCATGAATAAAGAATGGTACCAACACATCCTCCAAGAGCAACTTCTCCCAACCATCCAGGAACAGTTTGGTGACGAACAATGCCTTTTCCAGCATGATGGAGCACCTTGCCATAAGGCAAAAGTGATAACTAAGTTGCTCGGGAAACAAAACATCAATATTTTGGGTCCATGGCCAGGAAACTCCCCAGACCTTAATCCCATTGAGAACGTGTGGTCAATCCTCAAGAGGCAGGTGGACAAACAAAAACCCACAAATTCTGACAAACTCCAAGCATTGATTAAGCAAGAATGGGCTGCCATTGACAGCATGCCAGGGCAGATTGCAGAGGTCTTGAAAAAGAAGGGTCAACACTGCAAATATTGACTCTTTGCATCAACTTTTTGTAATTGTCAATAAAAAGCCTTTGACACTTATGAAATGCCTGTAATTATACTTCAGTATTCCATACTAACATCTGACAAAATATCTAAAGACACTGAAGCAGCAAACTTTGTGGAAATTAATATTTGTGTCATTCTCAAAACTTTTGGCCACGACTGTACACATACATGTTAAGTCGCTCTCTCTGTGTGTTCAAGTAACTGTGGGCTGTTACGTGGAGCTCCAGTGAAGGAGGAGGCGTGTGGCTGGAAGTCTGGAGGGTCCAGGGAGGCAACACCAGCTGTGGGGGCTGAAGTGGTGTCTAACAGGGGCAGTGTGGTCAACATCCCCAGCCTGCTGCAGGCCCTGGAGGCAGCAGGTGGGACAAGGCAAGCCCCGGAACTCAGCATCACAGCCCGACAGGACACACTCGGTTATACATGCACACGTACCTCTCTCTCTTTTCATTCTCTTTCTCACACACACGCTCACTCACTCACTCACTCACTCACTCACTCACTCACTCACTCACTCACTCACATAATATGTTAGACTCCTATTATACATGTTGTTAATGTCATAGATTTAGACTGGCTAACCTTATTTTCTCTCTCTACCACCTCCCCCTCTTTACCTTTCTTCACTCTCCCATGCTTATGACAATTTGTTCTTAACTGACTTGCCTAGTTACATAAAGGTAAAAAAAATAAAAAAATAAAAAAGTATTATAATATGCTAATATGGCTCAAATTCGCCAGCCAGGAAGGTCTTAGTAGCAGACTGGAGAAGGTTGCGCTTCCGATCTCGTCCTATAAGAAGCCGAAGGAGGACACTGGTCACATGATTGCCCTCATCCACAAGATGCAGAAAATGGTGTAAAAGGTGAGACGTTATAATTGATAAATAAACAGTCCAATGTTATAACAGTGTGTTGCCTCACAATCCTCAATACGGGTTTGTCTAGCACAGACGACAAGTCTGACCCCATCAAAAACAGAGACGAAGGATGAAGAGACCTGATTGGTTGGAGCAGAACAGAGGAGAGAAGATGAACTTAAAAGATTACACTACTACTACACACACAATACTACTACAGTCACTCTACTGGGATGATAGAGTGACTACAAACACATGATGTGTTTCTCTTTCCAGACTGTCACCACACAGGAGACCATTTCAACACTAGAGCAAAATTATAAAATGTATTAACTTCTATTTATTTCTCAACTTACTCCCTAGTTCTGAACTCGTCAGGAGAGATATATGTATTTTTTCATGATGATGTAAATGTTACTGCAAACATTCTTCCTTCAACAATTACTTCCATCCATGGTTGGAATGTGATTTTGGAGGAATAAACACGTTTGAAAACATTTGCACGTCATTGTCAAGCTATTTTGGTATATTCCTGTTGTATGTGTGATTTGACAAGGAAAACGATTATGGCCTCAAATATTGGACTATCTTCCCACACAGCTAATTTTTCACACAGCAGTGCAGCTACGGGGAGCTAGAGCTTCAGCCGTACAGGCTGAGACAAACTAGCCTAGCCTATTCATATGTCCGAGAGTTGTTATGATTCTGAACGGTCAGATATATTCAGCAACAATGACAAAAAGCTGCTATGTGGGGAATCAAAGATGGCTTTTCAGCTTGTTGTATTGTTATTGATACCATGTCTTGTCTTGAGGTGTTTTGACTGACCTCGTGTAAATGCTAATATTTGCAAAGATTCGCTAGCTAGCTAACTAACAAATGTAGCAATGACATTTGAGAGACAACAAGTGCTCATTGTGCAAATGTATTTATGTTTTAGTTAAGTACTTGGAGACTAAATGTAATTTAAATGTTATCAACAATCTAAGCCAACCCCATCTCTTTTGCCCCATAGTTGCGCACATGTCGGTTTTGTTGCTAAACAACCAACCCGTCTATACAGTGGCCCAACTACAAATGACTGTTGGTACTCTCCGATATCAATATATTTGACTGTAATGTTGGCCCTACCACTGAGTTATAATAAGAACTGGGGATTTCTTCCAAGATGTCTGACCGTTGTTATCAAGGTAATCTACTAATGTTTGCATATGCCAATTTATGGACCGCCTATTTTCAGGTTGCATCCAGTTTATACTGACATGCACACTAACACACAATGTCATCACGTTGGGCTGTGAATGATGACAATAGCAACATAAAAAACAGTCTCAGTGACAATTATTTGATTAATTTAATGGATGTTTTGTGCACAAAGATGACTACTGTGTCTTATTAGGAATTTTCTAATATTACTTCTCTGTGGCCGTCTATGGAAATTGTCTTTCTGGGCCGGGAGTCAGATAAACTGCTGTGTCCTTTTTTGTTCTGGGGCTGTGTCTCGTGACGGCTTTAGAACAGGAAACCAGGGCCATTTGGAGGAAGTGAGTGCATGGAGACACATCAAATCAAATCAAATTTTATTAGTCACATGCGTTGAATACTACAGGTGTAGACCTAACAATGAAATGCTTACTTACGCGCCCCTAACCAACAATGCAGTTAAAATGAAAAAATAAATACATTCGAATAAGAATAAGAATTCAAGTAAAGAGCAGCAGTAAAATAACAATAGCAAGACTATATAAAGGGGGGTACCAGTACAAAGTCAATGTTAGTCGAGGTAATTGAGGTAATATGTGCATGTAGGTAGAGTTATTAAAGTGACTATGCATAGATAATAACAACAGAGAGTAGCAGCGGTGTAAGGGGGGGGGGGGGCAGTGCAAATAGTCTGGGTAGACATTTGATTAGCTGTTCAGGAGTCTTATGGCTTGGGGGGTAGAAGCTGTTTAGAAGCCTCTTGGACCTAGAACTGGGACTCCGGTACCGCTTGTAATGCGGTAGCAGAGAGAACAGTCTATGACTAGGGTGGCTGGAGTCTTTGGCCATTTTTAGGGCCTTCCTCTGACACCGCCTGGTATAGAGGTCCTGGATGGCAGGAACCTTTGCCCCAGTGATGTACTGGGCCGTACGCACTACCTACCCTCTGTAGTGCCTTGAGGTCGGAGGCTGAGCAGTTGCCATACCAGGCTGTGATGCAACCAGTCAGGATGCTCTCGACGGTGCAGCTGTAGAACCTTTTGAGGTTCAAGGCACACTTAACCAGCATGGCTACCACAGCATTCTGCAGTGATACGTCATCCCATCTGGTTTATGCTTAGTGGGACTATCATTTGTTTTTCAACAGGACAATGACTCAACACACCTCCAGGCTGCGTAAAGGCTATTTGAAGGAGAGTGATGGAGTGCTGCATCATAGTGCTGCATCATATGACCTGGTCTGCACAGTCACCCGACCTCAACCCAATTGAGATGATTTGGGATGAGTTGGACCGCAGAGTGAAGGAAAAGCAGCCAACAAGTGCTCAGCATATATGGGAACTCCTTCAAGACTGTTGGAAAAGCATTCCAGGTGAAGCTGGTTGAGATACTGTCAAGAGTGCGCAAAGGTGTCATCAAGGCAAAGGGTGGCTACTTTAAAGAATTTGTTTAACACTTTTTTGGTTCCTACATGTTTCCATATGTGCTATTTCATAGTTTTGATGTCTTCACTATTATTCTACAACGTAGAAAATAGCAAAATGAAAAAAAATCATTGAATGAGTAGGTGTGTTAGAACTTTTGATTGGTACTGTACATACTTTAGTATACTGTACTTGAAATACCAGGATGCCATTGCAACACAAAATAAAATCACTATACTGGTCATATAATATAAATACCATCAAAGGATAAATACTATACAATCAAAAAACTGTGCACGTTTTCTGGAATCTTTCTCAACTGCATTTGATTTGCACAGCAGTGTATCCCAGTGGAGGGAGTTGACAGTGCCAGTCCCCCTGTGGTTGCATGTGTTTGATTGAATTCCAGACTAACATTACTGCTAACTAACATTACTACTCGCCTTTGAGTTTCCCCAAACACCACATGGATATTTTTTTAAGTATTTTTCTATTGTAACACTCATCACATGCATGTGACCTATTAAGTATGGAAAATGAACTGTTGCATGACTTTTGAGTACTTGTAATGATTTGAGTCCACCTTCCCCAACTCAAACCAATGAAGCTGTTGAGTAATTATGTGCATCGCTCTATTGTGATTTGATTGCCCATCCTCTTCATTCCAACACCACTGTGGGCAGTTGTGTTGGAGGGGTGATCTAGGATCAGCCCCCCCCCCCCCCCCCCCCGTTCATTCATTCCAATCTTAAATGCAAGATCAGCAATTCTACTCTGAGCCGCTTATAAATACAATGCTACCTTGAGAGAAAACTATTCGAAAACAGAATTTAGCTATGTTTAGGAAAGGAATGTTTTTTTTTGTAGCTCTAATGAAGTTATAATTCGAATTCTGTTTGAGTCTGACTGAGCAATAAGAGGGCAGACAGACGGCCTCTTGACTTCATGTTCTACCACTAATAAAAGTATTCACTGTGAATAAACTGATAGAAATCAGTGCAGTGTTTACCTGATAGAATGTTACTCTAGACAAAGAAAAGGAAGTACTCGCGGGAAAACCACGTGTTTTGGTAATGTGACTGTCACCATGTCAGAGGCCGTGTGATTCAGAGTGTGTGCCTGTGTCAAAAACGGCGTTATGCTTCTGTCAGCGATTGGGCAGGAAGGCATGTGACAGAACAACCATTTCAGCTCTTGATCACTCCACCAGACAGGTCCTTTTAAGCTCAGTTGGAAGAGCATGGCGCTTGTAACACCAGGCTTTTATGTCTGATCACACGAGAATAGTATTGATCACCGGCTTCAGTCCGTTTCTATAGTTTTCAATACATATATATTTTTTAAATCAAAATAAAAGCCAGAAAAACAGACAGAACATACTCAATGTCCAGATAGAAACACAGTGTGTAGAACAGACATGCCTGTCTGTCATGCAGAGCTAGTAGTGGCATCAGGTCTGTGTGTTGCAGCCCATCGAGACAGCTCCACGATGAGGTGTTTTTGGGTGAGAAGAGACACAACTGGAGAGGGTATGCCCCCCCCTAGTAAGACTGACTGATCCTGCAGCCTGTGCTCTCACCAGACTACCATTAAACACCATTTGAGGTCCAGATCCTTTAGCGAACTGCAGTGTTTTCCCAAGGTGTGAAGTATGTGGTGTAATGAACACAACTCAACTATCTTTGGCTACAATTGCTGTTCAAGCTTTTTACCAGCCAGAACTATATGTTTCTTAGAGCTTGGTGAGAGCGTATTTGACCTACGGTTATTTTGCATACAACCTTCCCACAACATTCTGCGAATGTTGCAGGATAGTTGCTTGGCATTGGAACATTCTTAGCACATTTATTAAGGAACTTTACAAAAAAAAAACATTAACTGAACGTTTCCTAAAAGTTCAAACATGGTTACATTTCATTAAAATGTTGGTAATGTTCTAGGACCGTTCTTCAACTGGCTTATTGAAATGATGAAATTATTGAATATTGTAGATTTATCGGTGGTGACAGTGTTTCCTAGCCTCAGTGCAGTGGGCAGTTGGGAAGAGGAGCACTTATTCTCCATGGACTTTACAGTGTCCCAAAACTTTTTTGGAATTAGCGCTACAAGATACACATGGCCATTTGACCGTGGACCTATTACGCACACAGGCAATGAGGCAGTGATCCTGGTTGAAGACAGCAGAGGTGTATTTAGAGGGCAAGTTGGTCAGGATGATATCTAAGAGGTGGTTGGTTACAGATTTAGGGTTGTACCTGTAGGTTCCTTGATCATTTGTGTGAGATTGAGGGCATCTAACTTAGATTGTAGGACAGGCGGGGTATTAAGCATGTCCCAGTTTAGGTCACCTAACAGTACGAACTCTGAAGATAGCTGGGGGGCAATCAATTCACATATGGTGTCCAAGGCACAGCTGGGGGCTGAAGGGGGTCTATAACAAGTGGCAACGGTGAGAAACTTGTTCCTGGAAAGGTGGATTTGTAAAAGTTGAAACACGAATTGTTTGGGCACAGACCTGGATAGTATGACAGAACTCTGCAGGCTATCTCTGCAGTAAATTTGGCAGTTCCCGTTGGCAGTTCTATCTTGTCGGAAAATGTTATAGTTAGGGATGGAAATTTCAGGATTTTTTTGTGGCCTTCCTAAGCCAGGATTCAGACACAGCTAGGACATCTGGGTCGGCAGAGTGTGCTAAAGCAGTGAATAAAACAAACTTGGAGGAGGCTTCTAATGGAGGAGGCTTCTAATTTTAACATGAATGAAACCAAGGCTTTTACGGTTACAAAAGTCAACAAATGAGAGCACCTGGGGAATGGGAGTGGTGCAGGGGGCTGCAGGACCTGGGTTAACCTATACAACACCAGAGGAACAGAGGAGGGGTAGGATAAGGGTAGGGCTAAAGGCTATAAGAACTGGTCGTCTAGTGCGTTCGGAACAGAGAGTAAAAGGAGCAGATTTCTGGGCGTGGAAAAATAGATTCAAGGCGTAATGTACAGACAAGGGTATGGTAGGATGTGAGTACAGTGGAGGTAAACCTAGGCATTGAGTGACGATGAGAGAGGATTTGTGTCTAGAGGAACGAGATAAGCCAGGTGGACCTCAACTTTAACAAAAGGGCTAGATAAGGCATATCGGACAGGGCTGGAGGCTCTACAGTGAAATAAGACAATAATCCCTAACCAAAACAGCAATAGACAAGGCATATTGACATTAAGGAGAGGCATGTGTAGGCGAGTGATCATAGGGTTTGACAAACAAGGTATTGTAGCCCAAGAATTGGCTGATGGACCTCTTCGGCTAGCCGGGAGATGGGCCTAGCTCCAGGCTATCTGGTGCTTGCTTCAGACAGAGATGTTAGCCAGGAGTAGCCACTCGGATAGCAGCTAGCTAGCTGTGATGATCCGGTGTAAAGGTTCAGAGCTTGCGGTACGAATCCAGAGATGTGGTAGAGAAAAAACAGTCCGATATACGGTAGAGAAAAAACAGTCCGATATGCTCTGGGTTGAAATCGCGCTGTGCAGACTGGCAGGAAGCAATCTGAGGCTGGCTGATGTCCGAGCTAACAGTGATAACCACTAGCAGTGATGACCGCTAGCAACTGACAGCTGGCTTGTAGCTAGTTAGTTGGCTAGCTTCTGGTGGGGGTTCTGGTTCTAAAGTATAAAAATAGCAGATCCGTACCACATTGGGTGAGGCAGGTTGCAGGAGAGTATGTTCAGTCCGTAGATGGAAATTGAGATTAAAAGTATATGCGAAATATATACAAAGAAAATGAAGAAAACGATACATACACGGGATGGGACAGGACAGGACAAGACAAAAACAGATGTCCGACTGCTACGTTCTATTACCAGGTAAATCAAAAAAATCCTCCATTATTTAACTTCTGGTGCTGTGTTCAAGACAACTGGGAACTCTGACTGGGAAAAAAAGTTTTGAACTGTCATCCAACTCGGAATTCCAGGTCGGAAATACGGGCATATTTCTAAAGCTCCAAATTTCCGAACCGAAGATCATCAATGACGTCATGATTTGACCGAGTTCCCAGTTTTCCTTGAAAGCACCATAAGCGGTCTTTCGGTGAAATCGTGTAGAAACGCGTCATAGCTACATGGTTCTCATCGCTGGAAATAAGGGATAACACACTATCACTTTTTTCTTTATTACCTGCATTCCAGATCACCAAATCAGCCACTAAATGGTATTGGCATAATTGTCTATAACACATCCATTTGTTTATATTCTCATGACAAAGTATATATTTCGCTTAGATGTGCTCAATCTAAACAGTGTAACAAATTATTCAACACAGTTTCTCCTTCAAGTACCAAACCTCGCAATGCACCCCATGTGTGTCTGTGGGATATGTTGGAAAAGGCCATTGTTACCAAATTTAGTTAGCTATAGTTACAGACACTGACATAGTTAGCTAGCCAAACGTGGACAAAAACCGTACATTTAGTTATATTCACTTCAGCAAGCTAGCTTCACAAGCATGGTCGCAAGGCTAACATTAGCTAGCTAGCTAAGGTTACCACAGCCAGAGATATTAGCATAGAAAATGGCTAGCTAGCTAGCTAAGGCTCTAGTTAACATTAGTAAGGAAGCCAAAACACCCTTAGTCTGTCGAAATAACATTAGCCGTTTTCCACTTGTCAGTCACCTAGTTGCACTAGAACTAGAATATTAGCAAGCAATGTTACCTAAAAAAAATTGTCACTGAGCAGGTCTGCTGAGCGCAAACTTGAACATTGTCATAATTCTAAGAATTCTTAAATTGAATTGACTTTAACATTGGTTGGCACACAACAACACCTGGGACTTATTTTACGCACAACCCCTTAGATGACAGAAAACTGCATTTCCTGGTTCGCCGCTAGGTCAGAGATCAGCCACAGATTTATTGGCAAGAATACATTTCTGCACTTTGCTGAAAGTTGCCCGGAATAAAGTCCTTAATTGTGAGATTATCTGACAACACCAGCTGAAAAGTAGCAGTGCTCAGTGACACTTGACATTAAGGCCTAGATTCAATCAAATCAAGCGTAAACACGCAATAGACGACATCCGTATAGCTGGTGTTTTGGCGATGTCAGAGGTGTAACTGCATTAAAGGTGTAACTGCATTAGAGCTGTCAAATTGTTAAAGAAAATGAGGATTTCTATCAACCTTATCGAGGTGTAGATTAAATACTGTATCACATTCCAGTGTTCTAACTTGTAAAAATCGCTGCATGGGATTTGTCTTAATGCAGCTCCGTGCAGCCAATGGCAGTTTCCGCTTCAGGTATAATGCCGGGAGACACTTGTAGATTTAACATCTTTAACCCAACGCCACCTCCGACACAGCAGAAACAACCAGGTGTCCGCTATGTGGATCTGATCAAATCTAGGCCTAAGTGTGCAAAAATGCTCTCTGTATTTGAACGTTAAAGGACAAGCAATCCATAAACTCCGACATAATAAGCCAGTAGGGCCCAATCATCAGAATACAAAAACACAACCATTAAGCATTTCCCAATCAAAATGTACCACTATAACTTCACATTAAAAAAATTTAAAAATCATGTTTAGCACACAAAGTAACCTGTGACCCAAAGTTTAAAGTGGAACTGACAGCGTTTTAACTTGTTATAGCTGCAATCCCGCTAACGGGATCGATATGACAACTACCAGTGAAAATAGAGGGCGCCAAATTCAAATTCATTTTAAAGTTAATCTTGTTGTTAATATAGGCAAATAGGCTTTTCAACGAAAGCATTACAAACAATTATGTTAGGTCTCCACCAAACCACAATAAGCACAGATATTTTCCAGCTAAATATAGCATTCACAAAAAGCAGAAAAATATAAAATTCATCACTAACCTTGAATTATCTTCATCAGATGACACTCATAGGACTTCATGTTACACATGCATGTTTTGTTTGATAAAGTTCATATTTATATCAAAAAATCTGAGTTTACATTGGCGTATTAGATTCACTAGTTCCAAAAACATCAAGTGATTTTGCATAGCCACATCGTTTCAACAGAAATACTCATCATAAATGTAGATGATAATACAAGTTATAGACATGGAATTATAGATATACCTCTCCTTAATGCAACCGCTGTGTCAGATTTCAAAAAAGGTTAATAATCTGAGACGGAGCTCAGAACAGTAGCCAAATTAGCCGCCATGTTGGAGTCAACAGAAACCAGAAAATACATGATAAATGTTTCCTTACCTTTGATGAACTTCATCAGAATGCAGTCCTAGGAATCCCAGGTCCACAATAAATGCTTGATTTGTTTGAAAATGTCTGTTATTTATGTACAATTAGCTACTTTGGTTAGCACGTTTGGTAAACAATTTCAAAGTCACAAAGCGCGTCCACTATAACGTGACGAAATGTCAAAAAGTTCCGTAACAGTCAGTAGAAACATGTCAAACGATGTACTGAATCAATCTTTAGAATGTTGTTTACATATATCTTGAATAACATTCCAACCGGAGAATTAGAATGACTTCAGATGACCGGTGGAACGTAGGTCCTTCCCCTGTGAACGCGCATGGTGAAAGCATGGTCAACTCGTGGCAGTGGTGACTATTTCCTGTGTCATTCGACCCCCCTTCACATTAGAGTCATCAGACAAAGTTCTATTGACTGTTGACATCTAGTGGAAGGCGTAAGAAGGGAAAACTCATCCATATCTCGCTGTAATTTCAATGAGAGCTTAGTTGAAAATCTGCCACCCCCAGAAAAATACAAACAGGAAGTGGAATTTCTCAGGTTTTTGCCTGCAATATGAGTTCTGTTATACTCACAGACATAATTCAAACAATTTTAGAAACTTCAGAGTGTTTTCTATCCAATACTACTAATAATATGCATATATTCGCAACTGAGACTGAGGAGCTGGCCGTTTACAATGGGCACCTTTTCATCCAAGCTACTCAATACTGCCCCTGCAGCCATAAAAAGTAAACTACTTTGCAGATATGAAACAAACAGACAATCATAATATGAGTAAAAAATATTAAATTCCCTGTTTATGCTACAAAACCAACTTTATAAGACAATTTACAAATATGTTATATTTGACTCAACTTTCCATGACGTTAGCAGAATACATGGATGCAGTTCAATGCATGATTAATACAATTCGCCAATACATTTATTGATAGTCCAAAAAATATTGCTATCAGTTTGTAAATCACAGCTGGCCTGGTACATTGTTTTCTGTCTCCATTCAGGATGCACTGTTTCAGTTTCAATGACTCAATATTCTGGACAAAAACAAAAATGTAACTAAGGCTGGGAATGTAAGAGTGTTTGCGTATTGAGAGTGTTTGCATATTTGCAGAAATCTATTCAGGTGTATTTTGTGGCTTTTGGTGAATGCGTTCTAATGATCTAATGTCACGCTGTTGCAACTGCCTGTAAACACACAGTCCAGTTCAAAGTGAATGATGGCAGGCCTGTGTGGCATATGGCTTGTTTGTATAAAGGCCTACTGTGGTTCTCATTGGCTTTGTGCAGACTCCGGTCCTGGACAAGACAGATGTTTTTATTCAGGTTTATTTACTGCAGTGTCTAACAATTGTACAAACGCTAGGCCACTTTCCCACTCTATATTGCTATAGAATTTTTACAAATGCCTTAGTATAGGTAATTCCCAAACATTCTAAGAATTTATCAAAACGTGAAAAGGGCCATATCTAAGTGGTCGCTTGTCAGAAAATGTTTAAAAAATTGTCATATTCTTCCTGGGGGTATATATGAACAGATTGTAATAAGATTACATGTTGCTAAAATGCAGTTCCACTTTAAAAAGTTTCACACACTTAAGTTAATTTCAAAGAGATGGATAACAAAAGAAAGAAAACAACACAGTTCCACTCACCAGATGATGATCATTTGAATCTTAACTTATAGTTGAAAGTTATTCTTGAAAAGGGAGAAGCTAACAAATTAGCAGCAATTCCCTCTATGATAACACCTGCTCGAAACCACTGCAAACTAGCTGACAATAAAAGCTAGCTTGGTAGACCGTGGTAAAACTACTGCTTGCTATTGCGCAGTGACCTAGCCTTCAAGGCAGAAGTTTCCATAAGAACGGGTCCAACCATTAAGTCAAATTGTGAATGGTTGATTCCACTATCAATCTAAAATGTTGCCCTAATACAGGTGAATGGCAGAGCGTTTATCTAGCTTCTGATGGTCTAGCCAATGGCTGACCTAGATTAATCTCTCCAGAGACGAGCAAAGAAAAATCCTGTAAAAAAAAAAAACATTAACTTAAAGTACAGCTATCATTCATGTAACCAAATTATAGAGTTCAAAAACCATTTTAATAGATTACTTTTTATAAATAATGTTTTGTTGTTACATTTAACTGCCAAAAATACTGTTATCGAGCTAATTTCTTTAGTAGGTGGCGTCAGAGGTCAGCATGTTGGAGAATTTGGAGAAGATGCATTTCCCACTAGTAATTACCAGTTGGAGGGTAAACTCCCACTTCCCACTTGGCAACGAATGCAGCATTAGGTACAATCATTACTGCACTTTGGAATGTAGGAGGGGGCAATGTGCTGGTGGGGCTCATTAGCATATTTGGGGTCATGGTCTAAAATATGTTGTATTTTTGCCAACCTTCAGTGTGAATGGTGTATCATTTTAAGTGGATTTATTGTTATGTTGATTAAACTTAAGGCCTTTTTTGTCTCCACATTGTCAGTTCTGCAATATTTATACGATCTTGTGACAATTGAGATCTGCATTGTTAAGAGGTTACTGTACAATTTCTACTAGCTTAATGACAGCTGGTTCGCTGGAAGTTACTGTTTAATTGTCAATCATTTACTGTCAACTAGTTACAAGTGAGTTATAGTAACTTACTGTAGCTAGTTCATCATACTCACTGACCTGATGGTGTGGTAGGTAAGTGAGTAGTACAATTATATGGAGACTAGCTATACATGTATGTTGCGTTGTAGAATAGTGTGGGGGCACACACTTAATGTTTTTAACTGTATAACTGCCTTAAATGTTCCTTGGCAGCAGCTAATGGGGATCCATAATAAATAAGTTAAATACAAATTAAATATCTTATGTATCTTTTGTATTACATGCAGCTTTTTTGTCACCTACTGTTTCATTAAAACAGCTCATACTTTTACATAGTACTTTGTACACTTCAAAATAGCATAATAGGTGTTAAAAACAGCATTGAACATTTACAAAAAGGTATGTTTTTTTTTTTATTGAAAACAACAAAGCTGCCTAACATAGTACTTTAAAAAAAATCCAATCAGTAAAATCCATTTAAAATGTGCACATATGATTTAAACAAGAGTTTACATTTTTGAGGCATGAAAACATGTTAAAAAGTCACTTTGTTCAAAAAGCTGTCTTCTGTCCTTTGTGTAGGAACAGGGTGAGTCCTTATCAAACTCGCCTCCTCCTGCTCTTCTGAATCAACTCAGTCCCATTCCTTCGGGGCACAGATCCCTCCTCTAGGCGCCGTAGCACTGTCAGGCCGTGGCCACCGGTACCTTAAATGTTGCGGGAGACCCTTTGTCTGGTGTTGAGGCATCCTCTCGTCCATACCATCCCATGGCTATCAAAGTCACTGCCTACTGGCTAGTCAACACGCTATTCCTGATTTAACATGCCATTTTTCTTGTTTTTTCTTGTTGAATTTTCTTTAAAAATAGCTCGATTATATTTTTGTAGATCATTTTATGCACATAAAAATGGCATAAAAGCATAAAAAAACAGCATTTGAATATTGCATTGAAATTAGTTAAAAAGTACATGTTGTTAAAAACAATAGAAACAACCATGAATAAAAGTACTTTTTCTTGTAAAACATAAAATCTGTAAAAGGCATTTGAAATGTGTACAAATTATTTAACCAGGGTAAAACATTTAAGAAATGAAAACATGTTAAAAGCAACTTCATTATAAAGCTGCCTTCAGTCCTTTGTACAGGACCGGGGTGAGTATTTATCAAACTCGTCTCCTCCTGCTAGCACACAATTTAATAGTTTATGAACAGACCACGTTAACTGGGATGACATTCCCTCTTATGGGAGACCGAAAAGCGCTAGCTGAAAGCCACACCTATAATAAACTGTGCCTGCAATCTTCTGATAGGCTACCACTGTTAGAGTATGCTGCCAATCAGCAAGCGATGTGCATGTTGTCAACAGAAGTTAGTGGAGGCACAGTTGGTTATTGGCAAGATTGCTCGTGGCAGCAAGTTTGTTACAGGCAACATTTTGTAAGTTATTGTAGTTTCCTGTTAAGAAATGACAAATTCGCAACAGGCTGCCGTTAAGTTACAGGAAAATACACAATAACCTCTTTTCACTGCAGCTCATTACTGACAATATTTTACCAAGTTTGCAAACCTTCCAAAATAGGTTCTCTACCTTCATCAGCATAAACATCAAACTGTCATTACACTTTTTGGTGTTTTGCGTAATGGTCTCTTTCCATTCTCCATTGTTTGGAGGCTGGAAATATGTGGCAAGTGGATGAATGCGCTTGGGTAGCCTAGTGAAGGAGACATTGAAAGTCAGATTTTTTTTTAAAACCATCATGACAGGTTGTGTTTACGCCACAATAAAATGTAATACATTTTACAACTGAAAATACATACATCTTTATGACTATGTCCATAGAGATCGTATTGAATTAATATGTAATTCTATGATTAGGCCCACACAATGTTTTGGAGCATGCGCACCCTTGCTCAACATCAAGTGTCCTTTAGCACTGCTAGTTTTAAGCTAATGATACTTTCGTGGTGATAATTGGATAATTATGTTCTTGATTCTGTGCAGCTTGTGTGATGTGCAGAAATGCATTCTGGGCCAATAAGTCTGTGGCCATAATTCTTTCACACTCACAAATCTGATGGTGTAGCTGCACTGTAAGCAGGACATTACCGGTTGCCTGTGACCAAGAGGATATGAGTTTGTCACAGTACAAGATTTGTCAAAGTACAAGATTCTTTACTTATTTCTATACTAGATTCTAATATATCTACTGCTGTACATATCACTCTTAGTATATATTGTGTTAATTGCATTTGGATAATTGTTACAGGGCTATTTGATTAGATATGCTGTGCCATTTCTTGATTTATTTTAAATTTAAAATGATTGTGTACTGTTTGACATTTTACTGCAGTGTTAAGAGCTACAATGCCCACTACAACATTCTACTAAACTGTGTAGACTCTGTGACCATTTATTGAAATTGATTAATGTACTGCATTGTTGAGGGAGCTACCGCATAAGCATTTCACTGCACCTTTTATACCTGCTGTACACTGTGTATGTGACGAATAAAAAGTCATTCAAATTCTGATTTGACATGCGCTGTATGCCATGCATGTCTGTTTTCTGCTTTCCCACCACGCACCCCAGCCTTCACCTGTTTGGCCTCGGCTTTTGTTTCGGTCAGGGGGATTGGTATAGCACATCTTGTTCACTGCCTGTAATTATTATTATCTTACATGATGTATGCTCTGGCATTGAGTTACCCTGGAGTAGCAGAGCTTAATGCTAAGCCTGATGTACTGCAATCTTCTAATAAATAAATGGTTAACGAATACGTGGTGTTTTCTGTCTAAACTAAAGGCTTCCCTTTTACTATGTCTTTGAAGGGCTGGAGGTTTCAAAAACTCATCTGAAACTGTAATGTGTATGTCAGTAAGTCAGCCTTGAGT
Source organism: Oncorhynchus mykiss (assembly GCF_057628025.1). Classification (NCBI taxonomy): domain Eukaryota; kingdom Metazoa; phylum Chordata; class Actinopteri; order Salmoniformes; family Salmonidae; genus Oncorhynchus; species Oncorhynchus mykiss. Next base: position 36,996,669 of record NC_143050.1, on the reverse strand, counting down.
GTACAGATTTGCTGCCTTCCACGGGGCTCTTTCGGTCCAGAGCGTTTCACCACAATTTACACATGGCATTATTATTATCGGTCTGTTGTTTGTCTGTCTGCCTCATAATTCACAACTGCAAACCAAAGGTGATTGATCAACATGTTGTGCTCCATCTTCCTTTCCCACCTGGGGCCTCATTTATAAAATGTGTTTAGTTTTCAAATGTTAGTGTATGATCAGTTCTTAAAATGTGAGGAAACGCTATTCATACAATGTTGATATACATTAATAATGTGTATATCACATTTTCTTATTTTGCACGAAACGTCATGACATAAATTAAATGCGTCTCTGTTAACGCAAATAAACTACAGCCCCCACCAGCCTCAGCGTGAAGGAAGGCGTGGCTTGTACGATATAAACACTGCGGTTCCGCTGCTGATCGCTTACACTCGACTTCAAGACAAGCCTTATTAATGTACCTGTTTTTTGGACTTTAAGATCATCTTCTGAAGAGTGGCAAGATCCTTCAACACTTGAGGTGTTGTTGTGAGTCGGTTGACAGTCCGTCATCTTCTTGCCTTGTTTAGCTCTGCAACGAACCAGGCAGCGCTCCGAACAAAAGCCAGTGAACTTGACATTGCAGATAGCGTACATGCGTTGTTTTTATCTATACATTTCAGTAGGCCTACTGTTTTATCGGTGAACAGTTAAACTGTGTCCATAACAATGAATAAATCTAAGTTAGCAATTGGACTTTTTGTCGCAGGTACTCTGACTGCAGTGTTTGGGTTAGTTATTTTATTCGTTGGACCAATCATCATTGACGACCAAATAGTAAAGGTAAGTTATTGAGATTAAAGCTATGGAATGTAGCTTTTTCCTATAGTTGTATACTTCTGTTGTAGGCCTACATCTAATGGAAAAGGCTTCGTTTTCTCCTGGTCAGTCACGACTAACGTATAGCGAAGAATGAACCTGACTTATTACTCGTATTTCTCGTGTTTTTCTACTTATTTGATTGATATTGATATTGATTACTGCATTGTTGGGAAAGCGCAAACAAGCGAGGCATTTTACTGTAGGGCTTAACTATGCTTAATACCTACCACATGGCTACAGTCCGAGATGAATGCCATACATTTGTTTGGAACATTTCCTAGTTCTCTACAAGCCAGAACGTACTCCACTGGTTGCGGTCGATACTTCTGTGGGTGTGATTTAAAAAAAATAATCGTTCCTTCGTGTTTTGCTAAATATAAGGAATTTGAAATTATTTATTCTTAAGTGTATTTGAGCAACAATTTTTTACTTTTGAGATTTAAGTAAATATAAAATCAAAATTTTACTGAAGTAACTCACTTATCTGTATGACAATTGGCTACTTTTTACACCACTGTGTAGACTAAACACATGCAAGACTTCGGTTGGTGTCGATGACTGTAGACCTATAGCAGGGTTTCCCAACTGGCGGTGATTTTATTTGACACCCCCAGTGTAGTAATCTATACTATTTATTACACCACCCTGCATCCCACTGCTGGCTTGCTTCTGAAGCTACTGGTCAGTCCTTGGATGCGAGACCAGATGCTGCTGGAAGTGGTGTTGGAAGGCTAGTAGGAGGCTCTCTTTCCCCTGGTCTAAAAAAAAATATCCCAATGCCCCAGGACACTGCCGTGTGTAGGGTGCCGTCTTTCGGATGGGATGTTAAACGGGTGTCCCGACTCTCTGAGTTCATTTAAGATCCCATGGCACTTATTGTAAGAGTAGGGGTGTTAACCCCGGTGTCCTGGCTAAATTCCCAAGCTGTCCCTCATACCATCACGGTCACCTCATTCATCTCCTCTCCCCTGTAACTATTCCCTAGGTCATTACTGTAAATGAGAACGTGTTCTCAGTCAACTTACCTGGGAAAATAGCAGCAATACATTATTTTTCATTTGATCTGTTCTTTATATATTGGTTTTGCCCCACAACTTCCTTTTAAATGTTAAGCTAGTTCCTCCTTGGTCATTTACCGTTTTATGCCGTGTAATGCATAATCTTCAGCTTTTTAAGTTCCTGGTTGTTAAAACTACAATATAGAAATTGTGACCTCTTAAATGATTGCTATGAACGTGCATATTTGAACCAGCGCTACTGTCAGATGACATGGAAAAATAGAGGTCTTTGGCCACACAGACCAGTGGTGGGTTTGCTCTGGAAATATTGATGCATAAGTGGAAAATAACCCCCATGTCTACTGTAAAATATGGTGGAGGATCTGATACGGGGCTATTTTGCTTTCACTGTTGACGTGACTTTCATTCATGTGATGTCTGCTATTCATTGAATAATTATCTACTCCACTTAAATTGGGTAATAATTAAATGATCATGTAACAATTAACTCATTAGGAATCTGGGGCACCGTGGGAAGAGTTTGTTTAAATGAGTTACGGTTTCCCAAATTAACTCCATCATAACAGTCAATAATTAATCATTTCCTCATATCAGCCTCGCATAATTAGCACAAACCCGAGTCTCACTGATCATTCTGTACCACTCATTGATTTGATTATTTATTTGCTAACAAGCTAAATGGTAACATGCACACACTCGGTATGGATTAGAAACTTAATATGACGACAACAGTCCCTAGTGGATCAACACATTGACACGTGTTACACAAGATGGAGATTTTAAAGAGAAGCAACGTCTTCATATAACTTAATGGCATCACAAAATAGACATTAATTTTCCACATTCCACCTCTTATTACCAGCATTTGGAGGATGATAGAGATCTCTTTCTGTCCTCATGTCCATTGTTTAATGTTATAGTTTTGGGCTGTAAACCCCTTCATAAGGCACACAGACTTTCCAATCTCTCCAACTAGAGCAGAAAGGAATCGTCTGCTGCCTTACAATTTCTGATGGGCTTGAGGTGTGAACCACACACACACACACACACACACACATCAATCCCCCTCCCTCTCCGGGAGAGTTCTGTAGAGCTGATGCACTGTAACCTGATCCTTTGGATCCTCCCAGGAGTCATGACACTGGTCTTGGCGCCCTTGTTAAGGTCAACGGCATCATTACCTTTACCCAGTACCAGGACATTTTAGCCAAAAACCCAGTAGCCTCTGCCAGGGAGGCTGAAACTTGATTGCAATTGGATCTTCTAGCAAGACCACAGCCCCAGGCACACACCAACAAAACCCACAAATAAATGGTTATCTGACCTCACAGATCAACATTTTGCCATGGCCATCAGTCTCTGAACTCTGTTGAACCCCATTAGAAACCTGTGGTTTGAATTGAAGTGGGCAGTCCATAAGCACATACAAAGGAAATCAAGGATCTGGGAAGATTATATGTATGAATATGCAAACAAATGTAAGGTTTGAAATTGTTTTAGTCAAATATTATATCCGTTTGGGCTTCTTGCGGCCAATTTCGATTCTACAAATGATTTGTAATTATGTACCGGCCCCCTGACAATCCGCTCAAGAAAATAAATTGCTGTCGTCAACGAGCTACCACAGCCACAAGGTTATAAACCCCACCTATTTCTACAATTTATTTTCTTAAATCTGGTTTCAAACCTAACCCTAACCACACTGCCTAAGCTTAACAGAAATATATAAATTCAAGTTGAAAGATTTTACTGATTTACAGCTCATAGAAGGAAATCAGTAAATTGAAACAAAGTAGTGTATGGATTTCACAACTGGGTAGGGGAGCCCGAGAGGGCAATCCAAATACGTTTTGCCCCTTAAAGACCTATTATTAATAAAATACCAAATTGCCAATTACCTGCCAAATTCTCTAAAATGTTGGAGGCGGGTTATGGTAGAAACATGGACATTCAAAATTCTCTGGCAACAGCTCTGGTGGACATTCCTGCAGTCAGCATGCCAATTGCATGCTCCCTCAACTTGAGACATCTGTAGCATTGTGTTGTGACAACTGCATATTTTTAATGGCCTTTTTATTGTCCCCCAGCACAAGGTGCACCTGTGTAATGATCATGCTGTTTAATCAGCTTCTATCTAACAGGAATGAAAACAAATTTGTGCACATTTTAGGGAAATGAGCTTTTTGTGGATATGGAACATTTCTGGGATCTTTTATTTCAGCTCATGAAACATTGGACCAACATGTTACATGTTGCGTTTTTATAATTTTGTTCAGTATATCGTCAATGCACTTGACGCCCTATTACCTAAATGTATTGTTTCCTATCCTGACATACAGAAGCCCCAGCCAGCAGGGACCCCTGTGCATTGCATGTTTGACTTCCCATAGTTTATAGGCCTACGGTACGTCTTGCTTTCCCAAGATGTTGCTCCTGTTTTTAAGGATGATTCTGCCATAACCAATTCCCCCTTGGGGTTAATGTCACTTTATACTGCTACCACTATCCTTTTATTGCCAACACCAGTTCCAAAGACTCAGCTGGTTGGCATGAAGTACTGGCAGCCACACAGTTATGGGTTTGGTTCCCCTGTGGATCAGGAACACTGAATATGAGTGTCAACTGCCAGTGATCCCATCCTGCATAGAGGAACAAGCTGTCACACTGAACACCTTTGTATATGTTATGTATAATAATATGCCTTTTATCATTGTTCTCTCAGAACTTAGTAATAGACCCTGAGAATGAGGTGTCCTACACCATGTGGAAGGACATCCCTGTCCCGTTCTTCATGTCTGTCTACTTCTTCAACATCCTCAACCCCACCGAATTCCTGGCGGGAGAGAAACCCATGGTGGAGCAGAGAGGACCCTACGTATACAGGTAGGCTTTCACACCTGACCGGCTACGTAAAGCGTAATAAAGAGCAGTGATACTAGCAGGAAGTAGTGTGTGGATTTCTTTCTATTTCTCATCTTATTCAGCTGTTACCATGCACCTGCAACAAAGAGCTCAGATTTGCGAGTGCCTTTTTGTTTACCAGTTTTCAATTCGTGTGTCCCAAAGTTTGGGGAATGCTGTGCTAACCCGTAACTAACATGTTACCTAGCCTTAACCCTTAGCTAGCATGTAACCATTTAACACTCCAAAACTTAACCTTAACCCCTAGCCTAGCTAACATTAGCCATAAATTGGAATAACAACATGTGATTGACACAATTTACTTTAGAAAATCTTGTGGTAATTAGTCTTTTTCACGACATTCTATGATGGTGTGTTGACTGAACTACTGTACGTTTGAAGAAGGATACAATTGCATCTGCAGGAACCTCTCACTTTTATTTCTATTGGTCAGTTTTTAAAGCTAGAACCCCGGTACACAGTTGGAAGGTGGGGAGACCTCCAGTACAGTAGGTGGCGGTAATGCACCATAACGTTGGTAAACCCCACAGAAGAGGCGGGAACTGGTTTCTCACAGGGCTGTTCGGCAAGTGGGAGCGAAGGACACTGCTAGGTAGGACTCTGGTACACAACAGGTGTGATGAGTAGCTAGCTAAAAATAGCTAGGACACTGTTAGATTGTGTACTTCGCCCCCACCTGTCAGGTGCTGTTTTCCCGCAGTTCTGTTAACAATGGCGAGGGCAGACGTGAGCGAAAGACACTGTACTCGCTAGTAGGATTCCAGTACACAGCAGGCTAGAGACGGGGTGCGACACCGGTAGGCGGTGTCCTTCAACCCCGAATAATTCATTTTTGACCTACATTTTAATTGCGTTGACAATCAGTGGAAATTAAGTGCCACACAAACATGAAGATAGTGTGCTCAGGGGGACGTTCATGCAGGAACCAATGAGACGCTCGAGGAGGGGGGTTGCCCAAATGACTGCATCCTGCAATATTTTGTGCCATCAGTTCTTCCCAAACTAGTTTTCTGCTCTGATCCACCAAAAGCCTCTGCAATATACAGTGAGATTGGACAACCTAGACTGTTCCCAGAGCTGGCCAACTGAGAAATTAATTTGGCCTGAATGCCAAGTGTCAAGTCTGGATTGAGGAAAGATGAATGGAGAAAAGTACAGGCAGATCCTTGATGAAACCTGCTCAGGACCTCTGACTGGAGCGACAGTTCACCTTCCAACAGACAACGACCCTAAGCACACAGCCAAGACAACGCAGGAGTGGCTTCGGGACAAGTCTCTGAATGTCTGAGTGGCCCAGCCAGAGCCAGGACTTGAACCCGATCTAACATCTCGGGAGAGCCCTGAAAATAACTGTGCAGCGACGCTCCCTATCCAACCTGGCAGAGCTTGAGGATCCACAGAGAAGAATGGGAGAAACGCCCGAAATTGAACCCCCTTTCCTTATGGATCTGGCCTGTCTCACCCTGTAACGTATCCAATTGATCTATCCAGTCTCTGTTCTAGGGCTGCACAATTAATTGAATTTGCATCAAAATTGCAATATTGACATGCAATATCATAAAAATCATATTGGAAGAGATCTACACTGCTTGCATTATTTGGAAATGCTTATCAGCCACATGTAACCAACTTTTTGATAGTTTTTTAAAATTTTTATTTTTCTGCTCTTGAGGCTGCTTTCCGCACACGTCAAGCCCCGCCCCATTACTCAAGCAGCGCAGTTCCTCCTAGCTGTTAGCTTCACCAAGTTTGCATGCTCTTCTGTTAGGTCAAATGCAGTCGGGTTGTTCCAAACAAGAATGATGCTGTGTTTTACTTCTAAAGAAATCGGCATCGCACAATTTCGTTAAAAATAAATCTCAGGCCTCCCGGGTGGCGCAGTGGTTAAGGGCGCTGTACTGCTGTGCCATCAGAGTCCCTGGGTTCGCGCCCAGGCTCTGTCGTAACCGGCCGCGACCGGGAGGTCCGTGGGGTGACGCACAATTGGCCTAGCGTCGTCTGGGTTAGGGAGGGCTTGGTCGGTAGGGATGTCCTTGTCTCATCGTGCACCAGCGACTCCTGTGGCGGGCCGGGCGCAGTGCGCGCTAACCAAGGTTGCCAGGAGCACGGTGTAGCCTCCGACACATTGGTGCGGCTGGCTTCCGGGTTGGAGGCGCGCTGTGTTAAGAAGCAGTGCGGCTGGTTGGGTTGTGTATCGGGGGACTTTCAACCTTCGTCTCTCCCGAGCCCGTACAAGAGTTGTAGCGATGCGACAAGATGGTAGCTACTACAACAATTGGATACCATGAAATTGGGGAGAAAAAAGGGGTAAAAATTCAAAAAAACAAACAAAAAAATAAATCTCTGTTTTTTTGCCCATATTGTGCAGCAAGTTTGGCCTACTCTGTTCTCAAACTGATCCTTCTCTCATTACCTTACCTCTCTTTATCCTTGAATAACTCTGAGAATTTCTACCCTGTTCATCTCGGTAAGCGATTTTAGGAAGCCAGTGTCAGTGGAATGCCCTTTGTGATTTAATAAAATAACCTAAACTGACATGCCCTATCCCTGCAAGTTAACTCTCAATCCCCTTTCTGTTTCTTTTCTCTATCAGCTATTCAATCAGATCTCCAGTCGTCTTAACTACTAAGTCTATCAACCCTCTGTTGTAAAGTGTCTCCATTTGCATCTGTCAGTTGGGAGGTTGACCTGAGTTGTGTGTTTTCAGGAAGCGTCTTCAGAAGCAGAACATCACGTTCCATCCCAACCATACAGTGTCGTATCTTGAATACAGGAGCTACTTCTTTGAGCCCAGCATGTCAGTGGGCAACGAGTCGGATGTGGTCACCATCCCTAACATGCTGGTGTTGGTAAGACGGCACTGCTACACACACACACTATGTACTGGACTCCTATCTCTTTGCCCCCCTCATCTCTCCCCCACTTCATCCCGTTTCTCCTCATCCTCTTTTCCCTCTCCCCTCTATCTTCCAGGGTGCGGCGGTGATGATGGACAACATGCCACACGCAGTGCGTCTCTTGCTCAGTGCCACCTTTAAGAGCTTTAAGGAGGGACCCTTCCTAAGCAAGTCTGTAGGGGAGCTGATGTGGGGCTACGACAGCAAGCTGGTGGACTTCCTCAATAAGTGGTTCCCTGGGATGCTGCCCTCCACTGGCAAGTTTGGCCTCTTCTCTGAGGTGAGCGGGTGGAGGAGATGAGCGCACAATGACCGAAAGTCTACGGGTACAGTAGCATATGCTAGTGTTAGTTGGCATTGGCTTGCGAAACCACCTCGTTCTCCCTTCACACTGAGACATAAAAATGCGATTCACAAGTTCATCTCTACTCTGAGTAAGTAGATAAAACAATTGCTAGGATCTCACGGTATCCCTTTAATGCTTGAGCTAATTTAATCAGGGCCTCAGTCAGGCTTTGGAATGATGTAGTGCGAGGGTAGGTTCCCTATTATGTTAATTCACAGGCAGACCTTAAAGCACTATTAATACCATGTCAGAAATGTCCAGTTGGTCAAGTGTTAGATAGGCTTACCAGCTATCTAAATCTTGTAGTTATCCAAGCCAAATAATGTGCCTAGTGGCCTCATCCCCCAGGAGGTAGTTTAGTGTTGGAACCTAGATGGACATGACCACATCCACACTCCATCCCCAGGGGACAGTTTGAACAGTTTGGGGTTGCATGGGTAGTGAGCAATGGCTATGTATGGATGGACAAAGCCATCGCACCTCTCATTCCTCCGTGAAGATTTAACTTACTTTATTTGGCTTCAATGCTCTGTTAAGATGCTGTTCATGGAGACCTAATATGTGCAGTTTGAGTTACTCCTGGAATTGACTTTGCTCAGTGCTGCCCCCTCCATTGAGTAACTCAAGTTCAAGGCTTCAATTGGCATCAAAATAATCCTTTAACTTCTTCTGTGGGGGGGGGGGGGTTATTTTTAATGTATATAAAAAATAATCTGTTCAAGAACCTTATCTGGTGTATTAGAAGCAATTATTGGTACCAAGATTATCTTCAAAAAACGTTTTTATTTAGATTGGCCACGAAGATTGGCATTTTTTCCATTCACTCTAATGGGGGATCCTGTTTCCTGTTAACCATGCCTGCAGTACTGAAGTCAGCCTTAACTACTTTGGCTTTTTTACATTTAAAAAAAATATTTTAACCTTTTTATCTAACTAGGCAAGTCAGTTAAGAACAGATTCTTATTTATATTGACAAACGCGCTCGGCCAATTGTGCGCCGCCCTATGGGACTCCCAATCACGGCCGGTTGTGATACAGCCTGGAATCGAACCAGGGTGTCTATAGTGATACCTCTAGCACTGAGATGCAGTGCCTTAGACCGTTGCAACACTTGGGAGCTTCAATGAGGGGGCAGTCGTTCGCCACTGTTACTACGCTGGTAAATGACTATCCATCCGGACTTGTGCCACATAGGAAGTGTGTGTTTGACCCAACCTTCTCAAATACTATATAAGTACCCCTTATCTACAGCCTGTTTAAGTTGGCTGTCTAGTTTTTTTTAGTGACTGGTGACTGGTTAAATATCAATCCTTCTGTTTTCTCCCATCAGTTCAACAACTCCAACACTGGTATGTTCACCGTCCACACTGGGAAGGATGACATCCGGCTGATTCACAAAGTGAACTCATGGAACGGCTTGACCAAGGTGAGCTGTCTGGAGTTTAGTGATCACACAGCCATGACCTTTCACCTTTACAGATTGGTTTGAGAGAGGCAGTTAGACGCACAGATGAGTGAAAACAAATCTGGGCCCTTTGTTTTCATGGGGTCCTTCTACAATGGGAAGACCTAGTCCGTTGTACAACTGAATGAATTCAACTGAAATGGGTCCTCTGCATTCAACCCAACCTCTCTGAATCAGAGGTGTGCGGGTGACATCCATTCTTTCTTGCTCTAGAAAGAGAGCTCAATGTGTAACGGCTGTTAACCTTCTGTCTCTCTAGTTGATATATTGGAAGACTCCCCAGTGTAACATGATCAACGGTACAGCAGGACAAATGTGGCCGCCCTTCATGACCAAAGAGTCCACACTGCCGTTCTACAGTCCTGACGCCTGCAGGTACACACGCTTTCAAAAATTCACGTAGCCTAGTGGTTAGAGCGTTGGGCTTGTAACCGAAAGGTTGCTGGATCGAATCCCCGAACTGACGAGGTAAAAAGCTGTCGTTCTGCCCCTGAGTAAGGCAGTTAACTCACTGTTCCCCGGGAGCCGAAGATGTGGATTATGGCAGCCCCCCCCCCCCCCCCCCGCACCTCTGATTCAGAAGGGTTGGGTTAAATGTGGAAGACGCATTTCATTTGAATGCGTTGTGACTAGGTATCCCCCTTTCCCTCACACACTCTTTATAGGTCTTTGGAGCTGGTGTATCAGCGTGAGGGGATAATGAAAGGGATTCCCCTCTATCGCTTTGTGGCTCCTAAGACTATGTTGGCTAATGGCTCAGACTACGCTCCCAATGAGGGCTTCTGTCCCTGCAGACAATCTGGCCTCCTCAACGTCAGCAGCTGTCGATCCAGTGAGTACAGATGCATGCATACACACTCCCCTACGTATTTATTTGGACAGTGGCGCTTAAACTTGTAGTTTGGCTCCAGCATTTTGAATTTGAGATCAAATGTTTCATATCAGGTGACAGTACAGACAGAATGTCACCTATTATTTGAGGGTATTTTCATAAATATGTTTTACTGTTTAGACATGAAAGCACTGTATCAAGTCCCATTTGAGGAAGTCACAAGTATTTGGACAAATTCTCTGATAGTGTATTAAAATAGTAAAACGCTTAGTATTTGGTCCCATATTCCTAGGACTCGACGACATCAAGCTTGTCACTCTACAAACATGCGATTTGTAGTTAATCATAACCGACATACCTTGTCTGGTAAACAGACTGGATGAGGAAGTATGGCGCACACACACACCGAGGAGCCATGCCGCTGTATAAACACATTGTAGACAACACGAGTTATGTTCCCTTATGTTCCCAATAGCGCCCCATAGAACATCACATCTCAAGATCACATGAGCACTTGGTGCCGAATTGTAGCTTGAGAAATGCCCACATACTATAGGAATGTTTTGTATAAATCATGATTCAATGTCAAGGGGATATTTTAAACCAGTGATGGGCAACTTTGATAGGAGTGGGGGCCACAATCTGAACTCATCATGATGGGCCACAGTGGTCTGCATATCCGTATACAAATTCAGTCAGAGCTGGCCTTCGGCCTTTTGGGTGGTAAAGTGTGAGATTTGTACAGGGTAAAAGTGAACTTGAAGAAGGAAGGCTATCACTCCATACAATCCCCTGTGGATGGTGCTTAATTGGAGCCAATTTCTTCCTAGAAAAGGAGAATGAGCCAAAGCACAGGTCCAAACTATGGAATAACAATTTAGGGAATAGGCAGTCAGCTGGTATTCTGTCTATAATGGAGTGGCCAGCACAGTCACCAGATCTCAACCCTGTTGAGCTTGACCGTGTGGTACGTAAGAAGTGCCCATCCAACTTGTGGGAGGTGCTTCTGAAACCATCTCTTCAGATTACATAAACAAATTGACAACTAGAATGCCAAAGGTCTGCAAGGCTGTAATTGCTGCAAATGATGGATTCTTTGACGAAAGCAGAGTTTGAAATTCACAATTATTTAAATGAAAAATAAAAATTTCATAACCTTGTTAACATCTTGACTATTTCCTATTCATTTTGCGACTCATTTCATGTATGTTTTCATATAATTATTTTTTCAAGTGACCCCAAACTTTTGAACGGTAGTGTGCTTGTTAAAAAGGAAATGTATGATGGTGGTACAAGTAAAGGTGACGTTGTATTAATATTGTGTTCTAGACGCCCCAGTGTTCATTTCCCAACCCCACTTCTACAATGCTGACCCTGTGCTGCTGGACTACGTACAGGGACTTCAGCCTACTGAGGACGAACACGGGCTATTCATAGACATCCACCCTGTGAGTAACACATACACGCTGTCCTGAATTGGAACACTTAAAAAACTTAGCAAAAAAATAAATGTCCCTTTTTCAGAACCCTGTCTTTGCAAGATAATCCAAATCATTTCACAGATCTTCATTGTAAAGGGTTTGAACACTGTTTCCCGTGCTTGTTCAATGAACCATAAACAATTAATGAACATGCACCTGTGGAATGGTCGTTAAGACACTAACAGCTTACAGATGGTAGGCAATTAAGGTCCGTTATGAACTTAGGACACTAAAGAGGCCTTTCTACTGACTCTGGGGAAAAACACCAAAAGAAAGATGCCCAGGGCCCCTGCTCATCTGTGTGAATGTGCCTTAGGCATGCTGCAAGGAGGCATGAGGACTGCAGATGTGGCCTGGGCAATAAATTGCAATGTCTGTACTGTGAGACGCCTAAGACAGCGCTACAGGGAGACGGGACTGACAGCTGATCGTCCTTCAGTGGCAGAACATGTGTAACAACACCTGCACAAGATCGGTACAGCCGAACGTCACACCTGCGGGACAGGTACAGGATGGCAACAACTGCCCGAGCTACACCAGGAACGCACAATACCTCCATCAGTGCTCAGACTGTCTGCAATAGGCTGAGAGGCTGGACTGAGGGCTGTTGTAAGGCAGGTCCTCACCAGACATCACCGGCAACAATGTCGCCTATGGGCACAAACCCACCGTCGCTAGACAAGACTGGCGAAAATTGCTCTTCACTGACGAGTCGCAGTTTTGTCTCACCGTGGGTGATAGTCGGATTCACGTTTATCGTTGCAGGAATGAGTGTTACACCGAGGCCTGTGCTCTGGAGCGGGATCGTGCTGGAGGGTCTGTCATGGTCTGCGGCGGTGTGTCACAGCATCATCGGACTGCGCTTGTTATTCCAGGCAATCACAATGCTGTGCATTACAGGGAAGACATCCTCCTCCCTCATGTGGTACCCTTCCTGCAGGCTCATCCTGACATGACCCTCCAGCATGACAATGCTACAAGCCATACTGCTTGTTCTGTGGGTGATTTCCTGCAAGACAGGCATGTCTTGGTGGAAGAGTGGGGTAACATCTCACAGCAAGAACTGGCAAATCTGGTGCAGTCCAGGAGATGCGCTGATACCGACGAACTTTTGATTTTGACACTTCCACCCCCCCCCCTTTGTTCAGGAACACATTATTTAATTTCTGTTAGTCACATGTCTGTGGAACTTGTTCAGTTTCTCAGTTGTTGATTCATGTTCATACAAATGTTTCCACATGTGAAGTTTGCTGAACATAAGCGCGGTTGACAGTGAGGATGTTTTCTTTTTCTGCTGAGTTTAGTAAGATTAATTTTTCCCGTTGACTGTGGACTCGTCCCCTTTTGTTCTAATAGGTCTTGGATGAGATCAGATTAGTGGACGGCCACACACACACCTTTATGATCTATTAGGGTTAAAGACCAGTGGGTTTCTGACAGGCGATCATCCAGAGACAAGACGGCTCCAATGTGGCTCTACAGTTTCGCAGTCAATCGCTTAACCCCTGAACTATACCCTGGTGGGTTTTATTTAGATGAAGAATGTCACTTCTCTGACAGATATATTGAGTTCCAGTTAGATTTGCGACGCTGGTTTTTTAGCCCCACTGATCTGTATCGGGTGTGTAAGTGTTTCAATACCGTGGTGGTCTTGGTGCCCCTTAGTGTCAAAGGTCAAATTGAATGAAGAATTGGTTTAGGACGCTCAATATATCTGACGGGGGGGGGGGGGGGCGCGCCACATTGTCTGAATGCCTGAAGCATCTGTGCCAAGTTCTTCCCCATTTATAGACGTGTGTGCTTTTACTAGTGCGAATTGGGCCCATTCACATTGTTATAAACGTATATCTCTGGCAGTAAAAGCGAGGCTGTTTCCCCTTATCTAAATTGATTGTGTAAACACATCTGATCTCATAGCCGTAGCGAACGCACACCATACAGCCTGTCCTTGAGGCAATCACCTGACACACACACAGAGGCTTGGCCAGAGCACTTTCTTAGAATTCATTTAGATAACATTTATTTTCCCTGGCTGAGGGTGAGAAACTTGTGTTGGACAGTCATTCGTATATATTCCCATTTTTTTTGTGTGTTTGTGACTCCTATGAGTCCTTCCTCTGAACTCATTTGTAGAAAAACATTCATATCCACTCGCTGTTTGATGCAAACATCGTGATCTTCAACTGTAATCGCAGAGAGCATGGTTTTAAAATACACTTGTGGGACAGCCAACGTGAGCAGATATCATCCAATTCTTTTTTTTGTCCAGCTCCTGTGCCAAGTTGTAAATGGTGTACTCTTTTTCATAGTACATTTGTCATTTAACAGACGCTCTGATCCAGAGCGACTTACAGGAGCAAAGGGTTAGGTGCCTTGCTTAATTAAGAGCACATCGACAGATTTTTAAAATAAAATAACGTTTTAACCTACCGGTACATTGAAACATGTCTATAAGCCGCAGGTGCCTACCGGTACATTGAAACATGTCTATAAGCCGCAGGTGCCTACCGGTACATTGAAACAAATGAACTTGATCACTATCTTCCTCCTCCTGTGCACTGAAACCACTGAAGTCATCTCCTTCGGTGTCGGAGTTGAATAGCCTCAGAATTGCTTCATCCCATGTTGGATCGTTTTCATTGTCACTCTCGTCACTTTCATCCGGAGGCAAATACCCCGCTGAGCTCATGCTGCCCCTTCAACACGCAGCAGTCCAGCCTTTCGAAACCCGTTGACGATAGTGGATTTTTTGACAATGCTCCACGCTGTCAGGACCCACTGGCAGACTTGACCATAAGTTGCTCTCCGCATGCGGCCCGTTTTAGTGAAGGATTTCTCCCCACTTGTCATCCAAGCCTCCCACTGAACACGGAGCGCCACCTTAAATGCACGATTTACACTGATGTCGAGTGGCTGCAAATACTTTGGGCCATCTGCTTTTCTTCCCTCTGAAAGCTTTTGTAATCTTTTTGCACTGAGTCAGTTCCTCACGCTGCTGTTTCCAAAGTCTTATCATCGACTCATTAAGGCCAAGCTCCCGTGCAGCAGCTCTATTTCCTTTTCCAACAGCCAGATCGATCGCCTTCAACTTGAAAGCTGCATCATAAGCATTTCGCCGTGTCTTTGCCATGATGAGGGTGACAAAATTACTACCGTAATCAGAATGATGGGAAGTTTGAGCGCGCTCGATTTACGTCACATTGTGTGACGGTGCTCAGTTTTTTTGGCTGCATGAATCTTGTGAAAGCGGGAAAAATCCATAAATTAGCCGTATCATTGTATAAACCGCGAGGTTCAAAGCGTGGGAATAAAGTAGCGGCTTATAGTCCGGAAATTACTGTAGTCGACTCGTGATTCCTTGCTGTAGAACATTGGCCACAGCATGAGTTCTGTAGGACTGAAGGCCATTAGTGACCGTGTTTGCTTGGGGTCCTTAATTATATACATTGCTTTTCTGTGGCAGTGGTTAGTGTAAATGTCCTCCTATAGCAGCTCTGTCTATCTTAACAATCCTCTAAGGCCTGGGGGTCATGTATGTGGTTTAGGTTGCCTGCCATGCAGTAATCCACCCGGTCCACGATGAAACTATATAAAAGGTCTCAAGTCAAATGGTCTGGAACAGACATTAGCAGCTAAATATTTAAGACGTGTGCATGCTAATGGTAAATTGTCTGGCACAGGACACAAAGTCGGTGACCTTTTTTTAGCGATAGCCTAATTGGAGCTGTAGCTTTTCTGTGTATTACGGTACGAGGAAATGGGTATTATGGTGTCGAGATTGCTCCTATAAACAGATTAAGGCCAGATGTGGGGGGGGGGGGGTGTAAAGGCTGTGACTGGTGCGTTTGGTGATCCCGTACTGTTGCTGGCCAATACACTGCAACTAATTATTGGCACCATGTCATAATATGGCTGAAGGCGATAAGATGTATTGTACAGATAAGACTGCATCTGAGCTGCTAGTATTTGCCCCCAATAAAGTTGGTTTTTGATCGCTGACTAAGCAAGAATCGCACACTTGTTTTAGGTCACTCTACTATCACACCACTGCCAATTATAAAAGCATTGCAGACATGGCAATAAGCTTTGCCCAGTAATTGGTTATATGACCGGTCTGTTGGTGTGTAGCAATTTTAAGGGGGGACAACCACAGCAGGGTTTGAGCCAGTCACTACCAACTGTGCCAATTAGGGCCAGATCTCTTGGTAGTGTACTTCCATACAAGGAGGCGTCGTTATCTAAGTGAAGACATGGTTTGTAACTGCTGCTGTAACGATTGGCAGTGGGGATCAGACGTGGACTGTTGCGCGAAGCATAGTTCCAGGAGGGAGAGGATATGGCGAGAGGAAGGCTCCCCGATGTGGAACTGACCATCTGGGGTTGGATTGCAGCTTGACACCTGGTGGTCCCATCCACAGCCCTGGGCTGCAACTCTCATCGAGGTCCTTGCCAGCCTGAACTGTGCGTGTCAAATCAAATGTTATTTGTCACACGCTTCATAAATAACAGGTGTTGACTAAAAGTGTAATGTTTACTTATGGGCCCTTCAGAACAATGCAGAGACTATATTTTAGAAATCAAGGAATAAGCGCACACTGACTGATAACTTGGTTATATAAACTGGGTACCAAGTCGCTGTACAGGGGTAGGAGGTAATTGAGATGTAATTGTAACAACATATAGGAACTCAAGTCCTTTTTGTTCACCTGACCTAGAATTCCTCACAATCAAATGCCGACCGTATTATCTCCTGAGAGAGTTCTCTTCGGTTATTGCCACAGCCGTGTATGCCAACACCACGACTTCCCTCAAGTAACTTGACTGGGCTTTATGAAAACTGGAAACCATATATCCTGAAGCTGCAGTTAATGTCGCTGAGAATGCCGAAGTTCTATCGACTAGCACTCGCGCTGGAAAAACACGACCATTGTTACGCTAACTTCCACGATGCATACAAGGCCTCCGCCCTCCTTTTGGCAAATCTGACCACGGCTCCATTTTGCTCCTCCCTTCCTATAGGCAGAAGCACGGATACTTCCTGTTTTGAGTTGAGGTCTATTCAACGCTGGTCTGACCAATTGGAAACCATGCTTCAAGATTGTTTTGATCACGCGTACTGGGATATGTTCCGGGTAGCCTCTGAGAATAACATGGACGAATACGCTCATTCGGTGACTGCGTTTATCAGGAAGTGTATAGGAGATGTTGTACCCACTGTGACTATTAAAACCTACCCTAACCAGAAACAGTGGATAGATGGCAGCATTCGCAAAACTGAAAGCGTGAACCACTGCATTTAACCATGGCAAGGCGACTGGGAATATGGACGAATACAAACAGAGTAGTTATTATCCTCCAAGGCAATCAAACAGGCAAAATGTCACTATAGAGACAAAGTGGAGTTGCAATTCAAGCGACTCAGACAAGATACAACATTGTGTACTACATAACCTCTTACGTTTCTTTTCAATTTCTCGCATGGAATAACCTTCCTTTCTCAGAACAAGAATAGACTGACGAGTTTCAGAAGAAAGTTCATTGTTTCTGGCCATTTTGAGCCTGTAATCGAACCCATAAATGCTGACGCTCCAGATACTCAACTAGTCTAAAGAAGGCCAGTTGTATTGCTTATTTTAATCAGCACAACAGTTCAGCTGTGCTAACATAATTGCAAAAGTGTTTTCTAATGATAAATAAGCCTTTTTAAAAATGATAGACTTGGATTAGCTAACACAATGTGCCATTGAAATACAGAAGTGATGGTTGCTGATATTGGGCCTCTACGCCTATGTAGATATTCCATTTAAAATCATCAGTTTCCAGCTACAATCATTTACAACATTAACAATGTCTACACTGTATTTCTGATCAATTTGATGTTATAACTGTATTATGGCTTGGGGGTAGAAGGTGGGTGGGGCGGTTGTATGTTAGTCAGTGTGTCACGATCTAAACTCAGGTTAAGATGATGACAGATCAATGACCTCTAGTCTGTTTTCAGTCATCTATTGATTTCTGTTAATGTTCACATATGTAGCATTGCATATGAATGTAACCTATAGATATACTGATGTCTTAGTTAGTGGACTCAGTCGATAATGTTGGTTTAGCAGTCTGTTTTATGGCTATAGGCAGTAACATTTGAATGTGACAATGGTGGAGAGATCGCTCTTGTTGACCAAAGTCTCATGTTATCCAGTCATATTAGGGCTGGGACTTGCCAGAGACCTCACGATACGATATTATCACGATACGTAGTTGCTGAGATATGTAGTGCGATTTTTCACGATTCTATATGTATTTGTTGCTCACTATATGCCTGCTGCAGAGGGACAAAGGGAATGCTGAAAACACGTTGCCTCACTATTTAACCCTGTGAGACCCAAGCATAGATTCAAATGAAGGGGGAAAAAAAACATATTACTCGCCAGAAATACTTGTAATAAGCCTCTTACAAATTTCAAAATGTAAGTTATTTTTATAAGACAATCTGATGAAGTGTTGCAAAAATGCAACATTGAGCTTCAATGGTAAAAAAATAAATAAAGGACGGTGAAATTGATATTAAAATCACATAAATGGATCAAAAGCATATACAGTGCCTTGCGAAAGTATTCGGCCCCCTTGAACTTTGCGACCTTTTGCCACATTTCAGGCTTCAAACATAAAGATATAAAACTGTATTTTTTTGTGAAGAATCAACAACAAGTGGGACACAATCATGAAGTGGAACGACATTTATTGGATATTTCAAACTTTTTTAACAAATCAAAAACTGAAAAATTGGGCGTGCAAAATTATTCAGCCCCCTTAAGTTAATACTTTGTAGCGCCACCTTTTGCTGCGATTACAGCTGTAAGTCGCTTGGGGTATGTCTCTATCAGTTTTGCACATTGAGAGACTGAATTTTTTTCCCATTCCTCCTTGCAAAACAGCTCGAGCTCAGTGAGGTTGGATGGAGAGCATTTGTGAACAGCAGTTTTCAGTTCTTTCCACAGATTCTCGATTGGATTCAGGTCTGGACTTTGACTTGGCCATTCTAACAACTGGATATGTTTATTTTTGAACCATTCCATTGTAGATTTTGCTTTATGTTTTGGATCATTGTCTTGTTGGAAGACAAATCTCTGTCCCAGTCTCAGGTCTTTTGCAGACTCCATCAGGTTTTCTTCCAGAATGGTCCTGTATTTGGCTCCATCCATCTTCCCATCAATTTTAACCATCTTCCCTGTCCTTGCTGAAGAAAAGCAGGCCCAAACCATGATGCTGCCACCACCATGTTTGACAGTGGGGATGGTGTGTTCATGGTGATGAGCTGTGTTGCTTTTACGCCAAACATAACGTTTTGCATTGTTGCCAAAAAGTTCAATTTTGGTTTCATCTGACCAGAGCACCTTCTTCCACATGTTTGGTGTGTCTCCCAGGTGGCTAGTGGCAAACTTTAAGCAACACTTTTTATGGATATCTTTAAGAAATGGCTTTCTTCTTGCCACTCTTCCATAAAGGCCAGATTTGTGCAATATACGACTGATTGTTGTCCTATGGACAGAGTCTCCCACCTCAGCTGTAGATCTCTGCAGTTCATCCAGAGTGATCATGGGCCTCTTGGCTGCATCTCTGATCAGTCTTCTCCTTGTATGAGCTGAAAGTTTAGAGGGACGGCCAGGTCTTGGTAGATTTGCAGTGGTCTGATACTCCTTCCATTTCAATATTATCGCTTGCACAGTGCTCCTTGGGATGTTTAAAGCTTGGGAAATCTTTTTGTATCCAAATCCGGCTTTAAACTTCTTCACAACAGTATCTCGGACCTGCCTGGTGTGTTCCTTGTTCTTCATGATGCTCTCTGCGCTTTTAACGGACCTCTGAGACTATCACAGTGCAGGTGCATTTATACGGAGACTTGATTACACACAGGTGGATTGTATTTATCATCATTAGTCATTTAGGTCAACATTGGATCATTCAGAGATCCTCACTGAACTTCTGGAGAGGGTTTGCTGCACTGAAAGTAAAGGGGCTGCATAATTTTGCACGCCCAATTTTTCAGTTTTTGATTTGTTAAAAAAGTTTGAAATATCCAATAAATGTCGTTCCACTTCATGATTGTGTCCCACTTGCTGTTGATTCTTCACAAAAAAATACAGTTTTATATCTTTATGTTTGAAGCCTGAAATGTGGCAAAAGGTCGCAAAGTTCAAGGGGGCCGAATACTTTCGCAAGGCACTGTACATGTGATATAAAATATTGTCTAATGGTGTATACATTTGAAATGAAGTCATATTTAATCTGAAATAGCCAAATTGATAAATTTCACCAATCCAAATGTTAGTATTTTATTCAATCAAAAAAAAGTTTAAGGATAAACTATTTTGTGTTTTCTATGTAGAGAGAACGTCTAACACATTTTTAGTAATATTTGGTTGGCCTTCTGGCTTAATTCGAAGAGAACCTTACTACTTACCATAAAATGAATGTTCTCTTAAACTACAATTATATCTTTTTTATTTATGTTTATATCTATGACATTTAATGTGACAAGTTCTGTAAGTAATTGGTTGTCCACATTTGGAAGGGAAACAATCCAACTTGTCTATCAATATATGATCTTGTCTGTTTGGCAACCCTTTAAGGCTTTTTGTAGTGTTTTTGCTACACTCACGAAACTAACTCTGGCTCGAATTTTTTTTTTTTTGCAAAGTTGGGTCTCACAAGGAGCTGCAGAACAAGTTATATGATGACAAATACTGGAGTTTTGGTTCAGGTACGACTAACTTACGCTAGCTAACGCTACCTACAGTAAACACAATTGAGTCATCAATATCATCTAAAATATTACTAACTTTTGGGGTTTTTTGTTAGCTAAGTCGTATGGTGTGACATGATATAGGCAGGTGTTGGTGTTTCAGATGGGGAGTTAAACGACTCATGACTTAAGTTGTGAAAGTAGGCAGAGGTAGGTGTCTGATGACGATGCCTTCAAACTGCAGGCCTTTTTGCTCAAATCAGGTTTGGAATACTGACTGTCCGAACAGCAAGTGACCAAATCGGCGCAGTTTGTGGGTTCAGACAGCAGTCATTTGCTGACGTGGCTATTCTAGACGGGTGAGTGCTCAGTGGTGTAGGCTGATTGGCGCTCGTGCTTCCTGTCACTCAGAAGTTATGTAGCAAGCAAAAGGTATTTTTGGTTTAAAATGTATTATTATTATTAGGGTCCCA
This sequence comes from Oncorhynchus mykiss, assembly GCF_057628025.1. Classification (NCBI taxonomy): domain Eukaryota; kingdom Metazoa; phylum Chordata; class Actinopteri; order Salmoniformes; family Salmonidae; genus Oncorhynchus; species Oncorhynchus mykiss. The sequence continues at coordinate 36,975,627 of NC_143050.1, read as the reverse complement.
ATTAGCTGTTGCAAAAGCAGTAGCTACTCTTCCTGGGGTCCACATGAAACAATACAGAACATGAACATACTTAAAACATATTTTAAAGGCACACTTAGCCTACAAATCAAGCGGTGTGTAAGATGACTATGCAAACAATTTTGGAATTTTCAACATGTTTCTTATGAAGATAAGTGATGCTGTCAGTCTGCACTTTTGTGTGCTCATTTGTTTTTCAACAGAACAGTGACCCAAAACACACCTCCAGCCTTTTTTTTAACGGCTATTTGGCCAAGAAGGAGCGTGATTGGACCACAGAGTTGGACCACAGTGAAGGAAACCCTGTTTTTGCTTTGTCATTTATGGGCTATTGTGTGTAGATTGAGGGGGGGGGCAATTTAATACATTTTAGATTAAGGCTGGAATGTAAAAAGTGGAACAAGTCAAGGCCTGAGTACTTTCTGAAGGCACTGTGTATGCTGTATATTTGAGTTCAGGACTTTTATCTTGATCACCGTTGATTTTATATAGGTTTTTCATTGTCATTTTTAAAATGAATAAGCCAGTGAACTGAGAACAGTTGATTTGTGAGGTTGGACTGATGCTCAGTCTCCGAGCTCATAGTGGTGTGGTTGTGTCCGCACGTGTATGCCCCTTGTGTTAATTTAACTCGGCGCGTGTGTTTTTAATCCGCTGTTTTGACAAAATGCAGACTTTAAGCTATGCCAGTCAAGTTATGAGGGGATGCACTCGTTTGTGGCACAAAACTGTTTGGGAACAAGGGAGTGGAATGAAATGATCCTGGTAAAAGAAGGCGAGACTGGATGTGTGGTTCTAGCTCTCTCCCTAAGCTTAACGACTGTCTATCCAAATAAGAGGGCAGAGAGCCTTTGTCCAAACACAAAATATTTTTCCATTGAGGACGCGCAGTGTTTTCTCTCATTAATGTGCATTTCCTCTCCTTCAACGGCGCATTTGTTTATTTGCTTACTGTAGCAAGTATTTTGCATTGACACTCTCTCCTCTGTCCTTATCCTCTTTGTCTCTTTTCTATCCTTTCCCTCTTTTCGTGGATTGTTTGTGTGCTGTTCAGAGGGTGACTAGGCAAGACAAAAGATTGCAGTACTTTTGAACAAGGTGTGGTTCTAGTTGCCAGGTGCACCGGTTTGAGTGTGTCAAGAACTATAGCGCTGCAAAGTTGTTTTTCCCCGTGTGTATCAAGAATGGTCCACCACCCAAAGGACATCCAGCCAACTTGACAACTGTGGGAAGCACTGGAGTCAACATGGACCGGCATCCCTGTGGAATGCTTTTGACACCTTGGAGTCCATGCCCTGACGATTCTGAGTGCAGAAGGGGGTGCAACTCAATATTAGGAAGTTGTTCTTCATGTTTAGGACACTCAGTTTGTGTGTGTATGTATGTGTAGAGATATATATCTCTCTCTCTCTCTGCAGGAGACTGGTGTGCCTCTGAATGTGTCTATCCGTCTGCAGCTCAACCTGTACATGAAGAAGGTGTCGGGTATCACGTAAGGACCCCCCCCCAACCCAGCACTCCCCACATGATGACAACTCCTTATCCCTGACCTTTAACCCCAAAGGCCAAAAAGCTGAAGGATCCCATTCAATCTGGGAGTTTCAGTTCTTTATGTAGGATGTGTTTTTGTGCATCTCTGTGAGTGACTGTTTTGTCTGTTGCAGGGAAACAGGGAAGATCTCGGAGGTTGTGATGCCCATGATCTGGTTTGAGGAGGTGAGTGGTGATTAGACTATTACTGGGTTCGTTTACCCCCTAACCTGCTCTATACCTCTACCCTCCCCCCAACACTCTCCAAACCTAACCAACACACTCTGTCTCTCACCCATTCCGCTAGATCAGCGTTTCTTAATCCTGGTCCTGGGAACCCAAAGGGGTACACCTTTGTTTTTGTAATATCACTGCCAACCTGATACCACTAATCAACTCACCAAAGACCAGGATTAAGCATCACCGCCCTAACGTGTGTGTCTAGCCCTTTTTAACACCCTCATAACCCTGTCCGCTCATCAGATTTGTGTTCCCTGTGTTTCTCTGTCTCTCTCTCTCTCGTGTAGAATGGCTATATGGACGGTGCCATCGTGAAAACGTTCCACACCAACCTGGTGCTATTGCCAATGGTGATGGTGTACATGCAGTACTGTTTCCTAGGCCTGGGCCTGGCCACTGTTCTGGGAGCTGTACTACTACACTACAGCGGGAAGGTAAGACCTCTACAGCACATGGTCACCGCTCGCTGACTGTGTGGATGGGAACGTTTTGCGTGGCGTGTTGGATGGGAGAGCGAGAGTGTTTGTGTTCACAAACGGAATGTGCTGCAAGTTCGTTGTGAGAGGGGAGAGACATGAGTCATTCTTTAGTTTGCATGGGTACTAGGTACTGTGACTCTTGCACAGTCCTGAGCAGCCCTCTGTTACCCACCAGAGAACAGGCTCTTCCCACAGCCTCGGCTAACAAACCAACACACTGGCGCCCCCCTTTCTAACTACCAGAAAGGGTGCTGTGAGGTCTCCCCCATCTCCCTCTGAGTAGCTGTAGATTGTGATTTATACAGTACAGTGGTGCCACTTCGGGACACACACACACACAGTGCCACCTCCACCGCCTCACTTTCGTTAGACTAATCACGGGAGAGATTTCCTTAACACACTCATCCAAAGGCACATGTTGTATTTTACATGGCTGACTCTATACGTTAGCCAGTTAATTTGATCAACGCATGAACGGGAGCTCTCAAGCCAATGCTAACTAGAGTTGTTGTGACGACTGGAAGTCTATGGGTATATGCTAGCATGCTAGATTAGCTCAATGACGACGTCTATGGGTGTATGCTAGCATGCTAGATTAGCTCAATGACGACGTCTATGGGTGTATGCTAGCATGCTAGATTAGCTCAATGACGACGTCTATGGGTGTATGTACTAGCATGCTAGATTAGCTCAATGACGACGTCTATGGGTGTATGTACTAGCATGCTAGATTAGCTCAATGACGATGTCTATGGGTGTATGTACTAGCATGCTAGATTAGCTCAATGACGACGTCTATGGGTGTATGTACTAGCATGCTAGATTAGCTCAATGACGATGTCTATGGGTGTATGTACTAGCAGATGCCCTCAGACGTCCAATCCTTGTGCTAACGCCAGTTAGCATTGGCTCGCGAAAGTACCTTATCAAACTTCATACTGGACACAGAGACACAGAAATGGTCTCCACGAGTTCATCAGACTCTGGGGAAGTAGACTAAGGGCCTCATTGCCAAGATTCTTAAAAGGAAACTTCAGATTAAGTATGGGGTTATTTGGTGTGTCAGGTCTACGCACATTTCAAGGTTATTTTAGTTTTTGAACGACACTGCTCCCCAGGGACCATAAAGACTACCCATACGTACAGTGTATGGTTATGGCTTGTACACAGGCATTTCAGGTCACGTGGTTATGACTAGTGTGGTGTGAACGGTTTTCTTTCTTGCAGGTGTTGTTGAAAAAAGATCCGTCTACAGTGATAGAGAACCACGGGGTTGGTTTACACATTAAACTGTTCCCAATCACTCCAGAAAAGATGCCTCTGTCAATCAGGAGAATGTGATGGCAATATGAATGTACAATTATATACCCTGACAGCTTCTGATCGGCTTTGATTTGATTATAAGGACCCATCCGTAGGGAGGGGAAGGCCAACTTTGGTCCTTGGGGGCTGCTCCCCCGTGTGCAGGCTTTTGCTCCAGCCAAGCGCTTGCACACTAGTGTTCATGGTCTTCGATCTTTAGTAAAGTTATGTTGGAGATTGAAGACGGTGAGTACTGTTGTGTTAGCTGAGCCAGGTGTGTGTGGAAGCTGGGTTGTCGCAAAAGGGCTGCACACGCTGGCCTTCCTGGACCGGAGTTTTCCTGATCGGGGGGGGAGAAAATGCGTATAACGTGTCAGTTTCAGCCTGATTTGTGTTACTGTACGAAGTTGATTTGATCAGAGGAATATGGAATCTGATCATCCCTTCTCAACTGGGTCAGGTGTCAATCAATCCAAATGGCACAATTGATTTGTCAAGACTGTCTGAGGTGCGTCATTAACAAATTGCATGAGCCCTGTATGCCACACCTTTTAAATCCGTCTTTCTCAGTTTTGAATCTGCACACACACACACTGCAACAATTAAAACACACACTGCATGAACACACATTCAGCCCGTGATTAAATGACCCAATGGCTGAGTGACTAAATACTGCACTTCCTGTCTGTCAGTCAAATCAACCACCTGACAGCCAATCAGGTTGGTCAATGATTTCCTGTAGCTGCTTCTGACTGGCTCATTAGTAAAGGTCTGGCTGTCTTTTAGGCAACGGTTAAAGACCCAGTAAACGGCACAGATGGACACATTTATCATGAATGACACAGGTAGGTTTCAGGCCGACATACACACTCACCCCTTTCCTGTACATTGTGTTTGCACCTTTTGTTTTCTACAGGTCACACACGAACACAAACTGAGGGCTCACACGAAGCATCACGCTCACCCATTTAAAATCAACTTTTCTTATCCACTGCTGTTGTGCCATGTTTCATACGACCCAGTGGTCTGCCCATGTTTGTGTTTTTAAGTGTCCAGTCAATCTGAGCATGGTTTGAGCCAGAACTCCCGACAGGCCATAGTTAATGTTCTCTTGCAGCAGACCCTCTGGTTGAAGACTGCTGTTATACAATTAGGATCAATGTTTTGGAGTTTAAATGATGTTAACAGAATGTGGATTACAGGCGACGTTCTGTAGTCAAACGGGTGTATTCATTACGGAAACAGTTTGCTTCCATTTGGTTCTTAAAAGGTAAACAACTCTACAAGAGTTTCTATTGAACAAATTCGGGTAGGTTCCTCCATTTTTGTTCCGGTTGTTTCAGTTGTTTCAGTTTTAAGAAACTGTTTACAACAGAATCAGTGGAATGAATACACCCAATGTAAATCGAACTGAAAAGTATCTGAAAATTTCTGTTTGGTACGAGGCATTGCTTATGGGCCTTTTGTAGTGAAAAGGTGTTGGTGCGTGAGTTTGATAGATCATTAAGAAGTTTACTCTATGCCCACCACAGGAGGCTGGTGAGTGGAGGACAGCTCATAATAATAATAATAATAATAATAATAAGAATAAGAATAAGAATAATAACTGGGATGAAGTGAATTGTATCAAATGCAAGGAAACCTTGTCTACCATTCCAGCTATTTATTATGAGCCTGTTCTTCCAATTTTAAGGTGCTGCCAGCTGCCTGTGATGCACAAATTAACTCAATGAAATGATAGTGGTGTCAGCTGCCTAGTTCGGCTCCAAAACAGACTTGATCCTCACTACGTTGACGGTGTTGTGCTTCTAACATCCGTTCTCTTATACCCTCGCCTCTGACTTCTCCCATCCCGTTTCTTTCTCTTGACAGATCATAAAATGTGAGAGGACTGTCATACCGGACGCCAGCGTGAGCACTTCATCCAGCGAGCAAACCCCTCTAATACAGGACCACGTGGACTAACACGCATGTAGGGGGCGAGCTGCCTAGCCCAGTTCTGCAGGACACTCTGTGCATGTGTTTTATTGAGACTGATGATCACTGGAACTCCAAAAAAACACTGATTCTCTCCTGCTATCTATATCTCTCTCTCTCTCTCTCTCAGCTATAAACTCTCTCACCTGGTACAGTTCTCACCTGGTCCTGCATCTGCTCCGGGAAACTTTGGAGACCTTCATTCTGTTCAGTACTCACCGGTCAACAGGGAAGGGCAGGACCACCCCGGTTGGTTCTGCTTTCTGGTGGTGTCCCATCCAATCCTCCAATGAGGATCCACTATTGGAATACATCCCCGCATCCTCAGTCGTTGTTATGTGAATCCTTCCTTCGTCTCTTTGTCCTTCCAGTTCCTCCGATGTTTTAACAACTTAGTATCATGTGTTTTTACTATTCCTGAAATGCCATAGGAAACCACACCACTAGATCTGTATTGTTCTGCTTTCCTCTCCTCTGGTGTGTGTAGAAGTTGCCTGTATGCACAGACCTAGGATCAGATAATCCTACCCTTAGCCTTTTAGGGGAAGAAATGGAAAAGTGACCCAAAATTGGCACCTAAAAGCAACATTCTACAATATCTCACCAGACCAACGAATCAAAAAGTGAACTTGTTTCTGGGGTAAATTCCAGTCAATTCAGGAAGTAGACTGAATTTCCAACTATCTTCCATGCTTTTCAATTAGGGAAACTGGAATTTGGTTAACTTTCTGACTTGACTGGCATTTAAATGGGATTTACCCCCCAACTCGGGGACAAAGGCTTACCCACTCAGGCTGCTCCAAAAACACATGACTTGTCGGTGTTCCACATGGGATATCATTTGTCTTTTTACCTAAGCACAGTACTTGACTTGGGCAGGAGCTCACTGGAACTGAGTACCGGCAACTCAAATGTTCTTCTGCTTGAATTCCTGCACCTCCCATTGACTATTAACTCCAAAGTATTAAGGAGTTCTTGCACTTAAATACAAACTGTACCAGCACCCAAAATGAGTACCGGAAAGTCAAACACTTGCCTAAACATGTCTACACCATCAGATAGAATTCATAGCAAACGGAAGGAAGGGTGTGTGAAAACAAAAGGGATATATATTTACATTACATTCTATTTGGCAGATGTCCTTGAGTGTCCTAAAAGGCATCTTACATAAAATCTGGTGCTGTACATAGGCCTAAATGAAATAGATTTTATGTAATGAATTTGAATGAATTATTTACCGGGGAAATCAAAAAAGAAACTGTCAGCTTACCAATTTCAAAAATAATGGAAGGGTTCTTGCATGTGTCACTTCACACTGATACCATGTGCAGTAAACCGTAGCAATAGCTGTGTAGGATACTCACCGTGAGCCAGCGGGAACTCACTAGCCAACAACGCTCACTGTTTACAATTTTTTTTTTTTTAAGATACCATTTCTAAAAGAGGATGTTGGAGCATATGCCATGTTATTTGATCTTAGTGATTTCACCATGAAGGGCCTCCTGTCCCCCTCCTTTTTACTCACGGATCTAATTTAAGGGCCTTTTAAGACATTTTCAGTAAATTTATTCAGCGCTTACAATTTTGTTTTCATTCAACACTTCATTTTTTTTTTTGAAATGATGAAATGCTCTTCTCCACTTCGACTCATGGACATCAATCAGTCCAGTGAAAAAGTTATTTAAAAGAATGCTCCGATGTGCCTCGTTAATAATAGGCTATTGTCTTACCCGTGTTAATAGCCTAGCGTGAGACTAATTTTGAAATAGAAGGGATTCTATGTTATTTATAAGGGTAGGCCTACGTGGATAAAACTGGAGCTGTTATTTATAAATGAAAATAGGCAAATGCATGAAACAGTCAAAGCAGTATTTCCAGTCAATGATTTTTAGGAATTGAATTGGAAACAGAACTGTGCCCTGTTTCTCTGCCCATGCATTATAGTTAGGCCCTATAGGCTATCGGTAATTTAATTGTTCATCAGATACTTCATATACAATTAATATTCTCACCCATTACGTTATTGTCAATTTAATCTAGTCTTTATGCTAACTATATGTAAAATTACTTTTGATATGGTTTAGGTGTAGTTTGGTTGGGCCATCGGCTGCACAGACCTGATGGGCAGGGGGGGAATGACATCCTCTTAATATCAACTAGAATTGAGGTTATAAGCATTGCGATTCTAACAACGATCACGTGTTGGACTTATTTAGGACAGGGGTGACAGCTTTAAAAAAAAAATTTAAAAAAATTAAATGGCAGAGTAATTGGAGAAAGTGAATTTCCAGTCAATTACTCTTTTGGCTCTTCTAGTGTTAAAGGGTTACGTTTGTGTCCGCCTAGTCTATAGTCTCCTGGTTGCTGATCCAGAGAAGTTGCCAAGCCTGTTGTGATTATTACTGCTATATCAGTGCGTTTTATGTTCTAGTCTCACTCTAATAATTATAGCTCTACGGTTTATTATGTGTAGTAGGTCTGTTTTTTTTGCCCACCTAAATTTTAGCGGGCCCCGCCGTGAATGGACTTCTGCCTATGCCACTGCCTCGACCCCATTTTTTTTGTTTTTTTGCAATGTTAGGAATAACGCCTCATTCAGAGTAAATTAGTTGACCTAGAAATGTCCCTCTACTGATGGCATAGGCACCAATAATGACTGACTGTTTTACTACACCGATGTGCCTTTTCAATTGGAAACTTCTCCTTTGCCCAAGCCCAAATTGACTCCTAAACCCTTGCCACTCCATGTAGATTGGAGAGGATTGGATAGCTCTGGTAGATCTGGTAGCTCTGGTAGCTCCACCTTGCCCTCTCTGGATTTTCACCATACAGCAAATGCTCATGGGCGTCCAAGGCTAGGGGTCAGGGGTCAATTTGGAATTGGGCCGTTTATGGTGTGTCCTGTGTGTTGTGGCCATAGACCAGGGGTGCTCAAACTTTTGGGCTTGGTGGGCCGAAATATAATCTAAGTTGTGGGCCACGGGCTGAACGTATAAGTATTTATTAAAATAAAATACATTTTTAAAAAAGGATAGCTTTTTAGTAAGCATAAAACAAAATCACACTTCAAAACATTGTAGCCATATAACTTGAAACCCAACTACATTCTGATTACCACCTCACAGGCAAGACAATTTAGTGTGTCCCCTCCCCCAGGGGCCATTTTACAAATGTTGCCATGACTTATGCCATGTTCATCTGAGTGCGTGACTAAGTAAACAATCAGTGGGAGGCCCCTGGTGGTTAGGGCCCCTGCGCACATGCCCAGTTGGTAGTTTGGTGATGATTAGTCTTCTACAAGGTTTAGGTAGTCTAGCCAGCTATCTTATCTAGCAATAACAAAAATATGTTCCCTGACATGGGCTACATTACCATGAGAGGACAAACCAAATGTTGTTGGCCCTGCCATAGACCATACTGTACACAGTAATAATTCTGTGATTGAATGTAAAGAGCGTAGTACCTAAAAATGCTTGTGTCCAAACTGTCTACGTCTCAAATGGCACCCTATTCCCTATATAATACACTACCTTTGGCCAGAGTGCACTATTAGGGAGCCATTTGTGATGTATGTATTGGGCAATAGGGTGTCTTTTGGGACACATATTGGGGAATAGGGTGTCTTTTGGGATGCATATATTGGGAATAGGGTGCGTTTCGGGAGGCACACAAGGGTCTGGATGCATTTCACTGTGTGCTTTTTGACAACGCAGGATCTTTCAATGAGAGAACACAACAGCTGTTGTGAGATTTGTGAATTTGCACCATCGTACTCCTTTAAGTGGCGAGGATAACTTTGTAAATAAATGTGCCATGAATTGGCGTACATTACTTCCACTGCTGGGTTGGTCTCCTGTGGTATTTTACATCGGGTGTGTGTGCTTGTGTGAAGACGTAAACATACTTTTATACTGGTTTATAACACAAAGACCTGTTCATACTTGAAGTGCAATATAACCCATGATGCTTCAATGTGTGTGTTTGCGCTGTACGCATGTTTGTATGCATACATTGTGAAACTGTATGCATAATTGTGTGCTTTATTTATAATGTATACAAAGACATTGCATTACACACACACACACACACACAGAGTGAATGTTAGTGTGTGTCTCGGGGTGGTGTGGGAAGTGTTTGACATTCATGGAAATGACTCCAGTGGTCAACAGAATGAAGGTGATGACAATCACAATGGTTACTATGCCAACAATCAGGAATGAGCCACCATTTCACTTTCTCCCCCCCCCCCCCCCCCCTCCAGCTTTGGCTGTAAACACACCAGAGAAAGAGAGGGTGAGAAAGAGAAGGGTAAAACATGCACTGTAGTCTATGGCATGTGCTGAACTGCCAAGATCCCACTGTTTGGATAGTCCCTATAGATGCTCAAACTATCAACGACAACTTGATATGCAACAACTTTGGAAAGGAAAGAGAGAGGAGGAAGGAGCATAGAGAGTAAGAGAGAGTGGGTTTGGGATATTTCGACATCTTCCTGATTCTTCAGTCCTCTCCTATAGTCCCAGGGCCACCCATAGAAATAGAATGAAGCGAAAGGATGTCTCCATTCAAGATGATAATGGCATATTGGGTGGACTGGCAGCCACTGTGAGTGTAACTATGCCAGGAAGTAAAAGCAGGAAGTGTACCCTTCAATATGTGCTGTGATTTATTGACCCAATGAAATCACAAAAAGCACTTTACTTTGCATGAGCCAAATCAGTTGCCATATTTTGAATGAGCATTCTACATTACCATGACAATCCAGCATCAGTTGATAGAACGAAACACCATGGGAATTATTGCATCACCCAACCAGGCAGCCATTGCGAGTTTACCATTCAAATTGCCAGGGTTAGAGCTTCCAAGCCCGTTCTCTATGTTGCCACCAACCAAACGTGTTGTTCAGTGACCCTGGAAACAAAACTGTAACATGTCAACAACGTTATGTAGATAATGTTATGAATATGAACACTGTGTGGTTCAACTACACTATATATATACAAACGTATGTGGACACCCCTTCAAATAAGTGGATTCGGCTATTTCAGCCACACCTGTAAAATCAAGCATGCAACCATGCAATCTCCATAGACAAACATTGGCAGTAGAACAGCCTTACTGAAGAGCTTAATGACTTTCAACGTGGCACCGGCATAGGATGCCACCTTTCCAGTCAGTTTGTAAAATTTCTGCCCTGCTAGAGTTGCGCCGGTCAATTGTAAGTGCTGTTATTGTGAAGTAGAAAGATCTAGGAGCAAAAAGGCTCAGCTGCGAAGTGGTAGGCCACACAAGCTCACAGAACTGCACTGCCAAAAAAATGGCTGTCCTCAGTTTCTACACTCACTGCCGAGTTCCAAACTGCCTCTGGAAGCAACGTCAGCACAATAATTGTTCGTAGGGAGCTTCATGAAATGGCTTTCCATGGCCGAGCAGCCGCAGACAAGCCTAAGATCACCATGTGCAAGGCCAAGCATCGGCTAGAATGGCGTAAAGCTCACTGCCATTGGACTCTAGAGCAGTGGAAAAGCATTCTCTGTGTGTGATGAATCACGCTTCACCATCTGGCAATCCGACGGATAAATCTGGGTTTGGCGGATGCCAGGAGAATGCCAACTGTAAAGTTTGGTGGAGGAGGAATAATGGTCTGGTGCTGTTTTTCATGGTTCGGGCTCGTTAGTTCCAGTGAAGGGTAATCTGTGCTTCCAACTATGTGGCAACAGTTTGGGCTAGGACCTTTCCTGTTTCAGCATGACAATGCCCCCTTGCTCAAAGCGAGGTCCATACAGAAATGGTTTGTCGAGATCAGTGTGGATACATTTGACTAGCCTGCACAGAGCCCTGACCTAAACCCCATCGAACAACTTTGGGATGAATTGGAATGCCAACTGTGAGCCAGGCCTAATCGCCCAATATCAGTGCCTGACCTCACTAATGTTCCAACAACTAGTGGAAAGCCTTCCCTAAAGCCTCCACTCCGCAGACCTACTCCATATTAAAGCCCATGATTTTGAAATGAGAATTTTGACAATCAGGTGTGCACGTACTTATGGTCATGTAGTGTAAATTGTGAGTTTGAGTTTAGTTTACTAGAATCACAGCAGCTACTCTTCCTGGGGTCCACATAAAACGAACAAATACATGACAAAGTACAGAACAGTAATAGACATAGGACATGAAATACAATTATCATAATAATAATCAAAAACATGTTTTAAAAATAAGAAAAAAATAGTTAAATATTGGAAAGACACAACAAAAATACCACTGTACTTATACACTAGTCACACGAGTAACTATTCATGTTCGTCCTTGCATAAATTCAAGCAGCACGTTACCAGTCCTTCACTGATCCAGATTAACCCTGAAATTAGGTCATATGTTTTAACCATGGAGTGGTTTTCTCAGTTAACATAAGACATTTTGCCAGACATACAGTGCCTTGCGAAAGTATTCGGCCCCCTTGAACTTTGCGACCTTTTGCCACAGTTCAGGCTTCAAACATAAAGATATAAAACTGTATTTTTTTGTGAAGAATCAACAACAAGTGGGACACAATCATGAAGTGGAATGACATTTATTGGATATTTCAAACTTTTTTAACAAAAAAAAAATTGGCCGTGCAAAATTATTCAGCCCCCTTAAGTTAATACTTTGTAGCGCCACCTTTTGCTGCGATTACAGCTGTAAGTCGCTTGGGGTATGTCTCTATCAGTTTTGCACATCGAGAGGCTGAAATTTTTTCCCATTCCTCCTTGCAAAACAGCTCGAGCTCAGTGAGGTTGGATGGAGAGCATTTGTGAACAGCAGTTTTCAGTTCTTTCCACAGATTCTCGATTGGATTCAGGTCTGGACTTTGACTTGGCCATTCTAACACCTGGATATGTTTATTTTTAAACCATTCCATTGTAGATTTTGCTTTATGTTTTGGATCATTGTCTTGTTGGAAGACAAATCTCCGTCCCAGTCTCAGGTCTTTTGCAGACTCCATCAGGTTTTCTTCCAGAATGGTCCTGTATTTGGCTCCATCCATCTTCCCATCAATTTGAACCATCTTCCCTGTCCCTGCTGAAGAAAAGCAGGCCCAAACCATGATGCTGCCACCACCATGTTTGACAGTGGGGATGGTGTGTTCAGCTGTGTTGCTTTTACGCCAAACATAACGTTTTGCATTGTTGCCAAAAAGTTCAATTTTGGTTTCATCTGACCAGAGCACCTTCTTCCACATGTTTGGTGTGTCTCCCAGGTGGCTAGTGGCAAACTTTAAGCAACACTTTTTATGGATATCTTTAAGAAATGGCTTTCTTCTTGCCACTCTTCCATAAAGGCCAGATTTGTGCAATATACGACTGATTGTTGTCCTATGGACAGAGTCTCCCACCTCAGCTGTAGATCTCTGCAGTTCATCCAGAGTGATCATGGGCCTCTTGGCTGCATCTCTGATCAGTCTTCTCCTTGTATGAGCTGAAAGTTTAGAGGGACGGCCAGGTCTTGGTAGATTTGCAGTGGTCTGATACTCCTTCCATTTCAATATTATCGCTTGCACAGTGCTCCTTGGGATGTTTAAAGCTTGGGAAATCTTTTTGTATCCAAATCCGGCTTTAAACTTCTTCACAACAGTATCTCGGACCTGCCTGGTGTGTTCCTTGTTCTTCATGATGCTCTCTGCGCTTTTAACGGACCTCTGAGACTATCACAGTGCAGGTGCATTTATACGGAGACTTGATTACACACAGGTGGATTGTATTTATCATCATTAGTCATTTAGGTCAACATTGGATCATTCAGAGATCCTCACTGAACTTCTGGAGAGGGTTTGCTGCACTGAAAGTAAAGGGGCTGAATAATTTTGCACGCCCAATTTTTCAGTTTTTGATTTGTTAAAAAAGTTTGAAATATCCAATAAATGTCGTTCCACTTCATGATTGTGTCCCACTTGTTGTTGATTCTTCACAAAAAAATACAGTTTTATATCTTTATGTTTGAAGCCTGAAATGTGGCAAAAGGTCGCAAAGTTCAAGGGGGCCGAATACTTTCGCAAGGCACTGTATTTAGCCTACAAGGGCCACCATTGTGTTTGCCTGCTATCCAAACTAAAGACAGCAATTTGCTAGCTAACAACAGCTCTCAAAACATTCAAGGTCCAGAAAGCTACTTAAACCGCTCTTCTGACATCTGAGGGAAAAAAATGCTTTTAGCACCTTTCAACAGCTTCTTGCGCTATGATTTAGAAATGTTACCTTTTGATTTATAACACTTAATTCATCTGCAACTTGTACAATTTTTAAACCACACAGTGTTCATATTCATTCAAGTATCTACGTAATGATGTTGAAACTTTGCAATGCCTTTTCTGAAGCATTTATTGGTGGGTGGCCCATGGACTACTACAGTCTATCTACTCACCCCCTAATCACTCACCAAACTCTCCCTCTCCTATTCTCTTCCTTCTCAAACAGGATTTTCTACATATTTCCACTGCACCTTCTAACCACTCTACGAGTCAGCTGTTGTTTTGCATTTGCATGTGTGCACGTGTTTGTGTGTGTGTGTGTGTGAGAGAGAGAGAGAGAGAGCATAGTCTGCTGCAGTTTTAATCTGGTCAACTAGATGGCACCAGAGTGAAACAGATGCTTGCTGTTGAGGGACAGAACCAGTCCTCATTCCCCTCTGCCTCCTCTCAGATGGATGTGAGCCAGAGGGCAGAGATGGCCTTTAAAAAAGAGAGAGGGGGGGTAAAGAGAAGGAGATAGAGAGTGAGAGAGACACCTGGAGGAGTGTATGTCGGTGAACAAGAGATGAGCAAGTCTAAGAGGAGGTGACATATGAGGTCAAAAGAAAGAGGGACAGAGGGAACAAGATTAACAGCGAGGGAAATGAAACAAGACAGCAGTCAGGTAAACAAGCGAGGTAGGAATCTATTCAAGCTGAGAGATCAGAAGAGAGAGAGGGAGGGAGAGAAACAGAGAGCGGACTTACGGAAGAAAAAGGGGATGAATTAACTGTCTGGTGACCTTTAGAGTGGCTAGACCTTGTCTGGCAGTTGCCACGACAAAATGCATGTCGTGCTTTGGCTCTGTGCGTCTGCGTGTGTGTCTGTTCGTTCGCCCGTCGGTGTACATGCAGGCGTTTCTTTGTGTGCAGGTGTGTGTTATTCCAACTTGCCCTCGCTCTGAACCCTTTCTCCATCCTTCCCTCCTCTCCTCTGAGGTTTGAAGGTAGGCAGGGATGACAGTCCTATATGGGACATGAAACAGAGCATATAACCCAGGTCCTCCCCACAGGCTTTAGAAGTCTGACCACTGGTTCAGAACAGAACAGACTCTCACACACACCTTGATGTGGGTGTCCAGGTGCCTCGGTGATGTAGTAACTGTCTGAAACAAACAAGAAAATAAACTATTCAAATCGAATCAAATTGTATTGGTCACACACACGTACTTGGCAGATGTTATTGCCGGTGTGACGAAATGCTTGTGTTTCTCGCTCTGACAGTGCAGTAATATCTAACAAGTAACATCTAACAATTTCACAACATATACCCAATACACACAAATCTAAGTAAAGAATTAAGAATATATAAATGTATGGACGAGCAATGCCAGAGCGGCATAGATAGACTAAGATACAGTAGAATAGTATAGAATACAGTATATAAACTCAGCAAAAAAAAGAAACGTCCCTTTTTCAGGACCCTGTCTTTCAAAGATAATTCGTAAAAATCCAAATAACTTCACAGATCTTCATTATAAAGGGTTTCCCATGCTTGTTCAATGAACCATAAACAATTCACGAACATGCACCTGTGGAACGGTCGTTAAGACACTAACAGCTTACAGACGGTAGGCAATTAAGGTCATAGTTATGAAAACTTAGGACACTAAAGAGGCCTTTCTACTGACTCTGAAAAACACCAAATGAAAGATGCCTAGGGTCCCTGCTCATCTGCGTGAATGTGCCTTAGGCATGCTGCAAGGAGGCATGATGACTGCAGATGTGGCCAGGGAAATACATTCCAATGTCCGTACTGTGAGATGCCTAAGACAGCGCTACAGGGAGACAGGACGGACAGCTGATCGTCCTTGCAACACCTGCACAGGATTGGTACATCCGAACATCACAACTGCGGGACAGGTACAGGATGGCAACAACAACTGCCCAAGTTACACCAGGAATGCACAATCCCTTCATCAGTGCTCATACTGTCTGCAATAGGCTGAGAGATGCTGGACTGAGGGCTTGTAGGCCTGTTGTAAGACAGGTCCTCACCAGACATCACCGGCAACAACGTTGCCTATTTTTTGCTGAGTTTACATATGAGATGAATAATGCAAGATATGTAAACTTTATTAAAGTGGCATTAATAAAGTTACTAGTGTTCCATTTATTAAAGTGGCCAGAGATTTCAAGTCTGTGTACATAGGCAGCAGCCTCTGTGCTAGTGATGGCTATTTAACAGTCTGATGGCCTTGAGATAGGAGCTGTTTTTCAGTTTCTCCTTCTCACCTTCTAGAGGATAGCGGGTGAACAGGCAGTGGCTCGGGTGGTTGTTGTCCTTCATGATCTTTTTTGGCCTTCCTATGACATCTGGTGCTGTAGGTGTCCTGGAGGGCAGGTAGTTTGCCCCCTGTGATGCGTTGAACAGACCACACCACCCTCTGGTGAGCCTTGCAGTTGTGGGCGGTGCAGTTGCCGTACCAGGCGGTCATACAGCAGACAGGATGCTCTCAATTGTGCATCTGTAAAACTTTGTGAGGGTTTTAGATGACAAGCCAAATTTCTTCAGCCTCCTGAGGTTGAAGAGACGCTGTTGTGCCTTCTTCACCACACTGTCTGTGTGGGTGGACCATTTCAGTTTGTCAGTGATGTGTACGCCGAGGAACTGGAAACTTTCCACCTTCTCCACTGCGGTCCTGTCGAAGTGGATGGGGGGTGCTCCCTCTGCTGTTTCCTGAAGTCCACGATAATCTCCTTTGTTTGGTTGATGTTGAGTGAGAGGTTGTTTTCCTGGCACCACATTCGCAAAGCCCTCACCTCCTCCCTGTAGGCTGTCTTGTCGTTGTTGGCAATCAAGCCTACCACAGTAGTGTCGTCTGCAAACTTGATGATTGAGTTGGAGGTGTGCTTGGCCACGCAGTCATGGGTAAACAGGGAGTACAGGAGTGGGCTGAGCATGCACCCATGTGGGGCTCCAGTGTTGAGGATCAGCAAAGGGGAGGTGTTGTTTCCTACCTTCACCACCTGGGGGTGGCCCGTCGGGAAGTCCAGGACACGGTTGCACAAAGCGGGGTTCAGACCCAGGGCCTTGAGCTTAATGATGAGCTATAGTCAATGAACAGCATTCTTACATAGGTATTCCTCTTGTCCAGATGGGATAGGGCAGTGTGCAGTGTGATGACGATTGCATCAGCTGTGAACCTATTGGGGCAGTAAGCAACTTGTAGTGGGTCTAGGGTGACAAGTAAGGTAGAGGTGGCCATCTTGAAGCATGTGGGGACAGCAGACTGGGATAGGGAGAGATTGAATATGTCTGTACACACACCAGTCAGCTGGTCTGCGCATGCATTGAGGACGCGGCTATGGATGCCGTCTGGGCCAGCAGCATTTTGAGGGTTAACACGTTTAAATATCTTACTCATGTCGGCCGTGGAGAAGGCGAGCCCACAGTCTTTGATAGCGGGCCGCATTGGTGGCACTGTGTTATCCTCAAAGCGGTGTTTAGCTTGTCTGGCAGCCAGACGTCGGTGTCTGCGACGTGTCTGGTTTTCCTTTCCTTCCATGACTGTCTGTTGACCCTGCCAGATACGTCTTGTCTGAGCCGTTGAATTGTGATTGAATTAGCATGGGTACTTCCTGTATCCAATAGTTCTTCCCGGGAGTATGTAATAACACATAACATTTTCTTGGCTAACAATGTAAGAAACAATATATAACAAAACAAAATACTGCAAGGTTTCCTAACAATTAGAAGCGAGGCAGCCCTCTCTGTCAGTGAAATTTGCGAACAAGTGTTTTTGTTTGCACAACACAGATGCCACAATTTTTTTCACTGTTTTTCAGGTTATGCAATGAAATGGACTTGTAATTCACTAGCAAAGTACATAACAACATAAGGCATTGGACAGAGTGGTAATATAACAGCAAATTGAACTCTTAGGGATCTTTTTTTTTCGCAATACCTGACATTTAATCAGAGTAAAAATATTCCCTGTCTTAGGCCAGTTAGGATCACCACTTTATTTTAAGAATGTGAAATGTCAGAATAACAGTAGAGAGAATTATTTATTTCAGCTATTATTCAGCTTTCATCACATTCCCAGTGGGTGAGAAGTTTACATACACTCAATTAGTATTTGGTTGTATTGCCTTTACATTTTTTAACTTGGGTCAACCGTTTCGGGTAGCCTTCCACAAGTTTCCCAAAATAAGTTGGGTGAATTTTGGCCATTCCTCCTGACAGAGCTGGTGTAACTGGGTCAGGTTTGTAGGCCTCCTTGCTTGCACATGCTTTTTCAGTTCAGCCAAGCACCCCCAAAACATGATGCTGCACCCCCGTGCTTCACGGTTGGGATGGTATTCGGCTTGCAAGCATCCCCCTTTTCCCTCCAAACATAACGATGGTCATTAAGGCCAAACAGTTCTAATTTTGTTTCATCAGACCAGAGGACATTTCTCCAAAAAGTACGATCTTGTCCCCATGTGCAGTTGCAAACCGTAGTCTGGCATTTTTATTGGCTGTTTTTGAGCAGTCCTTCTTCCTTGCTAAGCAGCCTTTCAGGTTCTGTTGATATAGGACTCATTTTACTGTGGATATACAGTGGAGCAAAAAAAGTATTTAGTCAGCCACCAATTGTGCAAGTTCTCCCACTTAAAAAGATGAGAGAGGCCTGTAATGAGAGAGGCCTGTATGATTTCATCATAGGTACACTTCAACTAGGACAGACAAAATGAGAGAAAATAATCCAGAAAATCACATTGTAGGATTTTTAATGAATTTATTTGCAAATTATGGTGGAAAATAAGTATTTGGTCAATAACAAAAGTTTATCTCAATACTTTGTTATATACCCTTTGTTGGCAATGACAGAGGTCAAACGTTTTCTGTAAGTCTTCACAAGGTTTTCACACACTGTTGCTGGTATTTTGATCCATTGCTCCATGCAGATCTCCTCTAGAGCAGTGATGTTTTGGGGCTGTTGCTGGGCAACACGGACTTTCAACTCCCTCCAAAGATGTTCTATGGGGTTGAGATCTGGAGACTGGCTAGGCCACTCCAGGACCTTGAAATGCTTCTTACGAAGCCACTCCTTCGTTGCCCGGGTGGTGTGTTTGGGATCATTGTCATGCTGAAAGACCCAGCCACGTTTCATCTTCAATGCCCTTGCTGATGGAAGTAGGTTTTCACTCAAAATCTCACGATACATGGCCCCATTCATTCTTTCCTTTACACGGATCAGTCGTCCTGGTCCCTTTGCAGAAAAACAGCCCCAAAGCATGATGTTTCCACCCCCATGCTTCACAGTAGGTATGGTGTTCTTTGGATGCAACTCAGCATTCTTTGTCCTCCAAATACGACGAGTTGAGTTTTTACCAAAAAGTTATATTTTGGTTTCATCTGACCACATGACATTCACCCAATCTTCTTCTGGATCATCCAAATGCTCTCTAGCAAACTTGAGACGGGCCTGGACATGTACTGGCTTAAGCAGGGGGACACGTCTGGCACTGCAGGATTTGAGTCCCTGGCGGCGTAGTGTGTTACTGATGGTAGGCTTTGTTACTTTGGTCCCAGCTCTCTGCAGGTCATTCACTAGGTCCCCCCGTGTGGTTCTGGGATTTTTGCTCACCGTTCTTGTGATCATTTTGACCCTACGGGGTGAGATCTTGCGTGGAGCCCCAGATCGAGGGAGATTATCAGTGGTCTTGTATGTCTTCCATTTCCTAATAATTGCTCCCACAGTTGATTTCTTCAAACCAAGCTGCTTACCTATTGCAGATTCAGTCTTCCCAGCCTGGTGCAGGTCTACAATTTTGTTTCTGGTGTCCTTTGACAGCTCTTTGGTCTTGGCCATAGTGGAGTTTGGAGTGTGACTGTTTTAGATTGTGGACAGGTGTCTTTTATACTGATAACAAGTTCAAACAGGTGCCATTAATACAGGTAACGAGTGGAGGACAGAGGAGCCTCTTAAAGAAGTTACAGGTCTTTGAGAGCCAGAAATATTGCTTGTTTGTAGGTGACCAAATACTTATTTTCCACCATAATTTGCAAATAAATAAATTAAAAATCCTACAATGTGATTTTCTGGATTTTTTCCCCTCATTTTGTATGTCATAGTTGAAGTGTACCTATGATGAAAATTACAGGCCTCTCTCATCTTTTTAAGTGGGAGAACTTGCACAATTGTGGTGGCTGACTAAATACTTGTTTTTGCCCCACTGTAGATACTTTTGTACCTGTTTCCTCCAGCATCTTCACAAGGTCATTTGCTGTTGTTCTGGGATTGATTAGGCACTTTTTACTGCAAAGTACATTCATCTCTAGGAGACAGAACGCTATGCCAGAACTGGAATATTGTGTCAACCTGAGTTGCTGGGGAAAGATGTTAAAATGTTAATTGGGAGAAGCAGCTTGCTTGGTTAATGCTAAAGTGATTTCGGGAATTTGGACCAAATGTCTTGATAATGGGATTCAAAACATGGGTGCCAAGATTCATAGGTAGAGCACAGCAACGAGACTGGAGAAGGTGGGAGGCTTGACTGTGACTCCATGATAGCCCAAGTTGGACCAAACTTTTTTCAAATGTAGAAAACCAATAAACACATTTAGATATATTTGCTGACCAGTAGTCAGCCCGCCTGTGGGTTTAGATCTCTCTAGATATACTCTTCTCATTCGTGGATTTGACTTATTCAAAATGAAGTTGAAATAGCAGCTGTCCAGTTGTTTGAACATCGACTTTGGCAGAAAAATTTGAATCCTTGAAATAAGTACAAAAACCTAGGTAGTATAGTCTTCTTGACAGAACTAATGCGACCTGCTAATGAAATGGGAAGAGACGACCACTGTATGAAATCCTGCTGAGTATTGTTTTGAAGTGATGTTTAAACAGAACCTTAATAATGAGCGTGTGATCTTCGTCCCTAAATAAGTAAAGACCTGATGCTCCACTTTAAACAGGAAATTGGCATACTCAATACGTTCTGCTAACTGGCACACTTTTTGTAAGGTTTAACTTATAACCAGAGAATGTCCCAAAACCTTGTAGCATGACTAAGAGATAGGGTATAGACTCCACAGGGCTATATAGATATATAGAAGATATATAGAAGAACATCATCTGCATATGAAGACACCTTGTGAGTTAGTATTCCCTTCATCCTCTCCTCCGCCCGCAGAGGGATAGCAAGAGGCTCAGTAGCCATATCAAATAGGAAAGGGGATAGACAACAACCCTGCCTGGCCCCCCTGTGGAGAGGGAAGTAGCTGGAGGTAACATTGTTGGTGCGGACAGAAGCCACTGGGGACGAGTACAAAATATGAATCCAGGAAAGAAATGACGGGCCAAACCCTAATCTCTCTAGTACTGTAAATAGATATTCCCACTCAACCTGGTCGAAAGCCTTCTCAGCATTGAGAGCGATGACGACCTCTGGCGGTAGAGTTGAGTGGGCAGAATAAAGAACATTAAATAGTAGCTTTATATTATAGAAAGATTGCCTACCTGAGATAAAGCCAGTTTGGTGAGAGTTAATTATGCTAGGAATCACTGTCTGTGAAATGCACAAGAGGACCTGCTCTTTACTCTGACGAGTAAAGAGAAGAGTAGAATTGCTTAAATTGATTGTTGATTTCTTGGGGATTGGTAGAAATTAAATCAGCTTCAACACAGATTTCAGGTATGGTGCTGCTAGCAGCGGATTGTGGAAGCTGGCGAGATTTCTTGCCAGCTTACTCTCCGTGTTCATATAATATCTGCCTCGATTTTAACAGAAGCCGCTCGGCTTGTTTTGTGGGAAAATTGTTGAATTCCATTTGAAGTAGCAGTCTCTCTTTGTAGAGTTTTGGAGTTGGAGAAGAGGCATATCTGTTGTCCACATCTAGAATGGGTTTAGATAGCTTCGATATGCATTTAGTGCGCTGTTTGTTGTCTGTGTGCTGTGTATGAAAAAATGTGGCCCCTTAGATACGGTTTTAACGACTCATACACAGTAGAATGAGAAATGTCAGGGGTGCAGTTGACCTGTAAAAAAAATCAATGTGAGTTTGATATATATATTTTTAAAGGCACTACATGGTAGTAGTAATACTGTCCGGAAAGTGGATATCTAGCTGGACAGGGCTATGGTCTGAGATAAAGATGCTGTGATATTGGTTATTAGTTACAAAAGGAAGACTTCTATTGTTCAGCAGGAAAAAGTCAATCCTAGAGTATGAGGGATGGACTGGAGAAAAAAACAAGTACTGTTTAGCAGTGGGATTGTTCCTCCTCCATGGATTAGACAAATTATGGGATTCTAGAAATGAGTTGATTATTGCGCTCAATTCTGAAGTTACATTGTTGGGCTTCGGTCTGGATCTGTCTAGACTTGGATGTAGTACACAATTGAAATCTCCGCCCAGTATCAAATGATGAGAGTTGAGGTCGGGAAAATGTTTGCGTCATCCCAATTAGGACCAGAGAGGTTAGCCAGAGCAACCTGTGTCTTAAACAATTTCCCCATCACTGTAACATATCTTCCATTAGTATCTGAAATGACTTTGGAGGAGACAAACGGGGTGCCGTTTCTGATAAGGATGGCTGTCCCTCTGGCCTTGGCACTAAAGTTGAAGTGAAATATTTGGTCCACCCATCCTCTCTTTAGTTTACCATGGTCGCTGGACCAGAGATGGGTCTCCTGGAGACAAACGATGTCCAGACTTAAAGACTTAAGATGAGCACACACTCGGCTATGCTTGACCACACGATTCATGCCTTTTAAGTTCCAGCTGATAAAGCTGTTGGAGCCTAGAGCACGTGAATTAGGCATAGTCATAGTAATTACACTGAACAAAAATATAAACGCAACATGTAAAGTGTTGGTCCCATGTTTCATGAGCTGAAATAAAGATCCCGGAAATGTTCCATACGCAAAAATATCGTACTTATCAAAATGTTGAGCACAAATTTGTTCACATCACTGTTCGTGAGCATTTCTCCTTTGCCAAGATATTCAATCTGCCTGACAGGTGTGGCATATCAATAAACTAATTAAAAAGCATGAACATTGCACAGGTGCACCTTGTGCTGTGCTGGGGACAATAAAAGGCCACTCTAAAATGTGCAGTTTTGTCACACAACACAATGCCACAGACGTCTCAAGTTTTGAAGGAGAGTGCAACTTGCATGCTGACTGCAACTTGCATGCTGACTGCAACTTGCATGCTGACTGAATACATTTTTTTTTTAAATTCCAATGGGGGAAAAAAAATTGGACCCATGCAAAGTGTACCTAACCTTTTTCGGAGGCAGAGATGACATCACCTCCTCAACCCAAAGCATAAAAATAAAGAATAAAGAAAAACCCTTGAATGAGTAGGTGTCTAAACGTTTGACTGGTGCTATATGTGTAATAAAACTATTAGCGTCAACACATTCAATGCTATTTTTGGAGTACTTCCCCTAGACCAGAATGTTATCACATATCAGGCGAATGCGACAGAATTTTGCCTCGCAGCTAGCTCACCGTCTTGTCCTCTTTCACTGGAAGTCTACAAAGCCGTCTTCCTTTATGCAGTGGGATAATTAAGGAGGTGATGTCATCTCTGCCTCCGGAAAAGTTTAGGGTCACTTTGCATGGGTCCAGACAAAAGTTGGACTAAACCTGATCCCCAGTCATACAATACGCGGAGAGCCTGTCTTTTACTTAGTATAACTTGTATAATTGGATGGATTGGATGGGATGGGTGGGTGAATGAGGGGTTGGGGTTATTGTACTGTTTTTGTTTCTGTTCTCATATCTGAATATCTGTAAATAAACTACATAAAAAATAAACCACATATAAATAAACTATATAACAGAAACTTCCTTCAACTGAACAGCAGGAAAACCGAGGCCCTACTTGTTGTCACCCACCACCAGGTCCTGCACTCACCAAAAACACACCTCACCATTGCAGGACAAGAACATCTCCTTCCCCCTCAGTTTCCAATCTGGGTGTAAAGGTTGATTCCTCCCTGACCTTTGACAGCCACGTCAAACAACTGTGTCAAGCGTCATTCTATCACTTCAAGAACATTGACAAACGCCGTCCCACCCTCACTCACTCTGGTGCGGAGGAGCTTGTCCACGCCTTTATGTCCTCAATGCTGGACGACTGCAATGCACTGTTCATCGTGATCCCTGGCAGAAGTCTCCAGAAGCTCCAATACAGAGCTGCCAGTATCCTGATGAGAGTACAGAATCACATCACCCCCATCCTGGCACCTCTGGCTCCCCGTCTAATTCCTGATTGAATTCAAAACCCTCCTGCTGGCTTTCCAGTGTATTCATGGCAGTGCCCCTTGGCCCAATCCTTATCGCAAAGAACAATAATAAATAATACATCATTTGCATTGTTATTTGCTGTAACATGCGTGTGTGTCTGTGTGTGTGTCTGTGTGTGTGTATGTGTGTGTGTCTGTGAGGCTGTAATATGTGGCACATTAATATGAGATCAATATTCAGCTATCGGCAGCTTCCTTTCTACTCTCACTCTGGATAGGAAATTACCTGCAATTTTCTCGCCAGTACGTGTGTGTGTGAACACGTAATAGAGAGAAAATTGCAGGTAATTTCTTATAGGCCCTAATGGCATCCAGAGTGAGAGGAGAAGAGAGACAGAAAGCGGCTAATATTGATCAAACATCAATTTGCCACATATTACAGGCACACACACACACACACACACACACACACACACACTCACTCACTCACTCACTCACTCACTCACTCACTCACTCACTCACTCACTCACTCACTCACTCACTCTCTCTCACACACAGACACACACACATGCTAAAGCAGATGGGTTCACGTAGAGGAGCTGTAACCATAACAACCTGGCCATCCAGAACAACCTCTCTCTGTGTCTATATCTCTATGACCTGTTTCTGTCTCTCCTCCCCTCTCTCAGTCACTTTTTCTCTCTTTCTTTGTCTACCTTGCTTTTGCTCCCACTGCATCTCTATCTTCCTCTCTTCCCTCCCTTCCCTTCCCTCCTTCTCTTTTGTTAATACCAGCGCTGTCAAACACTGGTTTGTATACAGAGGAGCAATAAAAAATGATCTGTCATCATTGGATAGGAACACAAAGGAGTTATATGTCAGTTATGTTTCTCTCTCTGACACACACACACACACACACAGTAAACACACGGTCAACACACTCAACACACACACTCATCATTGCAGAACATGCAGTCACAGGTGGCTGATGAGGGCTTACAATATCCTTATTTACCTTCAATTGAATTTAAATTTAAATGTGTGTTCACTCAGACTGTTAACACTCAATCAGATGTGTTAACTGCCATGATATCAGCTGCACGGTTTAGATTAATTAGCAAATGATTTCATTTTTGCAGGCCTATTATGAGATCAGACTGTAGTTGTGAGGGTAGGCAACAACATCTCCTCCCCGCTGATCCTCAACACTGGGGCCCCACAAGGTTGCGTTCTGAGCCCTCTCCTGTACTCCCTGTTCACCCACGACTGCGTGGCCACGCACGCCTCCAACTCAATCATCAAGTTTGCGGACGACACAACAGTGGTAGGCTTGATTACCAACAACGATGAGACGGCCTACAGGAGGAGGTGAGGGCCCTCGGAGTGTGGTGTCAGGAAAACAACCTCACACTCAACGTCAACAAAACTAAGGAGATGATTGTGGACTTCAGGAAACAGCAGAGGGAACACCCCCCTATCCACATCGATGGAACAGTAGTGGAGAGGGTAGCAAGTTTTAAGTTCCTCGGCATACACATCACAGACAAACTGAATTGGTCCACTCACACAGACAGCATCGTGAAGAAGGCGCAGCAGCGCCTCTTCAACCTCAGGAGGCTGAAGAAATTCGGCTTGTCACCAAAAGCACTCACAAACTTCTACAGATGCACAATCGAGAGCATCCTGGCGGGCTGTATCACCGCCTGGTATGGCAACTGCACCGCCCTCAACCGTAAGGCTCTCCAGAGGGTAGTGAGGTCTGCACAACGCATCACCGGGGGCAAACTACCTGCCCTCCAGGACACCTACACCACCCGATGTCACAGGAAGGCCATAAAGATCATCAAGGACATCAACCACCCGAGCCACTGCCTGTTCACCCCGCTATCATCCAGAAGGCGAGGTCAGTACAGGTGCATCAAAGCTGGGACCGAGAGACTGAAAAACAGCTTCTATCTCAAGGCCATCAGACTGTTAAACAGCCACCACTAACACTGAGTGGCTGCTGCCAACACACTGACACTGACTCAACTCCAGCCACTTTAATAATGGGATTTGATGGGAAATGATGTAAATATATCACTAGCCACTTTAAACAATGCTACCTTATATAAATGTTACTTACCCTACATTATTCATCTCATATGCATACGTATATACTGTACTCTATATCATCGACGGTATCCTTATGTAATACATGTATCACTAGCCACTTTATACTATACTATGCCACTTTGTTTACATACTCATCTCATTTGTACATACTGTACCCGATACCATCTACTGTATCTTGCCTATGCTGCTCTGTACCATCACTCATTCATATATCCTTATGTACATATTCTTTATCCCCTTACACTGTGTACAAGACAGTAGTTTTGGAATTGTTAGTTAGATTACTTGTTATTACTGCATTGTCGGAACTAGAAGCACAAGCATTTCGCTACACTCGCATTAACATCTGCTAACCATGTGTATGTGACAAATAAAATTTGATTTGATTTGATTTGATTTGATTTGATTTAGTTGTTGTTCCTGTGGAGTTCCTCCAGACACTAGAGCCTGTTGTGGAAAATATTGAATCAAATACTTCTCAGATACCGGCGTTTGTGAATTCAAATAGTCTTTATTACAGAAAGTATCAAAGCCGAGCAATTCCATTCTTAGTGCTTGTCACGTCCTGACCTTAGTTCCTTTTTTTATGTCTCCATTTTAGGTTGGTCAGGGCGTGAGTTGGGATGGGCATTCTACTGTATGTTTTGTTCTATGTTTGTATTTCTATGTGTTTGGCCTGGTATGGTTCCCAATCAGGGGTAGTTGTTTTCTGTCTCTGTACCAGACAGGACTGTTTCGTTTGTTCCGTTTTTGTTATTTTTGTTCTAGTGTTCAGTGTAATTAAAAGATCATGAACATGTACCACGCTGTACCTTGGTCCCCTCCTTCTTCCACCTACGATGACTGTTACAGTGGTTGGTTTTTATACAGTCTTACCCTTACATAAGGTCATCACTTCACTTTATGAATCTTGTTGTCTTACTTAGTTTCCATTCTCTTATTGGCTCAGACATTGGGGCATAGATTCTATTGGTGGCATGACATGCATACTCCTACTGTTGCCTATCACTGATTAGCTAATATTCCTGTCCAAAGGTCTTCACAAGTTCAGACAGATGTTGTAGCCTTCACAAGATCAGACATGGCCCAGACCAGACACATCTTGTTGGTTTACCTTGTCTAATCCACACAGATTCTGCTTACGTTCTGTTTTTTACATGTCCAATGGTCAATTCGATGTTGATCCAGCTTTGTAGACTAACATAGCCTCAGCCTTTATTCTGTTTACACATGTCTAATATTTAAACTTATATCGATTATTCTTTCTACTTCAAAGAGAACAGTATATGTTACTGAAAATCAACCATAGTCATGAATTTTCACCCTACAAGCCCCCCATTTATATCTGGTGCTAATATTCATCCTTTGTCCTGATCTTGTCCACATTCTGATTGTGCCCACAATTTTAGACAGGTGTAGACAATTAAAATACACATTGTCTGATTGGGATCAGATCTTTCTGACCACCTCCGGAAGTAGTCAGGCACACATTGTGTAAACAGATCTGGATGGTTGAGCCATTTAAATCATCATTATAACATTCTCTAAAATCCTTGACAGGTAGCACCATTGACTTACGGCATCAGTAATTGTCTTAAAATACGTCCATGTTAGTTTGAAAGACTATCTCTCAAATAATTTGCAAACAGGGATGCAACATCTAATCTGGTCACAATGCAAACATAGAGAACAGATAAGCGACACATTTTACTACAATGTGTAGACGCAACAAACCTTAAATCAAATAGTGATTGGATCATGTATTTTAGATCATGAAACTCATGTTTGCTCAAGGTGTAAAAGAGGCTCTGGTGGCACCTGAGCTCATCTCAAGCCTCGTTTATACCTGGTTCTAACATGTGTCCTTTGTCTTGAATTTGTTGACAGGTGTAGACGATTAAAAGAGGGATTGTGATCTGATTGTGATCAGATCTCCCCTGACAACCTCTAGAGGTAGCCAGGGACCCATTGTATCTGGGTATCAATAAAGTGTCAACAGATCTGGATTAAACCATTGAAATCATCACTATACCGGCCTTTAAAACCATTGTACCACCATTGACTTATGGCATCAAGTATCTTAAAAATAAACAAATTCATATTTGTTTAAAATAATATTTTAAAAATGTTTTGCATATAGGGGAGCACCAGGAAATCTGGTCACAATGCAGACACAGTTAGAGCATTGGGCCAGTAACTGAAAGGTTGCTGATTCGAATCCCCAAGCTGACAAGGTGAAGAATCTGTCGATGTGCTCTTGAGCAACCCTAATTGATCCTGTAAGTTGTTTTGGATAAGAGCATCTGCTAAATGACTCAAATGTCAATATAAGCAAAGGCTTCATCAGGCAGAA
The DNA here is from genome assembly GCF_057628025.1 of Oncorhynchus mykiss. Classification (NCBI taxonomy): domain Eukaryota; kingdom Metazoa; phylum Chordata; class Actinopteri; order Salmoniformes; family Salmonidae; genus Oncorhynchus; species Oncorhynchus mykiss. The sequence goes on along the minus strand of NC_143050.1, from coordinate 36,947,152 downwards.
ATTTGCATCCTGTAGCTCTAACTCCAAAAAGTTCTGGGACACTGTGAAGTCCATGGAGAACAAGAGCACCTCCTCCCAGCTGCCCACTGCACTGAGGCTAGGTAACACAGTCACCACCGATAAATCTGTGATTATCGAAAACTTCAACAAGCATTTCTCAACGGCTGGCCATGCCTTCCTCCTACTCCAACCTCGGCCAACAGCAGACGACACCATTCTGTATACTTCCGGCCCGTCCTTGGACACTGTGCTATCTAACCTCCAAACGAGCTTCAATGTCATACAACACTCCTTCCGTGGCCTCCAACTGCTCTTAAACGCTACTAAAACCAAATGCATGCTTTTCAACCGTTCGCTGCCTGCACCCGCACGCCCGACTAGCATCACCACCCTGGATGGTTCCGACCTAGAATATGTGGACATCTATAAGTACCTAGGTGTCTGGCTAGACTGTAAACTCTCCTTCCAGACTCATATCAAACATCTCCAATCTAAAATCAAATCTAGAGTTGGCTTTCTATTCCGCAACAAAGCCTCCTTCACTCACGCCGCCAAACTTACCCTAGTAAAACTGACTATCCTACCGATCCTCGACTTTGGCGATGTCATCTACAAAATAGCTTCCAACACTCTACTCAGCAAACTGGATGCAGTTTATCACAGTACCATCCGTTTTGTTACTAAAGCCCCTTATACCACCCACCACTGCGACCTGTATGCTCTAGTTGGCTGGCCCTCGCTACATATTCGTCGCCAGACCCACTGGCTCCAGGACATCTACAAGTCCATGCTAGGTAAAGCTCCGCCTTATCTCAGTTCACTGGTCACGATGGCAACACCCACCCGTAGCACTCGCTTCAGCAGGTGTATCTCACTGATCATCCCTAAAGCCAACACCTCATTTGGCCGCCTTTCGTTCCAGTTCTCTGCTGCCTGTGACTGGAACGAATTGCAAAAATCGCTGAAGTTGGAGACTTTTATTTCCCTCACCAATTTCAAACATCTGCTATCTGAGCAGCTAACCGATCGCTGCAGCTGTACATAGTCTATCGGTAAATAGCCCACCCAATTTTACCTACCTCATCCCCATACTGTTTTTATTTATTTACTTTTCTGCTCTTTTGCACACCAATATCTCTACCTGTACATGACCATCTGATAATTTATCACTCCAGTGTTAATCTGAAAAATCCTCCTTCTGTGTTATTGACTTGTTAATTGTTTACTCCATGTGTAACTCTGTGTTGTCTGTTCACACTGCTATGCTTTATCTTGGCCAGGTCGCAGTTGCAAATGAGAACTTGTTCTCAACTAGCCTACCTGGTTAAATAAAGGTGAAATAAATAAAATAAATAAAAAAATCAGATCACAAAACCCACATATTAGCGCAAGGTGTATATTTGACTTAAGTTAACTTTCCTCGGGTTACTCGGGTACCTTATTCCCTATATAGTGCTCTAATTGAAATTAAAGTGTTCTCATCAGACTGATCAACAGGCTGTTTACAGCATCTCCCCAGGCAGACAGCGGGTCCTCCGGTTGAATGGATTGTCCTGCAGGCTGTCTGCCGAGACAAACACTTAGAGAAAGTGAACTTCCCATTTAGACATTTCCAAGTTAACTTTCCTGATGTTGTCCAACATATAATACACAACTTTAGAAGTCGAGTTTTCTGTATCATAAATACGTACATTTTGTGTGTGTCAGCAGCATTCTTCAGCTGGTTCACAACTTTGACAGAAGGAAGTCTGGCTACTGTTTGATGCAGTAAATAATGTGTATTCACACTACAGTCAGGGAGCTGAGGTCACAATTTAATTCAATACATCACAAATATGAACACCGTAAAGCTCTAGGCAACATCTTCTGATGCACGACAAAACCAAACATGGACACAGCTGTATATTCAGTACAGAGTCATGATAACATAACATGACATGACTCATAAAACAGTTAAAACTTTTCACGTTAATTTATGTAAACACACCCAATAAGAATAATGACTATGATTCATAAAACATTGTGTGAACTGGCAAATCACGGAGGACATAATGTTCTCAGTGCCTCAGGTATTTAAATGGTTTGATTACCTTCTAAATGCTACTTATCGTCATGAACTCAACACACACAGACAGCTGAACCAGTAGGCATAATAATGTGGTCAGTCAGTGTGTGTGTGTGTGTGTGTGTGTGTGTGTGTGTGTGTGTGTGTGTGTGTGTGTGTGTGTGTGTGTGTGTGTGTGTGTGTGTGTGTGTGTGTGTGAGACACTTGGCATGTCATACCTGGCTGTGAAAGATGTCTTCCACCAAAACACAGAGGGGATAACAGTCCCTACCCTGACCGCTGTGGCAGAGACTTCCAGTGCCACTGTTTGTGTCAACCGAACATGTATATACAGCACATACATACTGTACATGACACATACACACATGAAAGCACAGACACATACTAAGTCACATACTACCATGTGTTTCTCCATTTTACCTCTGCACATTTAGGGTAAGCGTACCTATTAAGCCCACATACCCATTAAGCCCACTCAAAACTAAGATTTTCTCCTATTTAATGTTCCGACATAACTTAGTGAACTACAAGATGTTACATTTCAGGCATTCACAGCTTACATTTTTAAATACATTTTCTCATATTTTACTGTTAAATGAACCGTGCATTGTTATGCATAGACGCCATTTAAAAAAAATATGACATTTATCTTAGGTGGGTTTAAAAGATTAAGTAGCACAGAGATCACTCCCTCTATACAGAATGTAAATGATGATAAATAAATTGACTACAAGTGGTGGACAAAAATGCAAACAAACGAGGGACAATAAGATGACTATTGGGTGACTACTCATTCACGTTTGGGTGGGGGCATTGTCATATTGTTGTCCTTCATTCATCCAGGTGATTCTGTTTTTGGGTCCACCACCTGTACATTTTTTTTATACACAGCAGAGGGAGATTTGAAACTGTCTTCAGAGGGAGATTTGAAACTGTCTTCAGAGGGAGATTTGAAACTGTCTTCAGCGGGAGATTTGAAACTGTCTTCAGACAGGCTTAAGGAAGACAAGTTGAACTAATTAACAAGTTTAGCAGTACATTAAATGTTATTCAGCTTTCAGATAATCCGTTGACAATTGTGAGTTTTATGGTCTTTGAGCGTTGCTTCTTATACACAGAGGGGCCGGTGCGGCTGCAGGTTTGTCTTCCAACCAAGCAGTAACACACCTGATTCAGCTAATCGTGTCTTGATTGAAGTCTGTGGTTAGTTGATTAGTTGAATCAGGTGTGTACTGGTTGCAAAAAACAAAAGCATAAGTCCACATTGATCTCTGTGGATAAGATTGGACCCCGCCAAGATTTTGGTGGGTTTAATAAGTACACTTACCCACATTTTTCAGTGAACTATCGAAAAACGAAATGTGCATAGGTAAAATCATGGTTGTGGGAGTTAATAATATTGTTTTTTACAACATAGACATATACTCACACATCTGTTTAATGGCTGTCGACTATCACTGACTCAGATCAGGCCCTTAATTGTTTTATTTCCCTGTTTAAATCTAATCCTTGAGAAATGACAGGAAAGAAATTTAGCTTTGGGCTAAGGCTAGACTGACTGATTCTAAGTCTGATAGGCAGAGTTTCAGACAGTTGAGAAATAGATGTCTATCTCTGGTTAGAAAAGCTAAATAGACATACTTCTTGAATTGTGTGTCGGAAACTGGTAGTAATCCAGCAACATTTCTGGAAAGTGGTCAAATCTTTGAAACAAAACTCCATCTCCTCGTTGCCTCAACAGGTTTTGACAGCCTCTGGTCCCATATGAGACAAAATTGAAATGTGTAGTACTTTTAATAACCGTTTTTGATTCAGCTGCCCACTTGTTTGAAAGGATAGTGTCTGAAAATGAATCTCCTCCCACTAAAAGGAGTCCTTTAGTCAGCTCAGAACAGATTGTAGAGAACGATGCTCTAACAGACTCTCATACTTTATTTTAATTTCAACCATTTGATGTCTACGATATATTTTTTATTTTTAAATCCACAGGGGCTGATTCCTTTGACCCCTTCTTACTACAGCTCTCTGCCCCACTCGTTGTTGAACCTTTAACCTGTATTTTTAACTTGGCATTTGCTACTGATGTTCTCCCAAAAATGTGGAAAGTGGCACGTCCTCCCCCTACATAAAGGGGGAGATCCTTCTGACTTAGATAATTACCGTCCGAATCTCCAAGTTTTTTTACTCTAAATATGCACCGGTCTGGTTTTAGATGTGGAACACAACACTGTTTCAGCCATTATGCTTGTTTTAGATTTAGATTTAATTTAGATTTTATTAGGGTCTCTTTTAGTCCTCAGTTGGACTAATCTTCCAAGAGTCCTTAAACATAAAAATACAATTTATAATACGATCACATTTTCACTGTTACAAACAGACATAATACACGGACATACTGACCAGATAAACACTGTAACAGTCTAAACAGACATAATACACGGACATACTGACCAGATAAACACTGTAACAGTCTAAACAGACATAATACACGGACATACTGACCAGATAAACACTGTAACAGTCTAAACAGACATAATACACGGACATACTGACCAGATAAACACTGTAACAGTCTAAACAGACATAATACACGGACATACTGACCAGATAAACACTGTAACAGTCTAAACAGACATAATACACGGACATACTGACCAGATAAACACTGTAACAGTCTAAACAGACATAATACACGGACATACTGACCAGATAAACACTGTAACAGTCTAAACAGACATAATACACGGACATACTGACCAGATAAACACTGTAACAGTCTAAACAGACATAATACACGGACATACTGACCAGATAAACACTGTAACAGTCTAAACAGACATAATACACGGACATACTGACCAGATAAACACTGTAACAGTCTAAACAGACATAATACACGGACATACTGACCAGATAAACACTGTAACAGTCTAAACAGACATAATACACGGACATACTGACCAGATAAACACTGTAACAGTCTAAACAGACATAATACACGGACATACTGACCAGATAAACACTGTAACAGTCTAAACAGACATAATACACGGACATACTGACCAGATAAACACTGTAACAGTCTAAACAGACATAATACACGGACATACTGACCAGATAAACACTGTAACAGTCTAAACAGACATAATACACGGACATACTGACCAGATAAACACTGTAACAGTCTAAACAGACATAATACACGGACATACTGACCAGATAAACACTGTAACAGTCTAAACAGACATAATACACGGACATACTGACCAGATAAACACTGTAACAGTCTAAACAGACATAATACACGGACATACTGACCAGATAAACACTGTAACAGTCTAAACAGACATAATACACGGACATACTGACCAGATAAACACTGTAACAGTCTAAACAGACATAATACACGGACATACTGACCAGATAAACACTGTAACAGTCTAAACAGACATAATACACGGACATACTGACCAGATAAACACTGTAACAGTCTAAACAGACATAATACACGGACATACTGACCAGATAAACACTGTAACAGTCTAAACAGACATAATACACGGACATACTGACCAGATAAACACTGTAACAGTCTAAACAGACATAATACACGGACATACTGACCAGATAAACACTGTAACAGTCTAAACAGACATAATACACGGACATACTGACCAGATAAACACTGTAACAGTCTAAACAGACATAATACACGGACATACTGACCAGATAAACACTGTAACAGTCTAAACAGACATAATACACGGACATACTGACCAGATAAACACTGTAACAGTCTAAACAGACATAATACACGGACATACTGACCAGATAAACACTGTAACAGTCTAAACAGACATAATACACGGACATACTGACCAGATAAACACTGTAACAGTCTAAACAGACATAATGCACGGACATACTGACCAGATAAACACTGTAACAGTCTAAACAGACATAATACACGGACATACTGACCAGATAAACACTGTAACAGTCTAAACAGACATAATACACGGACATACTGACCAGATAAACACTGTAACAGTCTAAACAGACATAATACACGGACATACTGACCAGATAAACACTGTAACAGTCTAAACAGACATAATACACGGACATACTGACCAGATAAACACTGTAACAGTCTAAACAGACATAATGCACGGACATACTGACCAGATAAACACTGTAACAGTCTAAACAGACATAATACACGGACATACTGACCAGATAAACACTGTAACAGTCTAAACAGACATAATACACGGACATACTGACCAGATAAACACTGTAACAGTCTAAACAGACATAATACACGGACATACTGACCAGATAAACACTGTAACAGTCTAAACAGACAGATTGATTCTTCATCGACCACAGTCCAGCACAACTTTCCTATGTGTTTCCTATGTGTTATATTTAAATGATGCTATTGTTGGAATCTATATATTGAAAGGTTTCTGGTTTGCTCAGATAAATTATTCAATTTCTTTACTGCTCTAAATCGAAATGTTATTTTGCCCATTTCTCTTTTCTGTCTGGACAATCTATTCCTAGTATTGACTGAAGGACTGTCTCTTACCAACTGAATACTGTTGTGAATAGAGTTTGGCCGTTTTAAATGGTGTATATTATGAAATAAAATAAGCATGTTTCTTTCAATTATCTTGTTGATTGATGACCAACCAAGAGCATTGCGCATGACTGCAACAGAAGAACCATATATACCAATATCACCTTAAAACAATCCTTGCAGCGTTGTTCTGTGCAATCTGCAGCCTCCTAATGTCACTTGCTGTTGCATTTCCCCAGACCACAGAGCAGTAGTTCACCTGACTCTCAATTAATGCTTGTTTTAGATTATGTGTTAAATTGCCTAGATCATAAAAAACATTGTGCTCCCCTATTTGTAGACCTTTCCAAGGCATTCAACATCGTTGACCATTACCTACTCATTCAAAGACCATTCTTAAATGGTCCTGGACTAGGAGTCTTGCATCTGGCAGTCTGACGGACAAATCCACAGTGGAATTATGGTCCAGGGCTTTTTAATTCATGGTTAGGACTAGGCCCCTTAGTTCCCGTGATGTGAAATCTTAACGCTACAGCATACAATGACATTCTAGATGATTCTGTGCTTCCAACTTTGTGGCAACAGTTTGGGGAAGGCCCATTCCTGTTTTAGCATGACAATGCCCCCCTGCACAAAGCGAGGTCCATACAGAAATGGTGATCGAGATCGGTGTAAAAAGAACTTGACTGGCATGTACAGAGCCCTGACCTCAACCCCATCGAACACCTTTGGGATGAATCGGAGCGCCGACTGCGAGCCGGGCCTAATTTCCCAACATCAGTGCCCGACCTCACTAATGCTCTTGTGGCTGACTGGAAGCATGTCCCCACAGCAATGTTCCAACATCTAGTGGAAAGCCTTCCCAGAAGAGCGGAGGCTATTATAGCAGCAAAGGGGGGAACAACTCCATATTAATGCCCATGATATTGGAATGAGATGTTCGACGAGCAGGCGTCCACATACTTTTAGCCATGTAGTGTATCTGCCCTGTGCTCTGACCAGACAGACAGAGTACTGCCCCGCACATTGTTGGCTTTGAGCAGCAATCCCTGACAACAAGTGCTGGACCAGCACACATCACCTCGCAGAAATCCACACACACACACGCTTGCACAAACGAACCCACGCACACGCACACACAACACGCGCTTGCACGAAGAAACAAATGGAGGCAGGCACACACCCTGCCTGACACTGTTCACACATACACACACATGCACGCGCACACACAATCATCAGTGTTTCCTTAGCGAGAGACCCGTGGCTGCTGTTGTTGCTGAGGGACGTGGCGGTCTGAGTGTTCCAAACACAGCCCTATGGTTCTGGAATGCAGGGGGGGTGAGGCAGGGGGTACACAGGAACGGTGTGGTGAATGATGGAAAGAATCCTTAATGTGCTCCCCACTTGGCCTGGTTAGGTATACTAGACAAGAATAATAGAACTGCAGGTCGTAGTCCACCAAAACCACGTCTGCCTACAGAAGCGCTCTCGATGCTAGTCCTGTTAAATACTTATTGGTGAACTAGTTGGCACCATACTAATGCACATATATCTGCAGAAATGTTTCAGACACCAGCCCAGTTAGGCGTTTATTGAGCTACTAATCCATGTTGCGTCGGCCGCAAAAAAACAGGGCTGTCGGGGGTGTTTGGGGCTGATTGTGAGTCCATGGAGGTGAGCTCCAGAGTTGTCTGGCTGATAGGGGCGCTAGCTGGCAGCTCGGCCCCACAGCACTCCTCCTCAGTAGGCTGCAGAACCGTCGACACACTGGTCTCCGTCCGGCTGGCTCGGTACACACTCACCTGGAAACCGAGATAAAGGAAACAAAGTTTATACACACATTCATGCATATACAAAGTACACGGACTTGAAACACACACACACACACACCTGAGTTTGTAGGTAGCTGGTGGACTTGAGTTCCAGTCCCTCGTAGGAGCCTGCAGGAACACACGGACACCAACAGAACACCTGCTGAAAGCCTGCTCTGAACCTAGAGAGGGATACATATACATATAGAGACAGACAGAGGAACAAAGAGACAAATGGGAACAGCTCATAGCCACCCACAGAACAGTGTGTGGATGTCTGTGTATGTAGGTAAGCCCACCTGTCATTGAGACAGCAGTAGATGATAGGGTTGTACATGGTGGAGCTCATGGCCAACCACATGACAGCCAGGTAGACCTGCTGGATGTAGCGCCACTCGAACAGCTGCATGGGGTCAGGGTGGAACTGCTGGAGCAGGAAGTAGATGTGGTACGGCAGCCAGCACACCGCAAACGTACACACCACCACGATCATCATCTTCACTACCTGAGAGGGAGGTTAGAGAGTTGAAGGAAATTCAGGGGTTTGCCTAAGAATATTCATTTAAGAGGTTCCTTGCGGTCATCATCTTCACTACCCAGAGAGAGGGGAGGGGGATGGAGGGAGAGAGAAAACGGGAGGGAGAAATAGAGAGAGAGAGAGAAAGGGAGTGAGAAATAGAGAGAGAGAGAGAAAGGGAGTGAGAAATAGAGAGAGAGAGAAAGAAAGAAAGGGAGGGAGAAATTGAGAGAGAAAGGGAGGGAGAAGTAGAGAGAGAGAAAGGGAGGGAGAAATAGAGAGAGAGAAAGCGAGGGAGAAATAGAGAGAGAGAAAGGGAGTGGGAAATTGAGAGAGAGAGAGAGAGAGAGAGAGAGAGAGAGAGAGGGAGAAATAGAGAGAGAGAAAGGGAGTGGGAAATAGAGAGAGAAAGAGGGAGGGAGGGAGGGAGGGAGGGAGGGAGGGAGGGAGGGAGGGAGGGAGGGAGGGAGGGAGGGAGGGAGGGAGGGAGGGAGGGAGGGAGGGAGGGAGGGAGGGAGAAATAGAGCGGGAGAGAGAGAAAGGGAGTGGGAAATAGAGAGAGAGAGAGAGAGAGAGAGAGAGAGAGAGAGAGAGAGAGAGAGAGAGAGAGAGAGAAAGGGAGGGAGAAATAGAGAGAGAGAGAGAGAGAAAGGGAGGGAGAAATAAAGAGAGAGCGAGAAAGGGAGTGGGAAATAGAGAGAGATGAAAGCAATTTAGTAATTTGCCTAAGAATATCTACTTAATTAATAGGTTCCCCGCTGTGTCATGCTTACTTGTGTGTGTGTGTGTGTGTGTGTGTGTGTGTGTGTGTGTGTGTGTGTGTGTGTGTGTGTGTGTGTGTGTGTGTGTGTGTGTGTGTGTGTGTGTGTGTGTGTGTGTGTGTGTGTGTGTGTGTGGTTGATTGTGTGTGTACCTTGCGTTTGGCGATGAGCTGTTCTCGGTAGCGGTGGGTGGAGTCTCCAGGGATTGTCCCCGCCCACAGGGACAAGCCCACCACCAGGTAGGCACATCCCATAATGCACAGCGGCAGGAAATAGTAAAGCAACACAACAGACAAATAGTACCTACACACATAGAGAGTTAGTTAGACACATACACAGATCTGTCAAAGTGAGCCCTTGAGCAAGGGCACTTAACCCTAGTTTCTCCAGTGTCGCCATTAATATTGGCAGATCCCTGGCTATGACCACAATCTCCGAGGGTGTCTCAGGGAGAGTGGAATATGCAAAAACTTTTCAAATTCACACATGCGTAAAAATGCACACCTATACAAATACAGGGACCCGCCAAATTATTACACACAAAATGAGAAAGTCGGACAGGGATGTCACTCAGATAGTAGTCTAGTGGAACACAGAGTTCTGAAGTGCTTCCTTATCTCTGCGTCCGCCTGTCCACACACACACACACACACACACACACACACACACACACACACACACACACACACACACACACACACACACACACATACTGTCTGCTGATTGATTATCGGTCTCGCTACAGGGAGTAGCGAGACTCACTGAAAGATGCATGAAATCAATTAACTGAGAGCAGGAGAGGAGAGGGGGAGGGAAGAGGAAGAGGAAGGAGGGAAGGTCACGAGGATTTATCATCTCCTAGCCCCTAATTTTACCATCAGACTAACTACAGGGAGTCAGCTGCTTATGGAAATGACTTCAATTCCTTCAACACCTGAGACTAATGGGGATACTAAATAACACACACACACACACACACACACACACACACACACACACACACACACACACACATATACTCATGAGAGAGGGAGAGGGAGAGCAGGTGGAGGGCGAGAAAAACGTCAAGAACAAGTGAGAGAGAGAGGCAGAAAAAGTGGGGACAGGGAGAGCGAAAACAGTGAAACTAGTGATGCCGGGATTCAATCCGATCGTGGGTTACAGGCATTGCGGCTTTTAAAGGCAATTTCCGATTGAGCCGATATAAGCAGTGTTTACTGGGATTTACTGGGATTAATGGGATGTCCGCGAACGCCGCAACTTTTCCTTTAGAAGTGGAAATGCCCGTAATCGGCCCGAGACAACTAGGAAAAAGCCAGGACCATGTGCATCCACATGCACGTGTGTGTGTGTGTGTTTAGGAACTATAAAATCAATAACGTCAGGTAATTAGTAGAGTAAATTCTGTAATAAAGAATTTTTTAATAGCCAAAAAGATCACTTTGTGGTTCTTGGGCAATTGATAAATAAGGTTTTTCGAGTAAAAAATGTCAAGTTAATGAATTAACATGAACTAATGATACTTGAACTGATAATGAACTGATTAACAAGAACTGGTAATACTGCCATCGTCATCGAAGCAGAGGCAATGGACATGTACATTCACTATATATACAAAAGTATGTGGACACACCTTCAAATTAGTGGATTCGGGTATTTCAGCCACACCTGTTGCTAACAGGTGTATAAAACCAAGTACGCAGCCATGCAATCTCCATAGACAAACATTAGCAGTAGAATGGCCTTACTGAAGAGCTCAGTGACTTTCAACGTCCAATACTTTCAATGTCCAACAAGTCAGTTCGTCAAATTTCTGCCCTGCTAGAGCTGCCCCGGTCAACTGTAAGTGCTGTTATTGTGAAGTGGAAACATCTAGGAGCAACTACGGCTCAGCCCCGAAGGGGTAGGCCACCCCAAGGAAAAGGGTGGCTATTTGTAGAATCTCAAATGACACATAATGACACATATGTGTCTCAAATGACACATAGAATGTCAATGACACATAAGAAGATATTTACGAAGTTCCTAAGAGAACCACAAATTCCTAAGAACATTTTGAGGAATTGCGTATACGAACTATCTTCTTATTTTTTTCCTTAAGAAACTTCTTACGTTTTTTCGTTAGTAATGTTTTGTGAATCCAGCCCCAGGTGACCCCATGAAGCTGGTTGAGAGAATGCCAAGAGTGTGCAAAGCTGTCATCAAGGCAAATGGTGGCTACTTTGAAGAATCTCAAATATGTTTTGATTTGTTTAACACTTTTTTGGTTACTCCATGATTCCATATGTGTTATTTCAAAGTTTTGATGTCTTCACTATTATTCTACAATGTAGAAAATAATAAAAAATAAAGAAAAACTTGTGACCGGTTAGTGTATATACAGTGCCTTGCGAAAGTATTCGGCCCCCTTGAACTTTGCGACCTTTTGCCACATTTCAGGCTTCAAACATAAAGATATAAAACTGTATTTTTTTGTGAAGAATCAACAACAAGTGGGACACTCATGAAGTGGAACGACATTTATTGGATATTTCAAACTTTTTTAACAAATCAAAAACTGAAAAATTGGGCGTGCAAAATTATTGGAGTAGATAGCCCGAGTGAATTTGGAGTAGATAGCCCGAGTGAATTTGGAGTAGATAGCCCGAGTGAATTTGGAGTAGATAGCCCGAGTGAATTTGGAGTAGATAGCCCGAGTGAATTTGGAGTAGATAGCCCGAGTGAATTTACAAACGCAACCATAAAGTCTCGGTGGGCTAGTGACTGAAAACAGGCATAACTGAAACAAAAGTGTCTTTTAACTCTCCGTTCAAAGGTTGTCATGGAATTTCTCATATGCACCTTCATTTGTAACAAATACATGTTTCTATTATATGCCATTTGATATTAGTGGTACGTAGTGCCCTGTGTTTTGGTTAATCGTGTCACGTGACCTGGATTTGAACCTTTATTTCAAGCTTTTTCATCAAACTGTCCCCTTTTCTTTTTGTATCAGACGGTCTGGCAACATCCTCAGACAATTGCTTACATTTTTGGTCTAATTCTCATTTGGAAAAGGCTTAAAATAAAAGGTTAAACGCCAAGTCATGTGACATGATTAAACAAAAGCGTTGGCTGCGGATCCGACTTTCTTTTTCTTCCAAACGCGGAAGGTCCCAAATCTTCTGTGCATATGGGGATCACGTTCTGCACGTGTGTTTCTTAATACCTGTACTTCACACTCACATTTTGTTGGTCTCCTTCCCTTCACATATCTCACTGTCAATCGTGAATGATAATTCTTCAAGTTTTACCGGTGAAACGGCCTTGCAGCATCAACCATTTGATCTCAATCAGTTTAACAGGGATCTGCACATAAGATCGTATTGAGTTATAGGGCTTACAGTGTTGTTTTCAATGATGTACAGTGAAAGAATTTTATAGCATAGGGTGTTAACAAACTGTAGCATTGCCCACCTGTGTCTTTTTCCTCGTGGCACGCAGTTGAGTTTTGGCCATATGAGAGAAAAATGTGGTGGTGTTTTTGTCTTCCAGTAACATTATACTATGCCTCTATATTCTGTTCGGTAGAACTATCATAGTATCATAGGTAGGTACTATCATTATGTGATCGTGCAGACATTGATTCCACTTTGATCTGACTTTATTAAAAGGAGAACCATTTGCCAGAGTAGCCTGCTCTCTACGATTATAGCAGAGTGTCCAAAGTACAAAATAAAGACATGCGCAGAAGCTTCAGGAACAAATTGTCTCCAGAGCCACACGGGGTCCTAACCATTATGACATTGAAAATCATCCCCTGTCATGACAGAGGACAGAGATGTGAACATTTGTGGGAGATTTGTTTCTGCTGAATTGGAGGGTCCACTCCAGCGTGGGCTTTGATGTCATATCATGACACATGGACAGAAATAGTGTTATGTAGTTTAAAAAAATCCCCTTCTACGGCTGGTTGCACTATATGATGTTAGTGATTTTCAAATAGAATTATTCAAGTATTTCAAAGAAAATAATTCCATCCTAGCCAAATATTTGGACAGTATTTCATTATATCATCAAATATGTATGCCAAAGTTAAATCTTTGCAGTTTTCTTATGAGTTACAAATTCACAACACTTCTGTCGTTCAAAGGCAACATCAGACGATTGCACCACATGACATTATAACCATTTGTCAAAACAATCAAAAGAAATGGTCATGCTTTGTGATAAATTGATGGGGTGCCAAACGAAGGAGAAATGTGCTGTAAGAAGAATTTTTGCATATCTTGTTTTTCCATATAAATATTATCCTTTGAAACAAAAAAATAATACATCATGTCAATTACGCTCTTAAATGCTGCGTCATTGACTAACAATATGAAACTGGTATCATTTATAGAGAAGAACTTATAGTATATTGTCCCGGTTTGGAACATGGCTGTCTAGGGAGCCTAGGCAGTTAATGAGGAATATTCATATCTTTAATATACTTGATTTGAATGTGCTTATTTTCTGTGTGCCAGACAAAATGCACCAGATACATAACATGGCCACACAGCATCAATAGACGACACGACACTACAAAAAAAACCCCCAGAAAAACAACAACAGCAATGCAATTAATTCAAGTCCTTGAAGTCCTACGACTTCTGCCTAACGATGGTTCTTCGTAACACAACACCCAGAAGCTGTGCATCTACTATGTGTCTGGTTCTTAATCAATCTGTTGACTAATCGAGGTTGGATAGACTCATGAATCTATTCCACTAGACTAGGATGTTACAAACATTTCAGAGTGATTCCATTCCAGTATGGGCCGGAAATATTTTTTGGTATCTCAGATTGTTCTGGCAATTCTCACACAGAAACTGCATTGGAAGGATGTTTGATATGATATTTTTTTTACCATAAAATCATGATGAAAGTGGCAATTTTAGGCCTTTCTTTGACCTGTGAGAATTGCCAGAACAATCTGTGATACAAAAAAAATATTTGGGGGCTATCATGGTGTGGGATCACCCTTAGCTCAAAGACAGAAAAAGGAAGTGAGTACTAAATCAGATTTTACAGACAGAAAATGATGCAGTTTATTCTCTAATGTCTAATGCTTCCAGTAAACAAACTAATTTGTGTGTGTGTGTGTGTGTGTGTGTGTCAGTACTCACATCTTCTTGAAGTCCATGGTTGTGTTGTTGGTGTAGTCGGGCCATTGGATGTAGCAGACAGTCCTACCAGGCAGCTGCTCTGTAGCTGAGTAGAAGTACTGGGGGAAGGCCAACAGTAGAGCTAACACCCAGATCACTCCGATCACTACACGGGTCTCTGTCGAAGACAACCTCTGCCTCAAGGGGTGGATGATAGCCATGTATCTGGAACAAACACACATACACATACACACACACACACACACACACACACACACACACACACACACACATTGTGATCAGTAACACACACACATACACACACATGCAGACCCTTCCTCTGCTTCATCCTTTCCACCCCTTCTCCCTCTCCTCCCGTCCGCTCCTCTTCTCCTCCCCTCCCCTCTAGGCGCTTGATTATTGCCCCTTCCCATTCCATTCTCATTTTCTCCCTGCCTTTCTCTATCCCTACCTCCCTCTCTATCCTCCTCTCCCTCCTTCCCTCTGCCTGTTGAGGTCAAATCGATCATCCGCAGACACACCTTTTGAAACACCCAGCAAAACAAAGTTGGTTCTGTTAAAGTTCCCAGAGCATTTGCAAGGTTGCGACAAATCAAATCAAAGTGTTTTGGTCGCGTGCACAGACTTACAGATGTTATCACGGGTGCAGCAAAATGCTTGTGTTTCTAGCTCCAACAGTGCAGTCATACCTAGCAAAAATGTAATAAAACAATATACACATAAAACAGAAAAATAAAATAAATTAATATCAGAACGTGCAGTGTCAGAGACAGGAATATAAACATACATGCACTACCGGTCAATAGTTTTAGAACACCGACTCATTCCATGGGTTTTCTTTATTTTTACTATTTTCTACATTGTAGAATAATAGTGAAGACATCAAAACTATCAAATAACACATATGGAATCATGTAGTAACTAAAAAAGTGTTAACAAATCCAAATATGCTTTGCACAATCTTGGCATTCTCTCAACCAGCATCACCTGGAATGCTTTTCCAACAGTCTTGAAGGAGTTCCCACATATGCTGAGCACTTGTTGGCTGCTTTTCCTTCACTCTGCGGTCCGACTCATCCCAAACCATCTCAATTTGGTTGAGGTTGGGGGATTGTGGAGCCCAGGTCATCTGATGAGAGCACTCAATCACTCTCCTTCTTGGTAAAATAGCCGTTACAAAGCCTGGTGGTGTTTTGGGTAATTGTCCTGTTGAAAAACAAATTATATGCCAAACCAGATGGGATGGCATATTGCTGCAGAATGCTGTGGTAGCATGCTGGTTAAGTGTGCCTTGAATTCTAAATAAATCACAGATATTGTCACCAACAAAGCACCCCCACACCATAACACCTCCTCCTCCATGCTTTACGGTGGGAAATACACATGCGGGGATCATCCATTCACCCACACCAGTACCCGCAAAAGACCAGTCTCAATGTCAATGGTGAAGAGGCGACTCCGGGATGCTGGCCTTCTTGGCAGAGTTTATCTGTCCAGTGTCTGTGTTCTTTTCTAAATGACCCCAAACTTTTGAACATATAATGTTGTGTATAGACAGCATGGACAGTATTTGAATACTCTTTCTTTCTTTCTTTCTCTCTCTCGGAGGACCTGAGCCCTAGGACCATGCCCCAGGAATACCTGACATGATGACTCCTTGCTGTCCCCAGTCCACCTGACTGTGCTGCTGCTCCAGTTTCAACTATTCTGCCTTATTATTATTCGACCATGCTGGTCATTTATGAACATTTGAACATCTTGACCATGTTTTGTTATAATCTCCACCCGGCACAGCCAGAAGAGGACTGGCCACCCCACATAGCCTGGTTCCTCTCTAGGTTTCTTCCTAGGTTTTGGCCTTTCTAGGGAGTTTTTCCTAGCCACCGTGCTTCTACACCTGCATTGCTTGCTGTTTGGGGTTTTAGGCTGGGTTTCTGTACAGCACTTTGAGATATCAGCTGATTTACGAAGGGCTATATAAATAAATTTGATTTGATTTGATTTGTGTGTACAGCAGTAGTTATATAGGATGAGCCTTGACTAGAATACAGTATATACATGTACATATAAAGTGGGTAAAACAATATGTAAACATTATTAAAGTGACCAGTGTTCAATGACACTATGTACATAGGGCAGCAGTCTCTAAGGTGCAGGGTCGAGAACCGGGTGAGAGCCGGCTAGTAACAGTGAATAAGGCCTTCCTGTGACACCGGGTGCTGTAGATGTCCTGTAGGGCAGGCAGTGTGCACCCCGGTGATGCTTTGGGCTGACTGCACCACCCTCTGTGAACCACAGCCCAACTGTGGTTCTCATAACACAAGAACTGTCCAGGTGCGCTGATGATTATACAATGTTTGTATAAAATACTTGCCTGATGTTGTAGGAAAGTTCCCAGAACACATTTCGTCTGTTCTTTCAAGGTTCCCAGAATGTTGTATTACGAACAGTCTGGTGGTAACATGGTGGGGATATCACTAAACATATGTTCCCAAAACACTAAAACTGTACAGTTGTGGGGATGATTATACAAAAAAAAATTACAGTGCAAAAAAAAACACTCACGTGATGTCAAAAGAATGTTCCCAAAACACTTGTTTTTAACGTTCAGAAAAAATGTATTTCGGTTGTGGGAACATTGTGTGGATATGACAAGAGATAGTGTTTTGGGAGCCGAAAACTGTCCAGTTGTGCTGACATTCAGCCAATGTTTTCTACTCGGGTGCGCAACACATCCCGTTGTTGTCGCAAGAATGTCGACGGAACATGCTGGGTCCTGACTTCTTTAAAGGTTCCCGAGGAACATTTCATTAGGTTGTGGGAACAGTGTGGGTACATTACCAGAGCTATACGGTAGGTACCCCGAAAAGAAACATGTAAATCTGTCCGGTCGTGAGGACATTCTTACAACGTTTGCATCAGGGTGCACAAAACGTTCCCTCAACGTTCTCAGAACGTCATGCCTAGACTTTCCAGAATGATAACGTTACATCTTGAACAGGCCACGGAGGTTTCTTTCATCAAGTCAGTCCCATGACAATGTATTCTACATTTATTGTAGAATAGCGTAGTACTTTGGAATGGTATCCCTGGAGTGAAGCCACTGCGCCACTGGGATTGGACTTTCGCCCAAATATAAAGCTGTTGGCACATTTACTCTGACTTCCAGGTTGTGGAAGAGAGAATAACTCTAGAAAAAGAAGTATCCTCTAGTATTATTTACTCGTCTTCTTTATATTCTGTAAAGTTGTTCTGACTTGTGTTTTTTCCCGACAAAACTTGATTTCAAAAAATCATGTTAAATTATTGCCTGGGAGATTTCGGTGCGGTGTACATACATGTGTACTAAGACATAGTGTACAGCCATAGTTTAGACCATCATTGAAGGATTTCAGTACAACGGGAAATCCACTGGAAACATTCTGATCCTGTTGGCGCAGCAGACTAAGTAGCCGGCGGCTTGAAGATGGCAGATCACAGGTTCAAATATACTTGAAATATACTTGAAATCTTTGGTAATCCCCCCCAAAAAAAAGTTGAATGTTTGTGGGATGTTATCATCCTCATGTTAGCTCAAACCCTAACTGGAAGTTAAGGGGAATCTTAGGTCATGTTCTGAGAATGTTCCCGGTTTGCTGGGCACTCTGTGTGAGCATCAAATGGGGCAAAGGCTGCTCTCTCTCTCTCTCTCTCTCTCTCTCTCTCTCTCTCTCACACATACACATACACACGAGAGAGAGAGAGAGAGAGAGAGAGAGAGAGAGAGAGAGAGAGAGAGAGAGAGAGCGAGAGAGAGAAAGAGAAAGAGAGAGAGAGAGAGAGAGAGAGAGAGAGAGAGAGAGAGAGAGAGAGAGAGAGAGAGAGCTGAAAGCTGACTACTGAAAATGCTGGAATGTTCAGATTGTTCTGACATTGTGGTGACAGACTAATGAGAGGGGGATCTATGTTCTGACAGTGAACCCAGAACAAGGGATGGAGAGAAGGAGGGATGGAGAAGAAGGGAGCAGGGATGATATGAAGGAAAAGGCTGCTCAAACACACTTACGCTGTGGCGACATACTGATGACAGTATGCGAGAGAGAAACAGGGTTAGAGAATGGATCTCGAGGAAAAGGTTGCTCATACACACACATTTCAAACACATACAGTATATACACACACACAACACCCACTTGAGTTGTGACTAGACAAGACCTTTAAACAAGTCAACATTCACAAAGCCGCGGATTACCAGGACGTGTGCTCAAAGCATGCACGGATCAAGTGTCTTCACTGACATTTTCAACCTCTCCCTGACTGAGTCTGTAATACCTACATGTTTCAAGCAGACCACCATAGTCCCCGTGCCCAAGGAAGCGAAGGTAACCTGCCTAAATGATTACCACCCCGTACCACTCACATCTGTAGCAATGAAGTGCTTTGAAAGGCTGATCATGGCTCACATCAACAGCATCCTCCTAGATACCCTATCCCCAACAGATCCACAGATGACGCAATCTCAATCGCACTCTACACTGCCCTTTCCCAACTGGACAAAAGGAACACCTATGTGAGAATGCTGTTCATTGACTACAGCTCAGCGTTCAACACCATAGTGCCCACGAAGCTCATCACTAAGCTAAGGACCCTGGGACTAAACACCTCCCTCTGCAACTGGATCCTGGACTTCCTGACAGGCCGCTCCATCTGATCCTCAACACTGGGGCCCCTCAGGGGTGTGTACTTAGTCCCCTCCTGTACTCTCTGTTCACCCATGACTGCGTGGTCAAACACGACTACAACAGCATCATTAAGTTTGCTGATGACACAACAGTGGTAGGCCTGATCACTGACAAGTCAGCCTATAGGGAGGAGGTTAGAGACCTGGCAGTGTGGTGCCAGAACAATAACCTCTCCATCAGTGTGAGCAAGACAAAGGAGCTGATCATGGACTACAGGAACACGCGGGCCGAACAGGCCCCCATTAACATTGATGGGGCTGTAATGGAGCGGGTAGAGAGTTTCAAGTTCCTTGGTGTCCACATCACCAACAAACTATCATGGTCAAAACAAACCAAGACAGTCATGAAGAGGGCACGACAAAACCTTTTCCCCTTCTGGAGACTGAAAAGATTTGGCATGGGTCCCCAGATCCTCAAAAAGTTCTACAGCTGCACCATCGAGAGCATCCTGACCGGTTGCATCACCGCCTGGTATGGCAACTGCTCGGCATCTGACCTTAAGGCGCTACAGAAGGTAGTGGCATCACTGGGGCCAAGCTTCCTGCCATTCTGGACCAATATAATAGGCGGTGTCAGAGGAAGACAGACTGTTTTCTCTGCTATCGCAAGGTAAGTGGTTCCGGAGCGCCAAGTCTAGGACCAAAAGGCTCCTTAACAGCTTCTACCCCCAAGCCATAAGACTGCTGAACAATTAATCAAATGGCCACCAGACTATTTACATTGACACCCCTTGCTGCTACTCGCTGTTTATTATCGATGCATAGTCACTTCACCCCTACCTACATGTACAAATGACCTCAACTAACCTGTGCCCCAAAACACTGACTCGGTACCGGTACTCCCTGCCTAAGTTATTGTTGTGTTATTGTGTTACTTTTTTTATTTTTTACTTTAGTTTATTTGTTAAATATTTGTTTAACTCTTCTTGAACTGCACTGTTGGTTAAGGACTTGTACGTTTCACTTGTTGTATTCGGCACATGTGACAAATAAAGTTTGATTTGATTTGACAAGTCAAAAGCTAATCCTGTGGTTTTATATCTCCCTCTCTAACTTTGAGCATCAGCTGTCAGAGCTGCTTACCGATCACTGTACCTGTACACAGCCAATCTGTAAATTTCACACCCAACTACCTCATCTCCATATTGTTACTTATCCTCTTGCTCTTTTGCACCCCAGTATCTCTACTTGCACATCATCATCTGCACATCTATCACTACAGTGTTAATGCTAAATTGTAATTATTTCACCACTATGGCCTATTTATTGCCTTACCTCCCTAACCTTACTACATTTGCACACACTGTACATAGATTTTTCTATTGTGTTTTTGGCTGTACGTTTGTTGATGTGTAACTTTGTGTTGTTTTTGTCGCACTGCTTTGCTTTACCTTGGCCAGGTCGCAGTTGTAAATGAGAACTTGTTCTCGACTGGCCTGCCTGGTTAATTAAAGGTTAAATATATATATATATATTTGTTGTAATGAAGCCAATGCTGAAGAGTATAGAGGGGATTTATGACTCATGTTGCCTTCAGAAAGTATTCACATCCACATGTTACAGCCTGAATTTAAAATGGATTCAATGTAGATGTTTTTGTGACTGGCCTAAACACAATCCTCCATAATGTCAAAGTCAAATGATATTTTTCAAAATGTGTACAAATTAATACAAAATAGTATTCAACCCCTTTGTTACCCCTTTGTTACGGCAAGCCTAAATAAGTTCAGGGGTAAAAATGATCTGTAAGGTCCCTCAGTCGAGCAGCGAATTTCAACACAGATTCAACCGCAAGGACCAGAGAAGTTTTCCAATGTCGTCTCGCAAAGAAGGGCAACGACTGGTAGATGGGCACAACAACAAAAAAGCGGACATTGTATGTCCCTTTAAGCATGGTGAAGTTATTAATTCAACTTTGGATGCTATATCAATACCAGGGTTTGGAATCAAAATGATTTTCCAATCGTTTCATTCTGAACAGAACCCACTATTATTTTTGATCCGTTCCACTGTGCCGACCAGCAAAGGTTCTGAACCGGTTTGAACCCCAAAAAAGTACCGGTTGATATAATTCCTTTTTGTTCCTTTTTTAACCTGTGAAATCAAAAGGTTTTTCCATTTAGCTCATTCATTTACATCACCAATCGGTGCGGATAGAGCAGGCAAGTTAGTTGTTCAGAGAAAGAGAGAGGGAGAGAGGGTTGAGGAGCAGGCTTGAAGCAGTAGGCATCTTGTTATGATATGCATTATCTGAATTGGCTCCAAAGAATTATACCTACGATGAAGGAACTTATACCTTCTATGAAGGAACTTTGAATGTCCTTTGAGCTTGCAAGCTCACAAGCTTTCTAACTAGGCCTATAGTGTCCTTAGGTAGCATGTAAAAAAGTTAATCCATTCTTCTCTAGCTAATTAAAAATCTCTCTCCTATCTTTTCATGCTTCAAACGTCAGTACAGTCGCCTACGATAACGTCAGTACAGCAGCCTTCGAAAAGGGGTGGGGCAAGTAGCCTAAACAGGCACACACACTGACAAATATTTTCAGCTGGCTGGCAGATGCTGTAATGCATTTCTGAGGGACATAGTGAGGGCTTTGCATGTTCACTTTGTTACGTTTTTTGTGGGACTAGCATATAACTAGTATATAATGGTATTAACCATTTTCCATGCTTTTAAAATAACGGTTCTGTTCCAGACTTTCGTTCCTGGTTCCGTTTCTATTCCTTGAACAGGTTCCAACCCCTGATCAATACACCCAGTCACTACAAAGATACAGGCATCCTTCTTAACTCAGTACTTCCGGCGCCGACAGAGTTGGCCGCCTCGCTTCGCGTTCCTAGGAAACTATGCAATTTTTTGTTTTTTTTACGTGTTATTTCTTACATTAGTACCCCAGGTCATCTTAGGTTTCATTACATACAGTCGAGAAGAACTACTGAATATAAGAGCAGCGTCAACTCACCATCAGTACGACCAAGAATATGACTTTCACGAAGCGGATCCTGTGTTCTGCCTTTCACTCAGGACAACGGAATGGATCCCAGCCGGCGACCAAAAAAACTACTTCGTAAAAGAGGGAAACGTAGCGGTCTTCTGGTCAGACTCCGGAGACGGGCACATCGTGCACCACTCCCCAGTATACTTCTCGCCAATGTCCAGTCTCTTGACAACAAGGTTGATGAAATCCGAGCAAGGGTAGCATTCCAGAGGGACATCAGAGACTGTAACGTTCTTTGCTTCACGGAAACATGGCTCACTGGAGAGACGCTATCGGAGTCAGTGCAGCCAGCTGGTTTCTCCACGCTTCGCGCAGACAGAAACAAACATCTTTCTGGTAAGAAGAGGGGCGGGGGCGTATGCCTTATGGCTAACGAGACGTGGTGTGGTCACAAAAGCATACAGGAACTCAAGTCCTTCTGTTCACCTGATTTAGAATTCCTCACAATCAAATGTCGACCGCATTATCTACCAAGGGAATTCTCTTCGATTATAATCACAGCCGTATATATTCCCCCCCAAGCAGACACATCGATGGCTCTGAACAAACTTTATTTGACTCTTTGCAAACTGGAATCCATACATCCTGAGGCTGCATTCATTGTAGCTGGGGATTTTAACAAGGCTAATCTGAAAACAAGACTCCCTAAATTGTATCAGCATATCGACTGCGCAACCAGGGCTGGCAAAACCTTGGATCACTGCTATTCTATTCATATAAGGCCCTGCCCCGCCCTCCTTTTGGAAAAGCTGACCACGACTCCATTTTGTTGATCCCTACCTACAGACAGAAACTAAAACAAGAAGCTCGCACGCTGAGGTCTGTTCAACGCTGGTTGGACCAATCTGATTCCACACTCCAAGACTGCTTCCATCACGTGGACTGGGATATGTTTCGTATTGCGTCAGACGACAACATTGACGAATACGCTGATTCGGTGTGCGAGTTCATTAGAACGTGCGTTGAAGATGTCGTTCCCATAGCAACGATTAAAATATTCCCTAACCAGAAACCGTGGATTGATGGCAGCATTCGCGTGAAATTGAAAGCGCGAACCACTGCTTTTAATCAGGGCAAGGAGACCGGAAACATGACCGAATACAAACAGTGCAGCTATTCCCTCCGCAAGGCAATCAAACAAGCTAAGCGTCAGTATAGAGACAAAGTAGAATCTCAATTCAACGGCTCAGACACAAGAGGTATGTGGCAGGGTCTACAGTCAATCACGGATTACAAAAAGAAAACCAGCCCCGTCACGGACCAGGATGTCTTGCTCCCAGGCAGACTAAATAACTTTTTTGCCCGCTTTGAGGACAATACAGTGCCACTGATACGGCCTGCAACCAAAACATGCTGCCTCTCCTTCACTGCAGCCGAGGTGAGTAAAACATTTAAACGTGTTAACCCTCGCAAGGCTGCAGGCCCAGACGGCATCCCCAGCCGCGCCCTCAGAGCATGCGCAGACCAGCTGGCTGGTGTGTTTACGGACATATTCAATCAATCCCTATCCCTGTCTGCTGTTCCCACATGCTTCAAGAGGACCACCATTGTTCCTGTTCCCAAGAAAGCTAAGGTAACTGAGCTAAACGACTACCGCCCCGTAGCACTCACTTCCGTCATCATGAAGTGCTTTGAGAGACTAGTCAAGGACCATATCACCTCCACCCTACCTGACACCCTAGACCCACTCCAATTTGCTTACCGCCCAAATAGGTCCACAGACGATGCAATCTCAACCACACTGCACACTGCCCTAACCCATCTGGACAAGAGGAATACCTATGTGAGAATGCTGTTCATCGACTACAGCTCGGCATTTAACACCATAGTACCCTCCAAGCTCGTCATCAAGCTCGAGACCCTGGGTCTCGACCCCGCCCTGTGCAACTGGGTACTGGACTTCCTGACGGGCCGCCCCCAGGTGGTGAGGGTAGGCAACAACATCTCCACCGCGCTGATCCTCAACACTGGGGCCCCACAAGGGTGCGTTCTGAGCCCTCTCCTGTACTTCCTGTTCACCCACGACTGCGTGGCCACGCACGCCTCCAACTCAATCATCAAGTTTGCGGACGACACAACAGTGGTAGGCTTGATTACCAACAACGACGAGACGGCCTACAGGGAGGAGGTGAGGGCCCACGGAGTGTGGTGTCAGGAAAATAACCTCACACTCAACGTCAACAAAACTAAGGAGATGATTGTGGACTTCAGGAAACAGCAGAGGGAACACCCCCCTATCCACATCAATGGAACAGTAGTGGAGAGGGTAGCAAGTTTTAAGTTCCTCGGCATACACATCACAGACAAACTGAATTGGTCCACCCACACAGACAGCATCGTGAAGAATGCGCAGCAGCGCCTCTTCAACCTCAGGAGGCTGAAGAAATTTGGCTTGTCACCAAAAGCACTCACAAACTTCTACAGATGCACAATCGAGAGCATCCTGGCGGGCTGTATCACCACCTGGTACTCCGCCCAGAACCGTAAGGCTCTCCAGAGGGTAGTGAGGTCTGCACAACGCATCACCGGGGGCAAACTACCTGCCCTCCAGGACACCTACACCACCCGATGTTACAGGAAGGCCATAAAGATCATCAAGGACAACAACCACCCGAGCCACTGCCTGTTCACCCCGCTATCATCCAGAAGGCGAGGTCAGTACAGGTGCATCAAAGCTGGGACCGAGAGACTGAAAAACAGCTTCTATCTCAAGGCCATCAGACTGTTAAACAGCCACCACTAACATTGAGTGGCTGCTGCCAACACACTGACTCAACTCCAGCCACTTTAATAATGGGAATTGATGGGAAATTATGTAAAATATAGCACTAGCCACTTTAAACAATGCTACCTAATATGTTTACATACCCTACATTATTCATCTCATATGTATATGTATATACTGTACTCTATATAATCTACTGCATCTTTATGTAATACATGTATCACTAGCCACTTTAACTATGCCACTTTGTTTACATGCTCATCTCATATACTGCACTCGATACCATCTACTGTATCTTGCCTATGCCGCTCTGTAGCATCACTCATTCATATATCTTTATGTACATATTCTTTATCCCTTTACACTTGTGTGTATAAGACAGTAGTTTTGGAATTGTTAGTTAGATTACTTGTTGGTTATTACTGCATTGTCGGAACTAGAAGCACAAGCATTTCGCTACACTCGCATTAACATCTGCTAACCATGTGTATGTGACAAATAAAATTTGATTTGATTCGATTTGATTTGCCTGAGAGGAAGGAAACGGCTCAGGGATTTCACCATGAGGCCAATGGTGACTTTAAAACAGTTACAGAGTTGAATGGCTGTAATAGGAGAAAACTGCCATTGTAGTTACCCCACAATAATAACCTAAATGACAGAGGGAAAAGAAGGAAGCCTGTACAAAAAATATTCCACAACATGCATCCTGTTTGCAACAAGGCACTAAACTTGCAGGCCTGGGAAACTCCAATCCTCGGGGGCCTGATTGGTGTCACACTTTTGCCTCAGCCCCAGCTGACACACCTGACCCCAATAATCAACTAATCATGATCTTCAGTTAAAAATGTAATTAGTTTAAATCAGGTGTGTTTGGTAGGGATGGGAGAAAAGTGTGATTGTCCAGACCTGTAAGTAATACTGCAATGTGGCAAAACAATTTACATGTGTCCTGAATACAAAGTGTTATGTTTGGGGTAGATTCAGTAAAATATATTACTGAGAAAGGAGATACCTAGTCAGTTGCACAAATGAATGCATTCAACCAAAATGTGTCTTCCGCATTTAACCCAACCCCTCTGAATCAGACAGGTGCAGGGGGCTGCCTTAATCAACATCATCAATACACAGTTCTGGTTGGGGGTTAACTGCTTTGCTCAAGAGCAGAATGGAAGATTTTTCCACCTTGCCAACTCTGGGATTCAAACCAGCAACCTTTCGGTTAATGGCCCAATGTGCTTAACCGCTAGGCTACACACTGAGAATCACTTTCCATATTTTCAAGCATAGTGATGGCTGCATCATGTTATGGGTATGCTTGTAATCGTTAAGCACTGGAGAGTTTTTCAGGATAAAACATTTACGGAATGGAGCTACGCACAGGCAAAATCCTAGAGGAAAACCTGGTTCAGTCTGCTTTCCACCAGACACTGGGAGATGAATTCACCTTTCAGCAGGACAATAACCTAAAACACAAGGTAAAATTTACACTGGAGTTGCTTACCAGTGAAAGTTCTTGAGTGGCTGAGTTACAGTGTTTACTTAAATCTACTTGAAAATATATGGCAAGAGCTGGAAATGGGGGTCTAGCAAATATCAACAATCAATTTGACAGTGCTTGACAGTTTTTTTTGTTGAATAATGAGCCAATTCTGCACAATCCAGGTATGGAAAGCTCTTGGAGATTTACCCAGAAAGACTCACAGCTGTAATCGCTGCCAAAGTTGCTTCTACAAAGTAATGACTCAGGGGTGTGAATACTTATGTAAATTATGCAAAATGTGTAATAAGTGAAGGGGTATGAATCCTTTCTGAAGGCACCGTACATGTTGTGTACTCTTTACTGTAGCTGGCTGTGGCGTGGTCATACACGCACACACACACACACACACACACAAAAGCATGCACACGCATGCACACACACAGTATATAGGGTTTCTCACCTGTTCCGAGCTATAGCAGTCGTGCGGTCATGGAGTACAATCCAGTGACAACAAACACAAACACTGCTCACCTGTCCAGTGCTATGGCGGTCATGGAGTATATGCTGGCGAAGACAGCTGCGATGGGGAAGAAGTTATGGAAGCGACAGTAGCCCAGACCAAAGTACCACTCGTTATGGACACTGTAGGCAAAGTTTATCACTGTGTTGAAGGCAGACATGGACGCCTCTGCAAAGGCTAGGTTCACCTGAGAGGAGAAGAAGAGAGGGATCAGACAGACAGATAGAGGGAGAGAGGGAAACAGACAGACAGAGAGAGAGAGACACACACACACAGACAAACACACACACATTCATTTAAAATACAAATATATATAATTAAAATAAATTAAATAAAAGCCATCTCCTTCTTTAGATTTTAAGATGCGTTTGTTTACCAGGAAGTAGTTGGTCACGGTCCTCATGCGTTTGTGCGCGAGGATGATCCAGATGACCACCAGGTTACCGATCATGGAGACGCACACCATGCTGCAGTAGGCGACTGCCCAAAGAGCGATCTGCCACACCGGCTGCACGAACTGGTTATAGTCTTCTGTGTCGTTCAAATCGGAGCCGTTAGTGGCGTTAACGGAAGGGTAGTAATCCGTCATGTTCAACAGCAACTCCATTTTCGGATCTCAGAGCTTTGATGTTGAAAGAGTAAGAATCCAGATATTATATGCTAAAATAATAAATATTATATTTAATAATATGTTTAGATATTTCCAGTTGCCTAATTTAGTGTGATAAAAAAATATATTTTTGATTGTTTCACAACAACAAAAGTATTCTTTACGGCTCTGATGTAAAAAAAAAAAATTGCCGAGGGTTATAACACCCAAAATATTTTGACTGTGACCGAAAAAAAAGACAAAAGAAAGTGATTGGAATGTTGATCGTAGCAGTCATGCAGTTACTTTCTTCTATTGCCTGGGTCACTGGTCAAGTGTACGCACTTCTCTCTCCCAAATCCACACGAAATTCTCGGAATCAGAGTTACCGGTGAAATGGTCTTGGCTCTCTGTTATTCGTGTTAAGTTTGACGTCAACGGTAGGCCTAAACCTTGTGTCAGTGTTTTCTCTCCGCGCGCGGGCTGGGATGGACTCAGACAGACTATGTGCTCTCGTGAGTCCATCACAATGCCAAGCATTTGAAGGCGCATGCCATGCCCATGCAGCACACACACACACACACACACACTTGAGCCACATAGCACGCGCGTAAAAGCCCCCCCACACACATTCGGCAAAGGCTTATGTTTAAGGTGAAGTGCATGTATTATAATAGTTTATGTACTGTATTTATGTATGTATTCAGGTGTTGATTGAAATCTCTCTCCCTCTGGAAGTAATGTTTTCTGCATCTATATAAAATATGGTCATCTGAGTGGGTCTGCCATCATGTCAGGCTCATAGACCTTCTAAATTTTTGCATTTAAATGACCCTCCCTTCCTGACACACCGATCCAGGCTACATCTCAACCTTCGTGATTCCACCAATAGGCGGCCCACGGCCCCCCAAGTTTTCTGAGCAACAACAATGAATGTATATATTTTTTAGATTTGTCGTTGTTGGAAATGGAATACTGTAAAATCTGGAGGAAATCATCTAAAAGTGATTTTAATTTAGGAAATCTGTTGTGATCAACTCCTGTGGCGGGCCGTGCGCAGTGCGCGCTAACCAAGGTTGCCAGGTGCACGGTGTTTCCTCCGACACATTGGTGCGGCTGGCTTCCGGGTTACAGTGCGGCTTGGTTGGGTATCGGAGGATGCATGACTTTCAACCTTCGTCTCTCCCGAGCCCGTACGGGAGTTGTAGCGATGAGACAGATAGTAGCTACTAAAAACAATTGGACACCATGAAATTGGGGAGAAAAAGGGGTAAAATTCAACAACAAAAAAACTTTAAAAAGGAAGACTATTTCAAGTGTTTCTCTTCATTTCTTCTCTCCCTTCCTCCTCAGTCTCCCTATTTACCTTCATGTATCTCTCCTCCTTCCTCCGTCCCTCTCTCCCACTCTTCCAGAGAGAGGGAGCATCAATAGGGAGAGTGGTCTGTGTGAGTTCCCGCTATAAATATTGTGTTGTCTGGATCTCAAGGCTGGAGAGATTTAAAGCCTATTTTACAAGACAGGGGTTGCATTAATATTGCTTTACTCTATTCTGTCTCTCTCTCTGTCTATCTGCTCTCTTCCTCTTTCGCTGCTCACTATCTATCACAATTTCCTATCGCTCTGTCATCCATTTCTCTCTTCTTAACCCACCCACTCTCTCTCTCCCTCAAACCCACTCTCTCTCTCTCTCTCTCGCCCCCCCCCCCCCCACTGTCTTACCCTGCCCCCCCTTCTCTCTCTCTCCCTTTGTCTCTCTCTCTGACCAGACAGGGTTGTCATCAGAATGGAACACAGGGGAATGGAAGCCAATACTACTCAGAACAACAACACAATCCACCTTAAGAGAGGAAAGGAGAGAGGGATGGGGAGAGTAGAGGAGAGAGAGGGATGGGGAGAGTAGAGAGAGAGGGATGGGGAGAGTAGAGGAGAGAGAGGGATGGGGAGAGTAGAGAGAGAGGGATGGGGAGAGTAGAGGAGAGAGAGGGATGGGGAGCGTAGAGGAGAGAGAGGGATGGGGGAGAGTAGAGGAGAGAGAGGGATGGGGAGAGTAGAGGAGAGAGAGGGATGGGGAGAGTAGAGGAGAGAGAGGGATGGGGAGAGTAGAGGAGAGAGAGGGATGGGGAGAGTAGAGGAGAGAGATGGATGGGAAGTGAAAGGAAGTGGAGGAGGGGAGTGGGCGGGAGGGGAATAATGGAGACGAGGAGGGGAAACAAGGGAGGGGGAAAGAGAAGTAATGGAAAGTTACAAAGAGGGGGGTTGTAACCCATCTCCTCTTCCAGATATGTGGGATAGACTAAAACAAATATCTCATCCTCCAGACAGACCCTTGGCACACAGGTCTCCAAATCGGAATGTACAAAAGAGCGATGGAGGCAGTGAGAAAGAAAGAAAGATGAATGTGAGAAAGAGAGATGGAGGTGTGGAGTGAACGCCTAAGTACCTGGAACCTTAGGTTAGTCTCTCAGCCTCCCAGTCACACGTAGGTAATTACATTTAAGAGCCGGAGACATAGAAAAAAAAGAGGTGAGAGAGAGAGGAGGGAATGAGAACGCAATAAAATCTGGTCCTGAGAAGATTGATTGGATATGTGCAGGCAAAATGAGAATTTTGCTCTTGTTGTGAGTGAGATTAAGACAGAGACACAACAACCATTGTTCAATCAGAGAATAAATAAGACAGATATACAGTTTTTCACCACCATCAACAAAACACCAAACAATGGAATTTATTGTGTAAGAATGGTGTCGCATCCCTCCAATAGAGTTCCAAACACTTCGAAAAGCATTTATCTTTTGTCTTGCCCATTCACCCTCTGCATGGCACATATACACAATCCGTGTCTCAAAGTTATCAAGGCTTAAAAATCCTTCTTTAACCTGTCTCCTCTCATTCATCTGCAATGATTCTGATTGAAGTGGATTTAACAGGTGACGTCAATAAGGGATCATACCTTTCACCTGGATTCACCTGATCAGTCAATATCATGTGTCCATAAAGTTGTTAAACTGTTTTTTGTACACTCAGTATATACAGTTGAAGTCAGAAGTTTACATGCACTTAGGTTGGAGTCATTAAAACTCGTTTTTCAACCACTCCACAAATGTCCTGTGTCCTGCCAAAACTACAAACTATAGTTTTGGCAAGTCGGTTAGGACATCTACTTTGTGCAAGTTATTTTTCCAACAATTGTTTACAGACAGATTATTTCACTTATAATTCACTGTATCACAATTCCAGTGGGTCAGAAGTTTACATACACTAAGTTGACTGTGCCTTTAAACAGCTTGGACAATTCCAGAAAATGATGTCATAGTTTTAGAAGCTTCTGACAAAAATATTTAATCAATTTTAGAATAAGGCTGTAAAATAACAAAATGTGGAAAAACTCAAGGGATCTGAATACTTTCCGAATGCACTATACAGTACCAGTCAAAAGTTTGGACACATCTACTCATTCAATAGTTTTTCTTTATTTTTACTATTTTCTGCATTGTACAATAATAGTGAAAGACATCAAACTATAAAAATACACATATGGAATCATGTAATAACCAAAAAAGTGTTAAACAAATCAAAGTCAAATATATATTTGAGATTCTTCAAAGTAGCCACCCTTTGCCTTGATTGCAGCTTTGTACACTCTTGGCATTCTCTCAACCAGCTTCATGAGGTGGAATGCATTTCCAAAATTCTTGAAGGAGTTCCCACATATTCTGAGCACTTGTTGGCTGTTTTCCTTCACTCTGCGGTCCAATTCATCCCAAACCATCTCAATTGGGTTGAGGTCGGTGATTGTGGAGGCCAGGTCATCTGATGAAGCACTCCATCACTCTCCTTCTTGGTCAAATAGCCCTAACACAGCCTGGAGGTGGGTTTTGGGTCATTGTCCTGTTGGAAAACAAATGACACTCCCACTAAGCGCAAACCAGATAGGATGGCGTATCGCTGCATAATGATGTGGTAGCCATGCTGGTTATGTGTGCCTTGTATTCTAAATAAATCACAGACAGTGTCACCAGCAAAGCACCCCCACACCTCCTCCTCCATGCTTCACAGTGGGAACCACACATGGGGAGATCATCCGTTCACCTACTCTGCGTCTCACATAGACACTTGAAACCATCAGGCAAAAGGACAGATTTCCACCGGTCTAATGTCCATTGCTCGTGTTCCTTGGCCCAAGCAAGTCTCTTCTTCTTAATGGTGTCCTTTAGTAATGGTTTCTTTGCAGCAATTCAACCATGAAGCCCTGATTCACAAAGTCTCCTCTGAACAGTTGACGTTGAGATGTGTCTGTTACTTGATCTCTGTGAAGCGTTTATTTGGGCTGCAGTTTGAGGTAATTGCTGTTAATTGCTGATTTCTGAGGCTGGTAACTCTAATGAACTTATCCTCTGCAGGAGAGGTAACTCTGGGTCTTCCTTTCCTGTGGCTGTCCTCATGAGAGCCAGTTTCATCATTGCGCTAGATGGCTTTTGCGACTGCACTTTAAAAAAACTTTTAAAGTTCTTGACATTTTCCGTATTGACTGTCTTAAAGTAATGATGGACTGTCATTTCTCTTTGCTTATTTGAGCTGTTCTTGCCATAATATGGACTTGGTCTTTTACCAAATAGGGATATCTTCTGTATACCACCGGTACCTTGTCACAACACAACTGTTTGGCTCAAACGCATTAAGAAGGAAAGAAACTCCACAAATGAACATTTAGGAAGGTTTACCTTTTCATCTGGTTGAGAGAATGGTGGTTGATTGAGAGAATACCAAGAGTGTGCAAAGCTGTCATCAAGGCAAAGGGTGGCTATTTGAAGAATCTCAAATATAAAATATACTTTGTTTGTTTAACACTTTTTTGGTTACTACATGATTCAATGTGTCATTTCATAGTTTTGATGTCTTTACTATTATTCTACAATGTATAAAATAGTAAAAATAAAATCCTGGAATTAGTAAGTGTGTCCACATTTTTGACTGGTACTGTCACCCCCTGACCTTAGAGAGCCATTTTATTTATCTATTTGGTTAGGTCAGGGTGTGATTTGGGGTGAGCATTCTATGTTTTCTATTTCTTTGTTTTTGGCTGAGTGTGGTTCCCAATCAGATGCAGCTGTCTATCGTTGTCTCTGATTGGGAACCATACTTAGGCAGCCTTTTTCTCACCTGTGTTTTGTGGGTAGTTATTTTCTGTTATCCTGACAGAACTGTTCGCTTTCGTTTTGTTACTTTGTTCGAGTGTTTCTTTGATCAATAAAATCATGAACACTTTTCACGCTACGCTTTGGTCCACTCATTGCGACGACAGGCGTTACAGAACTACCCACCACCGAAGGACCAAGCAGCGTGGTAAAAAGGACGAGTGGACATGGGAGGAGATCCTGGACGGAAAAGGACCCTGGGCGCAGGCTGGAGAGTATCGTTGTCCAAGGGAGGAGATAGAAGCAGCAAGAGTGGAACGGCGAAGATACGAGGAATTAGAGGAACGGCGACGAGACCAGGAGTCACGACAACAACGGGAGCCCAAGAGGCACATGGGGAGATTGGTGGTGTCAGGATTTAGACCTGAGCCAACTCCCTGTGCTTACCGTGGGAAGCGTGTGACTGGTCAGGCACCGGGTTATGCGGTGATGCGCAAGGTGTCTCCAGTGAGCATTCACAGGCCGGTGTGCTCTGTGCCAGCACCCCTCATTTGCCGGGCGGAAGTGGGCATCCAGCCAGGACGGGTTGTGCCAGCTTTATGCTCTAGACCTCCAGTGCGCCTCGACGGCCCAGCGTATCCGGTGCCTGCTCCACGCACCAGGCTTCCAGTTCATCTCCCCAGTCCGGTGAGACCTGTTCCGGTTCCACGTACCAGGCCTCCAGTATGTCTCCCCAGCCTGGTAAGCCCTGTGGCAGCTCCACGCACCAGGCCTCCAGTACGTCTCCTCAGTCCTGTGAGACCTGTTCCGGCTCTACGAAGCCTCTAGTGATGGTCCATGGTACGAAGCCTCCAGTGATGATCCATGGCACGAAGCCGGTAGTGATGATCCATGGTCCGGAGCCTGTAGTGATGATCCATGGCACGAAGCCTGTAGTGATGATCCATGGCCCGGAGCCTGTCGTAATGATCCATGGCACGAAACCTGTAGTGATGATCCATGGCCCGGAGCCTGTAGTGATGATCCATGGTCCGGAGCCTGTAGTGATGATCCATGGCACGAAGCCTGTAGTGATGATCCATGGCACAAAGCCTCCTGTGATGATCCATGGCCCGGAGCCTGCAGTGAAAATCCAGGGCAAGGAGCCTCCAGCGATGGTCCCCAGTCCAGAGCCTTCAGCGAAGATCCCCAGTCCGGAGCCTCCAGCGACAGTCCCCAGTCCGGAGCGTTCAGCGACAGTCCCCAGTCCGGAGCGTTCAGCGACGGTCCCCAGTCCGGAGCCTCCAGCGGGGGTTCCCAGTCCGGAGCCTCCGGCGACGATCTGCAGTTTGGAACCTTCAGCGGTGGTTCCCAGTTCAGAGCCTCCGGTGATGATCCACGGTCCGGTTCCACAGAAGCGGAGGGATCAGCGTAGGGAGCGGGGGCTAAGTCCCGAACCGGAGCTGCCACCGAGCGTAGATGCCCACTTGGAACCTCCCCTATAGGTTCAGGTTTGCGGCCGGGAGTCCGCACCTTTGGGGGGGGATACTGTCACACCCTGACCTTAGAGAGACGTTTTATTTCTCTAAATAATTTGGGTTGGGCATTCTATGTTTTCTATTTTTTTCTTTTTGGCCGAGTGTGGTTTCCAATCAGAGACAGCTGTCTATCGTTGTCTCTGATTGGGAATCATACTTAGGCAGCCTTTTTCCCACCTGTGTTTTGTGGGTAGTTATTTTCTGTTTAGTATCTGTTATCCTGACAGAACTGTTCGCTTTCGTTTTGTCACTTTATTCGAGTGTTTCTTTGATCAATGAAATCATGAACACTTTTCACGCTACGCTTTGGTCCACTCATTCCGACGACAGGCGTTACTGGTACTATGTATATGCTGTCTGTATGATGTGATGTGGAGTACAAAACTGTGTCTTATCTGTCTCCTCTCTGGCGTGTGTGTTTGTGTGCATTGTGCATTGTGATGCTCTCAATTGTATGTCCTCTCCGTATCTCGCCCTCTCATCAGACATGAAAAACCAAGCCATCTGTGTGTCTGTTCATGTTTGAGTGTTTGCATTTGAATGTGTATGTGTGTGTGTGTTTGAGTGTATACACCTTTGTTTGAGTGTGTGTGTGCATGCATGTGCATGCTTGCGTTCGTGCGCAACAGAATTAGGGTAATCCAGTGGCTCTATTAATGGGAAATAGGACTGGATCACTCTGAGGAGAGATATGCAAATTAGCCGGATTAATTAAGCAGTGATGTCGCCCGCTAATGAATATTAATGAGCAAAGATAAGGAAGCGACAATGTGCACGTGTTTCTGAGCACACGTGCGTGTGAGTGTGTGCATGGGCTTGCGTGTGTACGTGTGTGCCTGCGCTTGTGTGTGTGAGGGGTATGGGAGGGACAAGGAGAGTGACGAACCAAAAATAGAGATCGTAAGGGAGAGAGAGAGCGAGGGAGAAAGACTGTCTGTTACTGCACCCTAGAGAACAGAAGATGTTTTGCTCTTTCTATCTGCTTATGTACTTTCTAAGATTGAACCATTATTTATTTCCTCTGCTATTTGGAAAGGCCATTATATTATTACAATTATAACCTTGATTTTGTATGATATCGTTATACTAATATTTCTGTGATCTATTAACTAGCTGAGAGGATATGACTGGGTTAGATGGAAGATGGTTATCTCTATGCTATTATAATGTCTCCTTGGGGGAGGATTCATGTAGCCTTTCTAGTTATTAATGCTCCCTATCTCTGTAATATGATGATGATGATAACTGCTGATATGAGAGGTACACGGTTATCCAAACGTCACACCAGGGTGAGCCTACACGTAAACACAGCCCTTATTTCAAGTGTTTCTAAAATCCCCTGTGAGAAAAATGTATGGTGGAAAAATGATTTGAAACATTTCCCTGTTGACCGTTAGGTTTTATGGGTATTATAACTCATACTGCAGTACTCTATAGCAGGGTTGAAATCATTTAGCCAAATTAAAATACCGTTTTTATTAGACAAATTCAGGTAGGTCCCCGTTTCGTTCCGTTTAAGAAAGGCTTTACCACAGAATCGGCGTAATGAATACACCCCAGCTTTCATTGATTTCAAAGGAAGTGTTCCCTCAATGGTTGATGTCAATGCTGGAGGCCCGACGGTGTCACAACGTAGCAGGGCAGAAATACATCTGTTTGACGTGATTGTTGAAGCGGCGGCTGCCCTGCTGGGATCACTAGCCGAGTCGACATCAGTCTACTACTATGGTGAGTGTCGAGTCCGCAGGCCTATTCAGTCAATAGCTGGGGTCTATAAGTGTGTGTGTGAGGTTGTCGTCAGCTCAACTGTAGCTAGTCTGTGAACACTGGGTTAGAGGATAGACATCACAGCTGATTAACTGCGGGACTTCAAAGATCATCCGCCCGGAGTCCGACAACAATATGAATTAGAATTTAGAAGTGGAGAAAATATAGTCCGCTGTCTGGGTGGCCAGCGACACCTATTGGAGTGGAAATGGCAGGCCAGTATCACATCAATTCTATGTGGTCCAGCCTAAACATTTGTCCCTCCCTGGCTACCCAAGGGTAGGTTAGTTATTTCAATGGGGCGTGGGCGTATATCAAACGCTGAATGCTGAAATGTGGCATGCTCCCATTCACCACATAATCAGTAAATGATATCCTGTCCATTGATACGCTTTGATCAATCGATATCTGATCGATATCCATAGTGAACATGCATTGGGTGTAGGCCCAATCAGATCGGAATAGAATGGTTCATCCGCAGCAGTGACAGGACACACAGATCAATAAACTACTATGACAAGTGCAGAATGGTTTTAAGCATGTAGGACAGCAGACGGATCAATTTGACTGTGAACAAGAACCTTGAAGCTCTTGGTATAATTCGCAGTATACCTCCCTCTTTTCCCGCCCTCTGATGGGTGAATGGGTGGGGCGTGTGGCCAATAAATACATGCCAATCAACTCATAGAAATCGAGACTGTGAACGACCGCACAGGTTTATAATTGCAGGAGTTTACACTGATTTATTTAGATCTAGCAAGGCCTATAGATCTTTTTTTCATCACGCAGTAGGCCTAATAGTTCTCCAGGCTGTTATATTGCATACACAATGTCCCTTCGATCTGAAAAGAACATTGCACACATGGCAGTCGCTATTGAGGGTGGTAGAAAAGTTTGCAGAGAGAGGAATTGAGAATATATTCTAATTCTAGGATTCCATTCATGTACTCCTCAATTCCCTGCTGCTTTGTGCAGTATTTCGATCCTTCTAAAGTTCCACCTCAGGAAAACCTTACAGAAACACTAGAAATGTATTACTTCGGCCTCCCAAGTGGTGCAACGGTCTAAGGCACTGCCTCGCAGTGCTATAAGTGTTACTACCGACTTGGGTTCAATCCCAGGCTGTGACGCAGCCGGCTGTGACCCATGAGGTGGCCCACAATTTTCCCAGTGTCATCTGGGTTAGGGGAGGGTTTGGCTGACTGGGATGTCATTGCCCCATTGCGCTCTAGTGACTCTCTGTGGTGGGCTGGGAGTAGTGCATGCTGACTTTGGTTGCCAGTTGCCCGGTGTTTCCTCTGACACATTGATGCTTCTAGGTTAAGCGAGGAGTGTATCAAGAAGCAGTGTGGCTTGGCGGGGTTGTGTTTCGGAGGACGCATGGCTGTCAACCTATTTTAATTTTTTTACTATTCTAAAAAAGTATATTACTTCACTGGCTGCCTGTGGGGTTGACTAGTTGTATGGAGGTACAACTATGAGGCTGTAAAATCGACTGTTCTGAGGTTTGGTTCGGTATCAAGCCATCTTAGGCTACCCGTGTGTGTGTGTGTGTGTGTGTGTGTGTGTGTGTGTGTGTGTGTGTGTGTGTGTGTGTGTGTGTGTGTGTGTGTGTGTGTGTGTGTGTGTGTGTGTGTGTGTGTGTGTGTACATGCGCGCCCCAGGCCATGTTACTGGGCCCAGTAGAGAGAGGTGATGGGGAACATGACTGGATCAGTGCATACATCACTGGCCTCTGTCACACTCAACACACAAGCCCTGGTACAGGGTAGTCCACACACACACAGGAAGGAGATCCTACAACTATCTGGCCCTGCCACAGCACAGTTGGATGCAGCAGAGCCCAGAGTGACATTGAGACCTGCGTCTCCTTTACTGCAATACTCTTCTCAGCTCAACTCCAGCCCTCTGCTCAGGTAATACATTCTGATTGCCTCTCTTCTGAATGGTGTTCAAAACATGTTTGAGTGGTTGAGTTTTTTTCTCCTTTTATTTCTGATTGGATGAGAATATGTTTTCTTTGCAAACTGGTCTGCCTGTTCTGACAACGTCACTCTTTGACGGTTTAAGAGAGAGACGGTAAACTTCTTTGTTTAAAAAGTTTGGCCGGATTCTGCTGTGTTTGCCCATGAGTGTTTTCTTTTGTTACATTGAAAGATGAATGGGTTTAATGAAACACTATGAGAGTCATTTAAAAAAAAATCCTGATCTAATTGATCAGTGACGGTTTGGAAATCTGGCCCAGCCATTACTTACATTTATTGCATTATTTTAAGCCTTTGGGGATCATATTGAAAAGACAGGAGAGTATTTGATAGAGTAACTGCATATCATGCTACCAATGAGACGAGTACTGATATAGCATACCATGGCCAGATGAGCTACAGTACGTATTGAGAACATGAGCTGTTTCTCTGCGAGTTGTGTTGCTTTGTTAATTCGCCGTGGAAAGAAGTTATCACGGTTCAGGGCACATATGTGTTCTAGCCACACACCAGCACACCTGACAAAATCAAGGGCTTGATAATTACCGTATAAGTTGAATCAGGTGTGCTGTTGTGGGGAGAGTATAATATGTGCGAAAGCTGGAGGTCTGAGAATAGATCTGAGAGATTTTAGAATCCTTTCATCTCGGTTTTAGCTCAACGCCAGTTGGTTGTGATAGTGACAGGGACTCGGAACTATTGGCATGGGTTGATTGCGTAATCTGCTCTACCTCATTACCAGGCTAAGGGTTTGGGTCAATTCCATTTCAACTCAGGAAGTAAACTGAATGGAATGACCCTAATTTGACTAATTTGAGAATATGAGAATTGTGATGCAGTGAAAGATGTAGACTAGGGATGCAAATCTAAGGCCCTCCAGCTCCACTGGTTTTAATTTCTCCCTGCTACTTAATGAATCAGTCAATTTTATGGAATGAAAATGCATACACCTGGCTGCCAGGTAGAAAATAATTATAAATCAAAGGAATCAAACCCCAAATAAGCAGGAACTCAAGGACCAACGCTGGGCACCCCAGCTGTAAGCCTACCACTGGGATTGTTAGTAGGCCTAATCAGTCCAAAATATTCCATGTTCAGAGTTGTCTTTCCAATGAATAGCAACTAGGGTGTATGTGGGGTGTGAAACATGTCCTTCACACCCAGTGATCAGGAGCTCAGGGCCCAGCTGGTGATCAGGACTGACAGAGGTATTGATCAGCCTAGAAAAACACTGGGAGTGTGACACACACACACACACACACACACACACACACACACACACACACACACACACACACACACACAGGGGCATAGATGTAAAATCATTACATATCTGTTGCATATGTTGTCTCACTGCATACACTGTTGCCCAGTCAGAAATGAACCCCTATCCCCCCCTGGACACTTTTCATAGATCTGAAAGAATCGGATTGGGTTTAAGCCTGAAAGTATAGGTCCACCTAGCCCAGATGGAGTTTCTGCCATATTCCTTAGACCAATCCGACCCTTTCAGATCTGTAAGAAGTGTCTATGGGAAAAGAGTTAGGGGTGGATTATTAACTGTGCATCACATTACAGATCCTTTTGAGGGAAATTCCTTGAGCATGTCCCCATACACTGATCTCCCTCTTCATCTCTCTCTGTTGTGTCATCATCCTCAGGGCAGCTGTGGTTTTCCATTGAGTTTTCTCAATCAGTCAGTCACCAATTGATCTCCGGGGTTACCAGATTGCTGTGTGGTTTGAACGGGTAGTCACGGGGTTATTCCTTTAACCATCATTTAAACCAGGAAATCCCATTGAGATAAATAATCAGGGAGACCTGGCTTAACTTCTCTAGCCCATTCTACTTAAGTGTTTGAAGATCTTGGAGGCCACAGTGGCTTGCAAAAGTATTCACCCCCCCCCCTTGGCATTTTTCCTATTTTGTTGCCTTACAACCTGGAATTAAAATTGTTTTTTGGGGGGGGGGTTGTATCATTTGATTTACACAACATGCCTACCACTTTGAAGATGCAAAATATTTTTTTACTTGAGCGTGCATAATTATTCACCCCCCCTTGGCACATCTAGCCACTGGGATTTTTGCCCATTCTTCAAGGTAAAACTGCTCCAGCTTCTTCAAATTAGATGGGTTCCGCTGGTGCACAGGAATCTTTAAGTCATACCACAGATTCTCAATTGGATTGAGTTCTGGGCTTTGACGAGACCATTTCAAAACATTTAAACATTGCCCCTTAAACCACTCAAGTGTTGCTTTAGCAGTCCTGCTGGAAGGTGAACCTCCGTCCCAGTCTCAAATCTCTGGAAGACAGAAACAGGTTTCCCTCAAGAATTTCCCTGTACAGTGCCTTGCGAAAGTATTCGGGCCCCTTGAACTTTGCGACCTTTTGCCACATTTCAGGCTTCAAACATAAAGATATAAAACTGTATTTTTTTGTGAAGAATCAACAAGTGGGACACAATCATGAAGTGGAACAACATTTATTGGATATTTCAAACTTTTTTTAACAAATCAAAAACTTAAAAATTGGGCGTGCAAAATTATTCAGCCCCCTTAAGTTAATACTTTGTAGCGCCACCTTTTGCTGCGATTACAGCTGTAAGTCGCTTGGGGTATGTTGCCTCTGATTAATGCCCTCCTTGCCTGGTCTGTGAATTTTGGTGGGTGGCCCTCCCTTGGAAGGTTTGTTGTGGTGCCATATTCTTTCCATTTTATAATAATGGATTTAATGGTGCTCTGTGGGATGTTCAAAGTTCCAGATATTTTTTTATAACCCAACCCTGATCTGTACTTCTCCACAAATTTGTCCCTGGCCTGTTTGGAGAGCTCCTTGGTCTTCATGGTGCTGCTTGCTTGGTGGTGCCCCTTGCTTAGTGGAGTTGCAGACTCCGGGGCCTTTCAGAACAGGTGTATATGTACTGAGATCATGTGACAGATCATGTGACACTTAGATTGCACACAGGTGTGCTTTATTTAACTAATTGTGTGACTTCTGAAGGTAATTGGTTGCTTCCAGATCTTATTTAGGGGCTTCATACCAAATGGGTGAATACATATGTGTGCACCACTTTTCCGTTCGTTTTTTTTGTTATTGAATTTTTTGAAACAAGTTATTGTTTCTTCATTTCACCAATTTGGACTCTTTTGTGTATGTCCATTACATGAAATCCAAATAAAAATCAATTTAAATTACAGGTTGTAATTACAGGTTGTAAATAGGAAAAACGCTAAAGGGGATGAATAATTTTGCAAGGCACTGTCGGTGGAGTCATCACCATTTTGCTTACACCTACACCCAACTAAAAGTTCTTGGCTTGAATATTAGTGAGAACCACACTGCCAGATGGTGATACTGTGTGTTGTGATGATCCTGCCCAGGAGAGGGCGTGATCACTACGTGGAATGCAAATGAGTTTACCTGGGGAATAAACAGGGGGTCATTCAGGTTCTTCTTTGAACAATTTGTATGAAGGGATGACTTGAATACAACATGCAACAGCGAAGAACAAAGTTGTTCACCTGTTTGCCTCATTCACGCCACAGCCATAGATCTCTAGACTCAAACATTATGGGAGATATGTGATGCACTACTGCAGATCAGAAGTGTACACCCGCTGTCAAACTGTTCCACTGAGATCTACATGCCTCTACATATACAGCTGTGTCAGATTAAGATGGAGTTTGTGCCTGCGTCGCTTCGTCAGTGTATTGTGTCTGAGAGGGCCTGTTATCGGCGTGTAGTTCATCTGTCTGTGTGTGTTCAAGGGAAACCTATATCAAAGGGTTCCGTAATGAAAGCAGGCAGGGTGGAGCGATAGAGAATCAAAGGAGGAAGAAGTGTGCAGGCTCTCGTCCTTCATCTCTCTCTCTCTCTCTCTCAATTTCAAATTCTGTTGAAGGGCTTTATTGTCATGGGAAACACATGTTAACATTTCCAAAGCAAGTGAACTAGATAATAAACCAAAGTGAAATAAACAATAAGAAAAATAACAGTAAACATTACACTCACAAAAGTTGCCCCCCAAAAAATAAAGACGTTGCACGTTTCATATTATGTGCAGATAGTTAAAGTACAAA
This sequence comes from Oncorhynchus mykiss, assembly GCF_057628025.1. Taxonomy (NCBI): domain Eukaryota; kingdom Metazoa; phylum Chordata; class Actinopteri; order Salmoniformes; family Salmonidae; genus Oncorhynchus; species Oncorhynchus mykiss. Next base: position 36,904,743 of record NC_143050.1, on the reverse strand, counting down.
AGGGAAAGTAAATAAACATAAATATGGGTTGTATTTACAGTGGTGTTTGTTCTTCACTGGTTGCCCTTTTCTTGTGGCAACAGGTCGCATCTTAATGCTGTGATGGCACACTGTGGTATTTCACCCGAAAGATATAGGAGTTAATCAGAATTGGGTTTGTTGTCAAATTCTTTGTGGGTCTGTGTAAAATGAGGGGTGTGTTTGTGTTTGTGAACAGAGCCCCAGGACCAGCTTGCTTAGGGGACTGTTCTCCACGTTCATCTCTCTGTAGATGATGGCTTGGTTATGGAAGGTTTGTGAATCGCTTCCTTTTAGGTGGTTGTAGAATTGAACGTCTCTCTTTCTTTCTTTCTTTCTTTCTTTCTTTCTTTCTTTCTTTCTTTCTTTCTTTCTTTCTTTCAGGATGGCACATGATTGGCAGGGAGGTAGAAGTAGGAGTCACCACCGATATGAGGAAGATGTTAAGGGTGAGTATGGCCACACACACGGTTGTTTAGTGTGTACATTGTCCAATGTATGGAAGGAGCAGACGCGCGTACGTTCATTAAGTCAAGAAAAGGGTTCCGGGAAAATAATGTCGCGTGGATGTTAACCATCTCTCTGTCTCCTCCTTACTGTCTACTCTCTCTGTCTCTCTCAGAGCCCCAGCCAGTGTATATTGGTGTTCCGGTAACACACGGTTACAGCAAAAGGAGACGTCGTAAACACCGCTCCCAGCGCGAACAAGAGAAACACCACACACACCGCGGCCAACACGCACACCATGAACACACACGTCACGAACACATACACCATGACAATCACCATGACTACCAGGAACACTACAAAGAGGAGGAGGAGCAGGAACAACATGACATATTTGACCCTGACTCCACAGGTGGGCACTCACGCACACGCACACACACACACACACACACACACACACACACACACACACACACACACACACACAGACTTACACGTGCGGACACGCGCACTTTAAGTAGTACACACATGTGAGAAGTATATGACCAGCCACAGTTGTTGCTGTTTTGAGGAATGATCCCCTGTCATTTCCAGGCGTGCTTATAACTAGCAGCAGGGTTTGTGTGTGTGTGTGTGTGTGTGTGTATGCACGCGTGTGTGTAATGAATGTGTCAAAGCGTGGTTCCTGTTCCCGTGGAGACCAGCGTCTTGAAGCTGGTAAGCTGATTAGAGCTGAGGAACTCAAACCCTGGTATACCACCGGTCCTCTGTGTGTGTGTGTGTGTGTGTATGTGATCAAGGGGGTCCACTGCCCCAGTTCCACAGGAGAAATATGTCACGTAATTTTACTCATCAGAGTATAGATCCCGGGATGGACGGAGGCAAGGAGAAGAACCCGGACACAAAAGGGGAAGGAAGGGGCGTACAGACAAAAGTGGAGTGAAGTTGATGTAGTTGTTGTGTGCACGCATGTGTGTCACAGGGTTAAGGGTACTTGAGGCTGCTGCGGTGGGTGTGTGTGCGCAGGTGCATGTGTGTGTCCATGCATGTGTGTGTGTGTGTCAGGGGGTGGAGAGTGCTTCAGGGTGCTGTGGGGTGTGTGTTGGCCTCTTAAGCCTCTGGTCCTTCGCTGCTCTGGAGATTTCAGTGGATTTCTGCTTCAGATTAAAGCAGACCAAAACAACTCCACAGGAAAACAATTCCGGAGCAGGACGGAACACACAGAACAGTGTTCAGCCCTTTGGACCGCTGGGTTTCTGACTGACGACACACCATCCCACACACGGCAGAACATGGCTCACTAAACAACGAAGGCCTATTGGATAGCGAAAGGTGTTGAGGCAGAGTTGGCGCAAAGAGAAGAGCATAAAGCTATAAGAAGAGGACGACAACGGAGCAAGGCGTTGAGAGGCGGAACGGGAGAGAGCAGGAAAGTTGTGGAGAGGAAGGAAAGAAGGAGTTTGTCCACTCTTCTGGTTGTCCCATCAGTGGAGGTCTAGCCTTGACTCCGGTATCTCTAGTTTTCTCCAGAACAAGCTAATTGTCAAACGGGAATACGGTGTCAGGGACTCGTCTGGTACCGCGAGTCTCGTAGGTTGCTACCTCTCTGGGCTGGACGGACATTGACAGAAGCCTCCTGTTGTGTGTTGACCTATCAGCTGGTTGGGGATATCTCTCTCTCTGAGCTGCTGGGAGTACAGGTGTATACCGAAAGTCTCTGGTTGTGGTTCCAGTGGTTAGTCATGGAGGACTCTGGTTCCTCCATCACCTCCAGCATGGCCTCTCGCTGGACACTGCCTGGCTCACACACAGGTAAACAAACAAAAACAGAAAGAGAGGAGGGGAGGAGGTACAGAGAACAGGAGGAGAATGGAGGGGAGGAGAACAGGAGGAGAACGGGGGGGAGGAGGTACAGAGAACAGGAGGAGAATGGAGGTACAGAGAACAGGAGGAGAATGGAGGGGAGGAGGTACAGAGAACAGGAAGAGAATGGAGGGGAGGAGGTACAGAGAACAGGAGGAGAATGGAGGGGAGGAGGTACAGAGAACAGGAGGAGAATGGAGGGGAGGAGGTACAGAGAACAGGAGGAGAATGGAGGGGAGGAGGTACAGAGAACAGGAAGAGAATGGAGGGGAAGAGGTACAGAGAACAGGAGGAGAATGGAGGGGAGGAGGTACAGAGAACAGGAAGAGAATGGAGCGGAGGAGGTACAGAGAACAGAAAGAGAATGGAGGGGAGGAGGTACAGAGAACAGGAAGAGAATGGAGCGGAGGAGGTACAGAGAACAGGAAGAGAATGGAGGGGAGGAGGTACAGAGAACAGGAGGAGAATGGAGGGGAGGAGGTACAGAGAACAGGAAGAGAATGGAGGGGAGGAGGTACAGAGAACAGGAAGAGAATGGAGGGGAGGAGGTACAGAGAACAGGAGGAGAATGGAGGGGAGGAGGTACAGAGAACAGGAAGAGAATGGAGGGGAGGAGGTACAGAGAACAGGAAGAGAATGGAGGGAAGGAGGTACAGAGAACAGGAAGAGAATGGAGGGGAGGAGGTACAGAGAACAGGAGGAGAATGGAGGGGAGGAGGTACAGAGAACAGGAGGAGAATGGAGGGGAGGAGGTACAGAGAACAGGAAGAGAATGGAGGGGAAGAGGTACAGAGAACAGGAAGAGAATGGAGGGGAGGAGGTACAGAGAACAGAAAGAGAATGGAGCGGAGGAGGTACAGAGAACAGAAAGAGAATGGAGGGGAGGAGGTACAGAGAACAGAAAGAGAATGGAGGGGAGGAGGTACAGAGAACAGGAAGAGAATGGAGCGGAGGAGGTACAGAGAACAGGAGGAGAATGGAGGGGAAGAGGTACAGAGAACAGAAAGAGAATGGAGGGGAGGAGGTACAGAGAACAGGAAGAGAATGGAGCGGAGGAGGTACAGAGAACAGGAAGAGAATGGAGGGGAGGAGGTACAGAGAACAGAAAGAGAATGGAGGGGAAGAGGTACAGAGAACAGGAAGAGAATGGAGGGGAGGAGGTACAGAGAACAGAAAGAGAATGGAGGGGAAGAGGTACAGAGAACAGAAAGAGAATGGAGGGGAGGAGGTACAGAGAACAGAAAGAGAATGGAGCGGAGGAGGTACAGAGAACAGGAAGAGAATGGAGGGGAGGAGGTACAGAGAACAGAAAGAGAATGGAGGGGAAGAGGTACAGAGAACAGGAAGAGAATGGAGGGGAGGAGGTACAGAGAACAGAAAGAGAATGGAGGGGAAGAGGTACAGAGAACAGAAAGAGAATGGAGGGGAGGAGGTACAGAGAACAGGAAGAGAATGGAGGGGAAGAGGTACAGAGAACAGGAGGAGAATGGAGGGGAGGAGGTACAGAGAACAGAAAGAGAATGGAGGGGAGGAGGTACAGAGAACAGAAAGAGAATGGAGGGGAGGAGGTACAGAGAACAGGAGGAGAATGGAGGGGAAGAGGTACAGAGAACAGAAAGAGAATGGAGGGGAGGAGGTACAGAGAACAGGAAGAGAATGGAGGGGAAGAGGTACAGAGAACAGGAGGAGAATGGAGGGGACAGCTCGATCTTAATATTTATTTGCTTTCTTATTGTAACAATGTTGTTTGTGTCATTGCTGTGTAGTAAGACTTGGTTGAGTCTTGGTTCTTATTTGGGTGTATTTCAGGGGTGACTTGTCAGGTGTATGGTCACCGTCGACCACGTTGGAACTGATTTCAATGAATGACGTTGAACGACGACCTGCACGTAATAGGTGTCCGTCGCTGTCACATGGGCGTCGTCGCTGTCACATGGCCGTGGCATTGGGAATGTCCTATTGAGGCCTGCGTTTCTCAACCTCTGGTCTTTGGACCGGCACCGGTCCCCAGGATGTTACTGAGCGGTCCCTTCGGGTAGACTGAACATAGATTCAAACTATCACGCGAGAACTAATCTAAGGTGAAGAGCCATAATGCGGTGTCTGTTTGGTCTTTGACTGGAGTCTGAGGTCAAGAGCAGGCCACTCGCCTCAGTGCTCTCCGAAGGACCAGTCTTTCTCTGTCTGCCCTCTCTCTCTTTCTCCGATTCACTCTGGGTTTTTTTCCTCTCCCTCCCTTCTCTGTGAACTATATTTGATTTTCACTTTGTTCTTAAAAATGGGCCTCGAGGTCTGCATGTCTGTCCTCACCCACTGGGCACGGACGTCAATTCAACATCTATTCCACATTGGCTCCATGTCATTTTATCGAAATGACATGGAAACAACGCTGAGTCAACGAGTGTGTGCTCAGCGGGCAGTAATCTCTTAGGAACAGGACCTTTCCATGTGTTCACGCTGGCTAACTCTTGACCAGTGCTGGGCAGTGCTCTTAGGCAGTGTGCTGCTTAGCTTAGCTACCCAGTGACGAGAGGAAGGTTATTCATTGGCTGTTACTCATGTACTGTATAGAGGGGTGCAGGGGGTATTTACCCACATTGACTGGGACTATGTGACTCTGTGACTGACGGGGGGACGGGACGGGGGGGTTAAAGATTAGAGGTGTTGTTTTAGGTTAAGGGTCGAAGGGAACTCACACAGGATCAAAGTAAGCTACATTAGGACACCCAGGAGCGGAGCAACACACGCAACCCCCCCCCCCCCCCCCCCCCCCCCCACACGCACACACACAGTGGTGTGGCAGTGTGATTAGAGCCCTGGGGCTAGGAGCATAATAATGAGCTTTGATCCACCGCCAGGAGATTCTGAGAGTCCTGGGTTGGTCGTACTACAGTTTTTCCAGTCCTATTCAGTTACAGTTGTGTGCTGAACATTTCAAAAGGGTTCCTAATAGTTCCAAATAAGCAAAGAAATAAACACACACGTTCTTTTAAGACTTCTGATAACCTGATGCCCTAGTTTAGTACACGTTCAGTACTGTCAATCAGCCGTACATCCTAGTGGAATATCTTATACAGTTCTCACACACGCTGTTAGGAAATGTGTTTGATGCCTAGATACGTACGTGTTTTAATTCTATTTCTGTAGCTTGATGTTTCCTCTCTCGTGAACTCCCTTTCCCAGTGTCCCCGGCGGCGGAGAGGCTGCGCTACATCCTGGGTGAAGATGACGACATGCCGACGCCCACTCTGTTTACGGAGATGGACACGCTGCAACACGATGGAGACGAGATGGAGTGGAAAGAGTCTGCTAGGTACACACACACACACACACACACACACCTCAACCATTTGTGTGTGTCCACCCTGGAGTGTGTGCCCTCATTAGTTTGAGATTGTAGGGGGCTTTAGTTGTGGATTTAGGGGGAGGTGTTGGTAGGGAACCTGTAGATAGTTTCATTAGAAGAGTGTTAGCAGCAAAGCCCTACGGTAGTGTCACGGAGCTGGGTTCGGTCCACCCTGCCTTAATAACCAGACATCGAAAGACTTCATGGGGCTTCTCTCCTTCCTCTCCAGGTGGGTGAAGTTTGAGGAGAAGGTGGAGGAGGGAGGAGAGAGGTGGAGTAAGCCCCATGTGTCCACCCTGACCCTCCACAGTCTGTTTGAGCTGAGGACCTGCATCCAGACTGGCAGTGTACTGCTGGATCTGGAGGGATACTCCCTGCCACAGATAGTGGGTGAGTGTGTATGTGTGACCCAGACCATGGCCCATTCCCAAATCAAGCCCTAGTCGTCCCTATGCCCTGTGCACTTCTGGAGACTCAAACGATTTTTATAGGTGTAAGCAATATGGTTCAAATCCATCTTGCCCTCTGATTGGCCGGTTGGAAGTGCATAAGGAAGTGGACAGGGGCTATGGGTCGACTTGGGATTGAGCACAACTGACTCTTGAACTCTCACCCTGACCTCTGACCCCAGATGACATCGTGGACCGCCAGGTGGCAGACGGTCTGATTGGTCCAGAACTGAGGGAGAAGGTCAGCTTTGTGTTGCTACGGAAACATCGCCACCAGCATAAGAAACCCATCCACCTCTCGCTAGCCGACATGGGAAAATCAAACAATTCCCCCACCAGTGAGTGTGTGTGTGTGTGTGTGTGTGTGTGTGTGTGTGTGTGTGTGTGTGTGTGTGCTGTGTTGTGTTCTCTTGTTGATTTTCATCTCTGTCGTAGTATCATGCTGATTTGACTCATACAGCAATAACATTTTCTCTCTCCTCTTTTCACAAACTGCCTCACCGTCTCTCCTCTGTTTACTCTCTTCTCATTCTCCTCCACCTTTTTCTCCTCTTCTCTCTCTCCCCCCTCCTGTGTCTCCCCCCTTTTTCTCTCTCCCCCTCTCCTCCCTCCCTCTGTCTCTCTCTCTCACTCTCTCTCTAGGCCGTAGTCCCCAGTCTTTTCATAATGTCAGTCGTAGTAACGTCAGTCGCTTTCCTAGTTCAGCCTCTGGCCTCCATCACTCCACAGAGGACTTACGAGCCAAATCAGGCAGCCTTGGCCGCCTGCGTGAGTCTACACGCACGCACATACTCAATACACACACGTGTATACATGCAAACTAATATTCTTTCACCCTCTTTCCTGTCTCTGGCGGCTAACCTCATAGAGACGTGTGTTTGTAATTCACATATCTAACCTTATAACCTCATAGAGACGTGTATTAGTAATTCACATATCTAACCTCATAACCTCATAGAGACGTGTGTTTGTAATTCACATATCTAACCTCATAACCTCATAGAGATGTGTGTTTTTAATTCACATATCTAACCTCGTAACTTCATAGAGATATGTGTTTTCAATTCACATATCTAACCTCGTAACTTCACACATTATGTGTGTGATTTCAGTGTGCAAGTTTTTGGTCACACTGTATTTTGGAGAGCTCCTAATACACAGTAGTCTATTGAGCCAGACAGCTTACTAAATACACAGTGGGTCCATTTTTGTGTGTGTGTGTGTGGGGGGGAAGGGGTTTGTTCCGGTTCTTTCTCTGCTAATTAATTTGTCCCTAAATCATAAATCAGCTTTTGGGGGGAATGATCCATTAGATGTAATCGGCCGTTGAAACAATCAGGCAAGCTCTGCTCACACCCCCCCAAGCCATCTACAGTGCCACAGAAAGACGCATTCACACTATATCTATAGCTGGTATTTGCCTATAAAGATGGGTTGGAGACGTCTACTGCTGCAACTTCCAAAATGAAAAATGACACTACACAAACTCTCGACCCGTGAATACGCTGAGGAGACTGCTAACTTCACGTCTAGTTAACTCAGACTGCCACCCACCGAAGTCATTCATTGGTGTCAATAGGGGAATCGTGTGAGCATATTATTGTGCATGTGAGTTTGTGTGGAGTGCAATAGAAAGTGGTGTGTGTCTACTTGTTTTTCATATGATGTTTCAGATCCCGCGCAAAGCCGAAGCATGAACGACATTTCAGACAAGCCAAGCACAGACCAGGTAACGCCAAAGATCATTGTTCTGTGTGTGTGTGTGTGTGTGTGTGTGTGTGTGTGTGTGTGTGTGTGTGTGTGTGTGTGTGTGTGTGTGTGTGTGTGTGTGTGTGAATGATGATGGAAAAGTTATTACATTGCATAACCCTAAGCTCCTGTTGTTCGTCTCGGCTTAATTGTTTGGGTGCGTCCACCCGTCAAAAATGAGAGGGAGAGAGGGAGAGCAGGATAAAGAATAGTACTGTTCTCATGGGAGTCACTTGCCTTTCCTTTCGACGTGGGCCAAAGGACAGATTTGGGTATTATTGTTTAGCTGTGGATGGAGATGGTGTGTGTGTGTGAGGGGGACGCTGAGTATGTGCAGGGGGTCAATGCTCACCCTGACAGAGTTCGCGGGACTTCAAAGCCACACACATACAGTACACCATCTGAGTCCACTTGAATGATTTACTCCCCCATACAGTGGCTTGATAACCAGTATTGGGGGAGTAACAGATTACAAAACGGTCAATGTGATCCGTTACGTTACCAGCACAAATATTGTAATCGGATTGTAAATACTTTTGAGGATTACTTTTACATTCCCAAAGGATGTTTGAGCGGGGAGAACATCTTCAACACCTTTTCTGTATTCTCAATGACATTCAGATCAGCTTTGAAAGAAAGTGCCACCAACCTCCTGTGTATTGTAGATGTGTTGTAGTAGTGGGTAATCATGTGTAATGTTTAAAACCAGCAGCCCAGCAACTGTATGTAAATGGCTTTAATATTACTGGACCACAGGAAGAGTAGCAGCTTCTGGGGATCCATAATAAACAGAAATAATAAAATACAAACACAAATGACCCACCCCATGAGAACCCAAAATATAAGCTTGTTTTTCTCCAATGTTTGTAAACATTGTCAATCCCATTGCTGGGCCTGTAATTTTCATCAGAGGTACACTTCAACTATGACAGACAAAATGAGAGAGAAAAAATCCAGAAAATCACATTGTAGGATTTTTAATGAATTTATTTGCAAATTATCATTTTGTCTGTCATAGTTGAATTGTACCTATGATGGAAATTACAGGCCTCTCTCATCTTTTTAAGTGGGAGAACTTGCACAATTGGTGGCTGACTAAATACCTTTTTGCCCCACTAGCAAATGCAGCGTATGGCATCCATTTTTCATATGCAAATAGCACTTTTCAGTAGTGCTCAAAGCATGCCATTCCGTGAGAGCAGCATTTATTTTTCAACTCGAAGCAATGAGCCCAATCAGTCCTCCATGACAACACAATCATAAACAACAGAGTAGGGCTGGCTAATAAGTCCTTAGTTTTGGTGTTAATCTTCAGTAAAACCATATGGCTAATCTATACTTCCAAGTCATATTCTTTGAAGATCAAGGCGTATTAAATGGAGTGACTGGAATTCTGACGGACTTTGGATTTTAATATAACGGTATAACCCAATCATATTATTATCTGTAGTAGAAAGCAATGGGTTAGACGAAGCCTACAAAACCAACCTATAAAGGAAAATGCAATATCCATTCATGGCAAGTTAGGTAAACTGATTTATCCTGGAATAGATTGGTTGTCACGCCCTGACCATAGAGAGCCCTTGTTTCTCTACGGTGTAGTAGGTCAGGGCGTGACTGGGGGTATTCTAGTTTATTATTTCTATGTGGTGTTCTAGTTTATTTTTCTATGTTGGTGATTTGTAGGATTCCCAATTAGAGGCAGCTGGTAATCGTTGTCTCTAATTGGGGATCATGTTTAGGTAGCACTTTTCCCACCTGTGTTTGTGGGATATTATTTTGTGTTTTGTGCATGTGCACCACGTAGTCACGTTTCGTTGTTAGTTTATTGATTTATTTGTTTTCTTCTTGTTAAGTTTCACTTTATAATAAATATGTGGAACTCAACATCCACTGTGCCTTGCTCCGTCTCTCCACGCATATGTGACAGAATATCCCACACACCAAGGACCAAGCAGCGTGCTACAATGGGGGAAATAAGTTGGACCTGGGAAGAAATAATGGAAGGACAGGAGATCCTTCCTTGGCAGGAGTCACAGAGGACGCAAGGAGGACAGCGACGACGGCGAGATTCGTGGCCACAAAGAAAGCCCCAAAAAACAGCCTGAAAATATTTTGGGGGGGCACAAGGGATGGTCGGTGGAGCCGAGGAGTGAACCAGAGCCAGTCTGGGAGAAGAGGGAGAAACTGGAGGAGAGTGAACGGAGAGAGTCAGAGACCGTCAGTGAGTGGATGGAGATATTGGAGGAAAAAGAACGGAGAGAGTTGTTGAGTTGGTGGAGGATGTACGACATTTGCCCTAAGGAGCGTGTTATCAGTTTAATGCCACCTGAGTCAGCTCTCCGTACTCGTCCTGAGGAGCGTGCTATCAGTCTGGTAAAATCTGTGCCGGCTCCACGCACCAGGTCTCCAGTACGCCTTCCCAGCCCAGTACATCCTGTGCCAGCTCCTCGCACTTGCCCTGAAGAGCGTGTCATCAGTCCGGTACGTCCGTGTCTCCACAGTCCGGGAACCTCCTGCGACGGTCCATGGACCGGAACCTGCTGCGACAGTCCACGGTCCGGAATCTCCTGCGACGGTCCACAGTCACGCCCTGACCATAGAGAGCCCTTGTTTCTCTATGGTGTAGTAGGTCAGGGCGTGACTGGGGTATTCTAGTTTATTATTTCTATGTGATGTTCTAGTTTATTTTCTATGTTGGTGATTTGTATGATTCCCAATTAGAGGCAGCTGGTAATTGTTGTCTCTAATTGGGGATCATATATAGGTAGCATTTTTCCCACCTGTGTTTGTGGGATATTGTTTTGTGCATGTGCACCACGTAGTCACGTTTCGTTGTTAGTTTATTGATTTATTTGTTTTGTTCTTGCTAAGTTTCACTTTATAATAAATATGTGGAACTCAACATCCACTGCGCCTTGCTCCGTCTCTCCTCACCTACGTGACATTGGTAATATTAATTTCTGTCTTCTAATGCATCTTAACGGGAAAGTAATCTAAAAGTAACTGAAAGCAATTCAAAGGTTACATTACTGATTACAACTGAACTATACTGAACAAAAATATAAACGCAACATGCAACAATTTTATCGATTTTTACTGATAAATTCATTAGGCCCTGATCTATGGATTTCACATGACTGGGCAGGGGCACAGCCATGGTTGGGACTTGGAGAGCATAGGCCCACCCACTTGGGAGCCAGGCCCATCCACTGGGGAGCCAGGTCTAGCTAATCAGAATTAGTTTTTCCCCACAAAAGGGCTTTATTACAAACAGTCCTCAGTTTCATCAGCTGTCCGGGTGGCTGGTCTCAGACGATCCAGCAGGTGAAGAAGATGTGGAGATTCTGGGCTGGCATGGAAACATAATGTCTGCGATTGTGAGGCCGGTTGTACATACTGCCAAATTCTCTAAAACAACATTGGAGATGGCTTATGGTAGAGAAATTAACATTCAATCCTCTGGCAACAGCTCTGGTAGACTTGCCAATTGCAGTCAGCATGCCAATTGCACGCTCTCTCAACTTGAGACATCTGTGGCATTGTGTTGTGTGACAAAACTGCACATTTTAGAGAGGCCTTTTATTGTCCCCAGCACAAGGTGCACCTGTGTGATGATCATGCTGTTTAATCAGATTCTTGATATGACACACTTGTCAGGTGGATGGATTATCTTGGCAAAGGAAAAATGCTCACTATCACTACTAGGGATGTAAACAAATTTGCCCACACAATTTGAGTGAAATAAGCTTTTTGTGAGTATGTAAAATGAATGGGATCTTTTATTTCAGCTCATGGAACATGGGACCAACACTTTACATGTTGCATTTTACATTTTTGTTCATTATAGTAACTGTAACAGATTACATTTAGAAATTAACTTTGCACTGCCTGCCTGCCTGCCACACACACACAAACACACATCCATGTCCTCATATTCAAACTTCTGTACATGTAGGGGCTTTGACAGCCCGGCTTTAACCAGCACCTGACTAGGTCACAGAGAGAGAAGGGGGGAGGTATTCCTTGAAGTAGACTGTTATACTGAATAGGGGTATTGTTGACGTCATGTTCGAGGCAGTAAATCACGACCAGAGAACACTCTTAGCAAAAAGGATTCCAAAAGGGTTCTTCGGCAATCACTTTAACCCTTTGAATAACCCTTTTGGGGTTCCATGTAGAACCCTCTGTGAAAAGGGTTCCACCCAAAGGGGTTCTACCTGTAACCCAAAATGGTTATTCAAAGGGTTCTCAAGTGGGAACAGCTGAAGAAGCCTTTTAGGCACTAGATAGAACCTTCTTTTCTACACGTTTGTAGGTCACAGAGACCGAGAGATGGGGAGGGAGAGACGTAGAGAGAGAGAGGGGTTAGAGGTAGGGAGAGAGGTATAGCAAGAGAGAGCGAGGGGGTAGAGAGAGGGGATAGAGGTAGAGAGAGGGGGGAGAGAGATATAGAGAGAGGCAAGATAGTGAGTTGACTCTGAAAGCTACACTAAAAGATTGGCAGGTGATTTTGACCTCAGCACCAACCACTCCACTTCCACATGCTACTGGGAGGTAGAAGCGAGGCATGTTTACCGCATTGAGCTTTGTGTGATTTTTGTATCAGTAAAGTATGCAGCAGTATTGATTGGCCAATGGAGTGTGTGTGTGTGTGTGTGTGTGTGTGTGTGTGTGTGGAAATATTGAGCTACAGTACCGTGTGTGTGTGTGTGTGTGTGGCAATATTGAGCTACAGTACCGTGTGCGTGTGTGTGTGTGTGTGTGTGTGTGTGTGGCAATATTGAGCTACAGTACCGTGTGTGTGTGCCTCGTGTCCTATGCATCACATGCAGTGAGTGATCAGCTATCGATTAGATCTCAACACTGACATAATAATGACAGAACTTCAGCCACTCTGACATATGACATTACAGTAAAACATGTCTTTACATTTTAAATGCTGTTCCTACGTGCTTTATTCGTGCACTATAATAAACAGTATTTTGGCTACAAATCGCCTTCATTGGGTTATTGAAATGCCCCATAATTCAATTCGCAATGATTGTACATCCGTTAAGAAAAGTCTGCCAAAACTTAAAACCGACATCAACATGAAGAAGTCAACACACAAGTGTAAGTAAAAACGAACGTGAATAAGTTATGAATTGTGCTACTAACGCACATGACGGCACAAACACGTCTCGTAAATGTAAATGTTTTTGTTTGGTTAGCTTTTGGAAACGTTGGCTAGCGCATTCCAACTTTCCCTGACATCACACTTGTAGTTTTTGATTTACCTGATATCATCGATGTCAGCAGATGCCTTCTCTTCTAGCCAAGATATGAAATGCAATCATAATTGACTGTAGGGCAGATAAACCACACACAATAGATACCGGTGGTTCTGTGATGACTGAAAACAAAACCGTGGGACGAACGAGGGCAAGGGCGGTCCATTTTAAAATCAATTCATTCTTCCTTTGCCCTGCAAGTGTCAACTCATCATAAGTCATGATACGTCATCAGAAGTGTCCACTTAATTTGAGACCTGAGGGGAGAGCGTGTGTCTTTTACGTGTTTGGAATGCAGCCCTGGTCTCTCTTTGGTCTCTAAATACATCTCCCATGTTCCTCTGCCACCTCTCTCTCCATTTTCTGTCTCTCTCTTTCTCGACCATCCTGCTTCCTACCCCCCCCCCCCCCCCCCCTCCCCAGATGAAAAACAAGTTCATGAAGAAGATACCTCGTGATGCAGAGGCATCCAACGTTCTGATTGGAGAAGTGGACTTCCTGGATAAACCATTTGTAGCTTTCGTACGTCTGGCCCAGGCTACCACACTGGGAGGCCTGACCGAGGTCCCCGTACCTACCAGGTGTGTGTGTGTGTGTGTGTGTGTGTGTGTGTGTGTGTCTCCTGCTGCTCTACAGCTGTGTTAACCCCGTGTCTCCTGGCAGGTTTCTGTTTGTCTTGCTGGGTCCTCATGGCAAAGGCAAGTCCTACAACGAGATTGGCCGAGCTATCGCCACGCTCATGGTGGATGACGTAAGAATGAGCCAAAAACAAAACAATGAGGGACAAACGTTTTTATTGATTGTTGTCATTTATTAAAAAAAATAAAAAAAATATAACCTCTAGATATTGAGTGGATATGTTACCTTATGCACTCAGTCAGTATGTTACAGACAGGGCTCTGCAGTTCAACTCTGTCCTCTTTATTTTACACACACACACACACCATCATGTGCCGTGTATAACAGTGTGCTCTGCTGTCCTGTCAGTTGTTCAGTGACGTTGCGTATAAAGCCCGGGACAGGGATGACCTGATCGCGGGGATTGATGAGTTTCTGGATGAGGTCATCGTTCTGCCCCCAGGGGAGTGGGACCCCAAAATACGCATTGAGCCCCCCAAGAAGGTCCCCTCTGCTGACATGAGGTATAAACTGTATGTATTTAGTGACTGACTGATCAATTGAAACATTGAATTAAGTTGTGTTTATTTGGATCCCTGTTAGATGTGGTATAAGCAGCAGCTATTCTTCCTGGGTTAGTTCGTCTGTTAGTTAGTCCAAACTCAACACTGAACCGCCACCCCCCCCCCCCCCCCCCCCTCCCCCCTACCCAAAAGGAAGTCTGTGCTGAACCTGAACGAGCTAGGCCAGGTGAACGGGACCGGGACAGCTGGGGGGCCAGGGGGAGGAGAGGACGAGGAGATGCCCATCCCCCACGAATTGGGAGAGGAACTGCAATTCACTGGCAGGTATGGGAGTGCTGGGAGGTTTACTTTCCTATAATTGAATCTCCAGACCCCCAAAGCAACATGCAGGCACTCTGGCGTCACAATTGTAATTTGAAACCAATAAAAAACATTTTAAGCAGGGGCCAATAGAACTAGCCGGGGGGGTGCTTACCTGTGTCTCTGTGTGTGTGTGTGTGTGTGTGTGTGTGTGTGTGTGTGTGTGTGTGTGTCCCAGGTTCTGTGGAGGCCTGTGGCTGGACATTAAGAGGAAGGTTCCGTGGATCCTTAGTGATTTCTCCCAGGGCTTTCACATCCAGTCCATCTCTGCTGTTCTGTTCATCTACCTGGGCTGCATCACCAACGCCATCACCTTCGGAGGCCTGCTGGGAGACGCCACTGACAACTACCAGGTACACACACACACACACACACACACACTTACACGCCAACATGCGTAAGTTAAACACCGGTCTCAACTCCTCCACCTCTCTCCCTGTGGCAGGGTGTGATGGAGAGTTTCCTGGGTACAGCGTTAGCAGGTACAGTGTTCTGTCTGTTAGGAGGTCAGCCTCTCATCATTCTCAGTTCCACTGGACCCATCCTCATCTTCGAGAAACTGCTCTACGAGTTCTGCAAGTGAGCCACACACACACACACACACACACACACACACACACACACACACACACACACACACACACACACACACACACACACACACACACACACACAGGCTGTATCTGTCTGATCCTTCTTTTGTGCACTTAGTTTGTTTCTTCTGACGCTGGTGCGAATGTGTGTCCCAGGTCTAACACTATAGACTACATGGAGCTGCGTCTGTGGATTGGTCTACACTCCTGTCTGCAGTGTCTGATCCTGGTCGCCACGGACGCCAGTTACATCATCAAATATATCACCCGCTTCACCGAGGAGGGCTTCTCCAGCCTCATCTCCTTCATCTTCATCTCGGACGCCATCAAGAAGATGGTGGGTGACACACACACACACACACACACACACTCACGAGGTGTCTTAACTGTTTTCGTAATGTGTTACTACAGGTGGGCTCCTTTAAGTACTACCCCATCAACCGTGTCTTCAAGCCCGACTACGTTACCACATACAGGTGTGAATGTATCGCACCTGACCAGGGTGAGCCTCTCCTCTCCCTCCTCTTCTTCTGCGGCTGTCTCTCCTCCTCATCTCATTCCTTCCTCTTCTCCCGTTCCTCCTCCGGCCACTCCTCCTGTTTCTCCTCCGTGTCCTCCTCCTCTCCTTAATTGGGTGCTTCACTAGAACTGACCAGTGAAGTGCAGTATTGCCATCTGCAGGGCAGTTTAGGGAGTTCACATCCCATTCTTACTCGAGACGTATCCCCTCGTTTGGGGGATGTGTATACTATAATAATAATGCTTTGGGGAGGGTGCTTATATTTGTCTGCTACACACAAGTGTGTAATGAAAATATGTTGTTTTTTTGTTGCATATTCCAACTCCCCCTGAGACACCCGCAGGGAGTGAGGTCATGGCCAGGGTCTCCATTGTATAGAGCCTCTGGAGCACAGAAACAGATTTTTGTTCACCTTGTCGGCTCCGGTATTTGAACCAGCCACCTTTCGGTTACTGGCCCAACACTCTTACCTCGAGTCTACCTGCCATCCCCTTGTACTGTCTGTATTCGCCCTCTCAACTACTGTAACTGATGGGTGTGCTGTCTGTTTCTGCTTCTCTCGCTCTCTTTCTCTGGCTGCTATCTGAGTGAGTATACTGCTACATCATGCTACAAATCGGTCATGTTCCCATATAACTGGCATCGTGTAATCTAGCTGGGGCACCTGACTTCTCTCTGTATCTCTCTCTCTCTCTCTCTGCAGCTGCTGCGATGGCTTTTAACGTTTCAGTTCCACTCGCGGACGATAATATGACTGATTTGGTAAGTGGCTCGGGAGCTAACGGGGACTCATTCACTCATCTGTTTCTCAGATGGTTGAGTCTATGGGGGACAGTCTGCCTGTGGCCAAAAAATAGACTGTAGGACGTAACATAGTCACAGGACTAGCAGCACTGTGCTGCCTGTCCATGTTCGTTTCTGCACTACTCTGTATTCTCTCTCTCTCTCTCTCTCTGTGTGTCTCTCTGTCTCTCTGTGTCTCTGTCTCTCTGTGTGTGTAGTATAACATAACAGGTCTGGACTGGAGTCAGCTGAGTAAGAAGGAGTGTGTGAAGTATGGCGGCGCCCTGCTGGGGAATGCGTGTAAGTACGTCCCAGACCTGGCCCTCATATCTTTTATCCTGTTCTTCGGCACCTACTCCATGACCGTCTCCCTCAAGAAGTTCAAGACTAGCCGCTACTTCCCCACCAAGGTGAGAGACACTCTGGGACATAGAATGTGAGACATTTGATGCAGGGGATCTTTGTTTGGTGTTTATTGGGTGATGGGTAGGTCACGTAAACTCAACCTCTTCCCTTGACGGTCAACTCTCCCCCCCCCGATCGTCCCCCACCCTGTCCTTTCCTGACCACGTCCATCCTCTTCCTGCCTGTGCTCCAGTGCCGTTCCCTGGTTGGTGATTTCTCCATCATCATCTCCATCTTGGTGTTCTGTGGGATAGACTACCTGTTAGGCCTGGACACGCCCAAACTGCACGTGCCCACTGAAGTCAAGGTTCCTCTCCTCCCCTCATCTCTTGCTCTGTCACACCCTCTCTTCCGCTCGTTCTCTCCTTCTCAATCTCTTCCTTCTTCCTGAAATCATTCGGGGATAAAAAGTTTTAAATGAATGATTTTGAGACATTAACATACTGACACTCACACTTCTCTTTTATTTTCATCCCTCTCTCCTGTCGGTGTATTTGTTTTGTACGTCTGTCTTTTTTCCTCCATCTCTTCCGCCCCTCTTTTTGTCTGTCTGCTTGTTTATCTATGTGTGTGTGTGTGTGTGTGGGTGGGCCTAGCTGAGGAAACTGATCAGTGATTTCTCCATCTTCATGTCAATCATGACGTTTGTGGGTCTGGATATGCTTGTAGGGCTGGACACGCCCAAATTAATTGTACCCACAGAGTTTCAGGTATTTCTGACCCTTAACCCAATGTGTCTGTGTATGAGTTGCATGCATTTTCAGTGTGATTCAATATGTAGTGTATGAGTTGCATGTGTCTTTTTGTTGGATTTAGTGATGCATGTAAACTGCATGGTGTGTGTGTGTGTGTGTGTGTGTGTGTGTGTGTGTTCAGCACCATACAGGACTCACTTGGAAAAAAAGACCTGGGCCTCAAAGTAACTCCCTGTGTGAATAAAGGCTACATAAATATGTGTGTGTGTGTGTTGTAGCCGACGCGTCCAGACCGTGGCTGGGTGGTGATGCCGTTTGGTAAGAACCCGTGGTGGGTGTATGTGGCCAGCGCCGTCCCTGCTCTCCTGGTCACCATCCTCATCTTCATGGACCAACAGATCAGCGCCGTCATCGTCAACCGCAAAGAGAACAAACTCAAGGTACAGTGTGGCCACAATGACAACACAACACAACTGCAACCATGAACACACTTACTTACTTAGGCTTGTCTCTTCCAAGGGAGCGTAGCCCGTCGGCGAATCCTCTCCATCACACTGTTCGTGGCTGTTTTCTCCCCCCAAAAATAGGAACATAAATATAAATGCAACATAAACACGGCCATTCAATAACCATGAAATACAACCATGAACACAACAGCAACACAATAACTCTTGAATGCTACCTCTCCCCTCCCTTTCTCTCCGCTCCCCATCCCCCTCCTTCTCTCTCCCCTCCTTCTCTCTCCCCCTCCTTCTCTCTCCCCTCCTTCTCTCTCCCGCTTCTTCTCTCTCTCCCTCCTTCTCTCTCCCCTCCTTCTCTCTCCCACTTTTTCTCCCTCCCCTCCTTCTCTCTCCCCTCCTTCTCTCTCCCCCTCCTTCTCTCTCCCCTCCTTCTCTCTCCCCCTCCTTCTCTCTCCCCCTCCTTCTCTCTCCCGCTTCTTCTCTCTCCCGCTTCTTCTCTCTCCCCCTCCTTCTCTCTCCCCCTCCTTCTCTCTCCCCCTCCTTCTCTCTCCCCTCCTTCTCCCTCCCCTCCTTCTCCCTCCCCTCCTTCTCTCTCCCCTCCTTCTCTCTCCCCCTCTTCTCTCTCCCCCTCCTTCTCTCTCCCCTCCTTCTCTCTCCCTCTCCTTCTCTCTCCCGCTTCTTCTCCCTCCCCTCCCTCTCACTCCCCTCCCTCCCTCTCACTTTCTCCCTCCCTCTCTCTCCCCTCCCTCCCTCTCTCCCCTCCTCCTCCTCATTTTTCCTCCCCTCCTCCTCCTTCTCCCTCCCCTCCTTCACCTTTCCCTCTTTATCCCTCCCGTCCTTCTCCTCCTTATCCCTCCTGTCTTTCTCCCCTCCTTCTTCCTCCCACTCCTTCTCCCACTTCTCACTCCCCTCCTTTTTCTCTCTCCCCCTCCTTCTTCTCTCTCCTCCCTTCCTCGCTCCCCTCCTTCTCTCTCTGCTCTCCTCCTCTCTCCGCTCCCCTCCTTCTCTCTCCGCTCCCCTCCTTCTCTCTCCACTCCCCTCCTTCTCTCTCCGCTGCCCTCCTTCCCTCTCCTCCTTCGCCCTCCCCTCCTTCTCTCTCCGCTCCCCATTTCCCTCCCCTCCTTCTCCCTCCCCTCCTTCTTCCTCTAACAGAAAGGTTGTGGGTACCATCTGGACCTGTTCTGGGTGGGTATTCTGATGGCAGTGTGTTCCTTCCTGGGCCTGCCCTGGTACGTAGCTGCAACTGTCATCTCCATCGCCCACATCGACTCTCTGAAGATGGAGAGTGAGTCCAGCGCCCCAGGAGAGCAGCCCCAGTTCCTGGGAGTCAGGTAGGGAGGGATACAGGGTTTGTATGAGTGAGGAGAGATATAGTGGGTGTGGGTGACAGGGTGAGTGTGTTAGAGGTTGACGGTGATGTTTGTTCTAACTGTGTGTGTGTGTGTGTGTGTGTGTGTGTGTGTGTGTGTGTGTGTGTGTGTGTGTGTGTGTGTGTGTGTGTGTGTGTGTGTGTGTGTGTGTGTGTGTGTGTGTGTGTGTGTGTGTGTTTTACAGGGAGCAGAGGTTGACGGGTATTCTGGTGTTTGTCTTAACTGGAGTTTCCATCTTCCTAGCTCCTGTCCTTCAGGTGAGTCAGTTGAGAGAATGGGCCTCCACATCACAAAGTGGGTGGTGTTATGGAGGATTGTGTTAACCTGTATATTGTGTTTCCCCCCAGTACATCCCCATGCCTGTTCTCTACGGTGTCTTCCTCTACATGGGAGTAGCCTCACTCGCAGGAATACAGGTACATTTGTGTGTGTGTATGTGCACTCGTATGCGAGTCTGTCTGTCTGTGTGTGTATGTATGTATGTGTCTGCACGCACACACGCGTTTATGTGTGTGTGTACTCACCCACCTCCTCTCTCCCTCCTAGTTCTGGGAGCGTATCAAGCTGTATCTGATGCCAGCCAAGCACCAGCCAGACTTCTCCTTCCTGCGTCACGTTCCTCTGAGGAGAGTCCATCTCTTCACCCTGGTCCAGATTATCTGTCTGGCTGTCCTCTGGACCCTCAAGTCTACCGTAGCGGCCATCATCTTCCCTGTCATGGTGATCGCTCTGTGTGTGTGTCTGCGTTGGAGGGGTAGTGTCGTGGAAGTGCAATACCAGCGACAACCTGAAGTCAATATTAAATGAGTCATTCTTTATTATCAGCAAGCTGGATAATACTGAATGCAGCATAGCACACGTCGGCCGGGAGAGTCCCATTAGTTCTCCAATATACTGCTTACACAGACAGGTCATATTTGCATGATTTACATGATTCATTATTCATAACAAATTCATCATTAACGTTTGATTCATGCATGCAACCGACCAATACCTCACGAGACTTCTTCTCTCCAAGCTGAGACCTTGAAACTGAGATATCCCTTGGTTCTGGGCGTACTGCCAAATTGCTTAGACTGATAGTGAAGATTCCTCCCAGGCACGATCAATCAGTCACTTGCATGAACCCAGTCAAATTGGTTATTAGAAACAAACATAAAATGTTCCTTCACACTCCTCTCCTTGGCAATCAGTAATTAGTACCGGGAGGTGTGCTCTTCACCTCTACAAGGCAATTAGTGTTAGTACTTCAGTCTACCCTGTTTTCTCAGCGGCGGTCTCATCGCCAAACTAAGACCGCCACTGAAACAAAGGCGCTTCGAACGAGTTGTTCGGCCGAGTTGTTTGAGGAAGGAAAGAGAGGAAGACTCCACACCACTCTCTCATTGGACTATCTTACCTAGTTATTTTCAGATGATTTCATTTTGCTCTTATGTAGTTTTGGCAACTATGTGTGTGTGTTTCTATACATGTTCCCTCCTCTCCCTGTAGGCTTTACATACCTTTTAATTTAGTGTACCCTGCGCACACAACCCATGTGAAATTCCTGGTCTTTGGAACTGCCGATCTGTGGTCAAGACCGCTGAGTACATCTCAGTAGATCACACCAGAGAAAGCGGCTACTCCAGCCGCTCTCTCTTCATCTGACTGCGTTCTCTCTCATAGTCCGAGAGCATCTGGTCGTGGTGGTGGTGGCCACGGGCTACGAATTCCTCCTAAGTGGAGATTTTCTCTTTTCTCTCGCACACCTGTCCATCTCCTCCTTTAAATGCCATGCTGTCACTTGCTATCTATCACCCACCAGGTCCCCTAAGAGTTCCTCAATGAGCTCATTTCCTGACGATGGCTCGCCGCTCTTCGTACTCGGTGACTTCAAACTCCCTACGTCTGCCTTCAATTAATTTCTCTCTAACTCTTTCTTCCCTCTCCTTGCCGCTTTTGACCTGACCCGTTCCCAGTCTCTTCCCACTCACAAGGCAGGCAATAGGCTTGACCTCATCTTTAATGTAGGCTGTTCGCCTATTAATCTCACTGCACCCCCCCCCTCCCCCTCCCCCTCCAAGTCGCTGATCACTACTGTGTTTCCTTTTCTGTCTCCGTCTCCTCCAACAGCCACTCAGCCCCTACCCAGACGGTCATGCGCGGTCGCAGTCTTCACTCCCTCTCTCCCACTATTCTCATCCTATTATCTCTTACTTCTGCTTAATCCTTCTCCCCCCTCTGTATCCGAATTCTGCCTCTTCAATCCTACTCTCCTCCCTTTCCACATCCTATGACTTGCTCTGTCCCCCTTTTCTCCCGGCCGGCTCGGGCCTCCCGAGGGCTGCGGGAAGCTGAGCGAAAATGGAGGGAAACTAAACTTCCGGAGGACCTATCATCCTTTCACTTCCTCATCTCTACCTTCTCGTCCTCTGTATCTGCTGCTAAAACCACTTTCTGTCACTCTAACCCTAGGAAACTCTTTTCGACTTTCTCCTTAATCTCCCCCCCCCCCCTCTCCGCAGACGACTTAGTCAACCACTTTGAAAAGAAGGTTAGCGACATCCGCTCCTCATTCACTCAGCCTACAGAATCCATTGGTCCCACTCACACAAAACTACCCTACGCCTTTCTCCCCTCTCTCTTCAGATAAAATCTTGCAACTACTGAGGTCCGGCCACCCAACAACCTGCCCGCTTGACCCCATCCCTTCCTCCCTTCTCCAGACCATCTCTGGAGACCTCCCATTTCTCACTGCCCTCATCAACTCCTCCCTGACCATCCCCTCTGACTTCAAACTGGCCAGAGTCGCTCCCCTCCTCAAGAAATCAGCACTCGGCCCCTCTGACATAAAAAAAAATACAGACTAGTACCCCTTCGTTCTTTCATTTTCAAAACACTTGAGCATGCTGTCTCTAACCAACTCTCTCGCTATCTCTCAGAAGGATCTTCTTGACCCTAACCCGTCAGGTTTCAAGACGGTTCACTCAACTAAGACTGCTCCTCTCTGTGTCACAGAGGTTCTCCGCACTGCCAACGCTGACTCTCTCTCCTCTGTCCTCATGGGATGGGCATCTCAGGCTTTTCACACTCTTGAATTGCATCCTACCTGGCACGCCGCTCCTACCAATTGGCAACACGCATCTCTGTGTGCCTGGCAGATATCTCAGATTGGATGTTGGCCCACCACCTCAGGCTCAACCTCGAAAAGACGGAGCTGCCTTTCCTCCCGGGGTAGGGCTGCCCACTCCCAAGACCTCTCCATCATAGTTGACAATTCCACAATGTCCCCCTCCCAGAGTGCAAAGAACCTTCGGCGTGACCCTGGAAAACACCATGCTGTTCTTTGCCAACATCAAAACAGTGACTCACTAACGCAGGTTCATGCTCTACAATATCCGTAGCATACGGCCCTGCCTCACACAGGAAGCGGTGCAGGTTCTAATCGAGGCACTTGTCATCTCCCGTCGGGACTACAACTCGCTGTTGGCTCGGCTCCCCACTTGTGCCATCAAACCCCTGCAACGTATTCAGAATGCTGCAGCCCGCCTGGTGTTCAACCTTCCCAAAATTCTCATCCTGCTCCTCCGCACACTCCACTAGCTTTCAGTCGAAACTAACATCCACTACAAGACCATGATACTTGCCTATGGCGCAGCAGGAGGAACAGCCCCTCCCTACCTTCAGGCTATGCTCAAACCCTACACCCCAAACCCCAGTACTATGTTCTGTCACCTCTGGTCTCTTGGCCCTCCCACTCCTACGAGAGGGCAGCTCCCACTCAGCCCAGTCCACGCTCTTTTCTGTCCTGGCACCCTAATAGTGGAACCAGCTTCCCCCTGAAGCTAGGACAGCAGAGTCAAATCAAATCAAATTTGATTTGTCACATACACATGGTTAGCAGATGTTAATGTGAGTGTGGCGAAATGCTTGTGCTTCTAGTTCCGACCATGCTGCAATATCTAACAAGTAATCTAACCTAACAATTTCACAACTACCTTATACACACACACACAAGTGTAAAGGAATGAATACGAATATGTACATAAAAATATATGAATGAGTGATGGCCAAACGGCATAGGCAAGATGCAGTAGATGGTATAGAGTACAGTATATATATATATATATATATATATGAGATGAGCAATGTAGGGTATGAAAACATCATATAAAGTGGCATTGTTTAAAGTGGCTAGTGATACATTTATTACATCAATTTTTCCATTATTAAAGTGGCTAGAGTTGAGTCAGTATGTTGGCAGCAGCCACTCAATGTTAGTGACGGCTGTTTAACAGTCTGATGGCCTTGAGATAGAAGCTGTTTTTCAGTCTCTCGGTCCACGCTTTGATGCACCTGTACTGACTTCGCCTTCTGGATGATAGCGGGGTGAACAGGCAGTGGCTCGGGTGGTTGTTGTCCTTGATAATCTTTTTGACCTTCCTGTGACATCGGGTGGTGTAGGTGTCCTGGAGGGCAGGTAGTTTGCCCCCGGTGATGCGTTGTGCAGACCTCACTACCCTCTGGAGAGCCTTACGGTTATGGGCATGTGGAAACAGCAGACTGGGATCAGGATTGATTGAATATGTCCGTAAACACACCAGCCAGCTTGTCTGTGCATGCTCTGAGTACGCGGCCGGGGATGCCATCTGGGCCTGCAGCCTTGCGAGGGTTAGCACGTTTAACCTCTCTGGGATATGTGGGAGGGTAGCGTCCCACCTCGCCAACAGCCAGTGAAAGTGCAGTGCGCCAAATTCAATACAACAAAAATCTCATAATTAAAATTCCTCAAGCATACAAGTGTTTTACACTATTTTAAAGATACACTGTGGCTGGATTAATGAGAATTGTATGATTTCAAAAAGGCTTTACAGCGAAAGCACCACAAATAATTATGTTAGGTCACCACCAAGTCACAGAAAAACACAGCCATTTTTCCAGCCAAAGAGAGTCACAAAAAGCACAAATGGAGATAAAATTAATCACTAACCTTTGATGATCTTCATCAGATGACACTCATAGGACTTCATGTTACACAATACATGTATGTTTTGTTCGCTAAAGTGCATATTTATATAAAAAAATCTAATTTTACATTGCCGCGTTACGTTCAGTAGTTCTAAAACATGCGGTGATTGTGCAGAGAGCCACATTAATTTACAGAAACACTCATCATAAATGTTGATGAAAATACAAGTGTTATACATGGAATTAGAGATATGGATATGTGGGAAGCTAGCGTCCCACCTGACCAAAAGCCAGGGAAAATTCAGAGCGCCAAATTCAAATAAATTGCGAAAAATCAAACTTTCATTAAATCACACATGCAAGATAGCAAATTAAAGGTACACTTGTTGTAAATCCAGCCAACATGTCAGATTTCAAAAAGTATTTTCAGCGAAAGCAAACGATGCTATTATCTGAGGATAGCACCTCCGTAAACAAAGAGAGAAAAGTATATTTCAACCCTGCAGGCATGACACAAAACGCAGAAATAAAAATATAATTCATACCTTACCTTTGACGAGCTTCTTTTGTTGGCACTCCAATATGTCCCATAAACATCACAAATGGTCCTTTTGTTCGATTAATTCCGTCAATATATATCCAAAATGTCCATTTATTTGGCGTGTTTGATCCAGAAAAACACTGATTCCAACTTGCCCAACGTGACTACAAAATATCTCAAAAGTTACCTGTAAACTTTGCCAACTGTAGCTATCTTTCTTGTCACACGCCTCTATCTAACAGTACACTTCAAGTGACCCTCGTTCAAGATAGCCATACTTCTTCATTACACAAAGGAAAAACCTCAACCAATTTCTAAAGACTGTTGACATCCAGTGGAAGCGATAGGAACTGCAAGAAAGTCCCTTAGGCATCTGGATTCCCAATGAAAACCCATTGAAAAGAGAGTGACCTCAAAAAAAAATCTGAATGGTTTGTCCTAGGGGTTTCGCCTGCTAAATAACGCGCGTTCACTGAGCTGAGCCTCCCGTCTCATTCGCCCCCACTTCACAGTAGAAGCCTCAAACAAAGTTCTAAAGACTGTTTACGTCTAGTGGAAGTCTTGGGAATTGCAATATGACCCCATTTACACTGTATCTTGGAATGGCAAAGAGTTGAAAAACTACAAACTTCAGAATTCCCACTTCCTGGTTGAATTTTTCTCAGGTTTTCGCCTGCCATATAAGTTCTGTTATACTCACAGACATCATTCAAACAGTTTTA
Source organism: Oncorhynchus mykiss (assembly GCF_057628025.1). Taxonomy (NCBI): domain Eukaryota; kingdom Metazoa; phylum Chordata; class Actinopteri; order Salmoniformes; family Salmonidae; genus Oncorhynchus; species Oncorhynchus mykiss. The sequence continues at coordinate 36,879,059 of NC_143050.1, read as the reverse complement.
GAAACTTCAGAGTGTTTTCTATCCAATACTACTAATAATATACATATATTCACATTTGGGACAGAGTAGCAGGCAGTTTACTCTAGGCACCTTATTCATCCAAGCTACTCAATACTGCCCCCCTTTCACCAAGAAGTTAAATGTTTTACTCACGTTGGCTACAGTGTAGGAGAGCCTGCAGGTTTTGGTAGCGGGCTGTAGCACTGTATTGTCCTCAAAGCGAGCAAAGAAGTTGTTTAGTCTGTCTGGGAGCAAGACATCCTGGTCCGCAACGGGGCTGGTTTTTCTTTTGTAGTCTGTGATTGACTGTAGACCCTGCCACATACCTCTCGTGTCTGAGCCATTGAATTGTGAATCCACTTTGTCTCTAGACTGACGCTTAGCTTGTTTGATTGCCTTGCAGGGGGAATAGCTACACTGTTTGTATTCTGTCATGTTTCCGGTCACCTTGCCCTGATTAAAAGCAGTGGTCCCTGCCCATCTTCCGAAAACATCCAAAACCCTGCTTCTACAAAGAGTATCTTAAATAATCCCACAGCATCCGCCCCCTTCGCATCCCCTTCTCATGCCAGACCACGACGCCCCCCCCCCCCCCCCCCCCCCCCCCCCCAAAAAAAAAACAACCCACATGCACTTGACTTTTTCCCCGTTTACTAGCTCTGACTTTTCTGATAGCTACTTTATTGTACTAACTATGACTGTGATACAGTATGTGGTTGTCCCACCTAGCTATCTTAAGATGAATGCACTAACTATAAGTCGCTCTGGATAGAAACGTCTGCTAAATTAGGAAAATGTCAATATAAAAAAACATTCCTTACCCCGGGATACTTCAACGGGTGACTATCTGGGAGAATAAAATAAAGGAGCGCTCTGCTTGCCGCATAAATCTGACGGATTTATTGACGGGATCAGTAATCAGATTTATGCAGCAAGCAGAGCGCTCCTTTTCTTTATTCTCCCGGGATAGAGTACCGGTGGGAGGATCCTGGGGTAAGGAATGTTTTGGGGATTTTCCAAATCCCACCTTTTACTTTTAAGCTGGGCTGAAGTGCGTTTGGTTATACCTTCTTTCCTATTGGAAATGTGAGCCGGTGCATGGGTTGATGGGGATACGTACCCTTTTTTTTCTCGATGTGTAGATCCTGGGTCTGATGGTGGTGCGTAAGATGATGGACCTGATGTTCTCTCAACACGACCTGGCCTGGCTGGACGACATCCTGCCGGAGAAAGACAAGAAGAAGGAGAAGGATGGGAAGAAAAAGAAAGACCACAAAAGGACCAAAGCAGCAGAGCCGGAGAGCGACGAGGAGGTGAGAGACGAGGACTAGCAGACACACACACACACAGTGCCAGAATGGCAGTGGGAGTAGGATGTAATGGCGGTGTGGTGTGTAGGAGTGGCTCCATCTGTTTTGTTGAGTGTTTTATATCGATGTGTGTTGTTCCTCGGATTGTTATCTCTGACTAATACCTTTCTCTTTTCTCTGTCCCACAGTGTTGCTGAAAAGGCACTGTATAACACTTACTATTGCCTGTTTGTCTGCCTCGATGTTGGTTGGTCTGTCTTTGTGTGTGTGGGTGTGTCTTGATGTCTTTCTCCCTCCCACTTTTACCTGCATGGTTCAATCCTGTCTTTGTAGTAGAATCGGTCCGTATTGCTTAGATTTAAGCATGCAATGTGTGTGTGAGCGTGTTCTTGGATGTGTGTGTGTGTATTTGGGGCATCATCCCTCACGTCTCTGTTAAGCCACTCCTCTGTCAATTCCTCCTGCATGCTGATAGTTTCCCCCCTGTTTCCCCCCTCTGCCACAGCCCAAGAGTCCCCTCCCTCCTCCAGTGAAGATACCCATGGACACCATAGATCTGCCTTCAGCACCTGACCCCTCTGTAACCCCACCCACCCAGCCCCCCGTCTGACTGTGAGTAAAACCTCTCTTTTGAGGGACCCAATGAATGTGGACTGTTGTATGTATTACTGTGATGTCATTATTGTGCGACAGATAGAGCACATAATACTGTGATGTTACTGATGTATGTTATGAGACACTGAAGGTTTTATATATTTTTTTGTCCCCCCTCACCAATTCTTACCTCTGCCATTCAACCGTGTGTGTGTGTGTGTGTGTGTGTGTGTGTGTGTGTGTGTGTGTGTGTGTGTGTGTGTGTGTGTGTGTGTGTGTGTGTGTGTGTGTGTGTGTGTGTACAGGAGAAGAATGTTTACACTAGTGTAAATCCAGATGAAAGTCACCGGATGCATCTCCCCCGGCCCTAACGCACACATCGACTGGGGACTACACTGCCAGAATGTCCACACCTATGACTACTGACACACACACATGTAAAAACACACACGCACGCATACATCCACTTACTACTGCCAGCTAGACTACTGACAACTACTGTATAATCCCACGCACAGCTAATAACTATTAGCAAACATCCATTTACTATTAGCATTCTTTACCACTGTTTTTACTTAAAAAATAAAAAACGTAATACACATTGAATTTCATATAAATGTATACAAATATTCTATAAAATGTAGATATGATGTGATATTTAACATGTAAACATATGTCTATTACATTCAGCTGGATAGTAGTTAGTTATTACACTTTTAAACATTGTACAAATCACAGTACGGTCTGGGAGACATACCCAGACACATGAATCCCACGCCGCTCGGAACCATAAGTTTACTGTCCGAGGCTGTTGGAGCATAGATCTCGGTGTGTGGACTGAGGTTTCTTTTCCCTCAACATATTCTCTGATCTCCAGCGCCTGCTTAAAACCACTGGATGCTGTGTGTGTTTTTTCCTGCGCTATCCTTTGGCCCTACTGTAGTTTGTGAGGGCCGACTGACAGTCGTTTAGATACCAGAGCCCATGCACCTGAAACCAATGCAGAAGTAGTTTTTTGTGTGTGTTTGTTTTGATGATGTCTCCCGTGTGTAATTTATTCACTGTGTGCCATGTGGTTTGTAGCAGGAACCTCTTGTACTAATGTAACGACGACTCTGAAGGCACAGTTAGCAAAGGAACGGCTATAATGTGACGGAAACCCAATATTATAATGCAGTGTTACTCTGCAAATTGACCGCAAGAAGCCATCAGATTGCTATCAATTTGCATGCCCCCAGACCACTGTCTTTTTCCACTGGCACTGACTTTGCCAATAAATACTTTGTTGAGGGAAAATGTACTTGATACTATTGTGATGTGTTGTTGTCTCATCTACAGTAGTTATCTTAAGATGAACAAACTAAGTGTGAAACTATGTTTGTGCGTGCTCGTGAGACTGTGATTGTGTGAGCTCACGAGGGTGAGAGCGTGTGTGTGTGTGTGTGTAACCTGGGCTTGTTGCACCTGAATGTGCCTCCCTCAGAGTCCCTCTGCACCTGAAGATCTGCCCCCCCCCCCCCACCAGCTGAATCCCAGGTTAGCCTTACCTACGGATCCTCATCACGCCCTTTACCCCCGCATTAACCTCTGTCCTCCAAATGGATGCTATCTGACCTCTAAGACTCAACGAGGCCCGCAACAATACAAACACTCACACTCTTGTCTCTATTACTTAGGCAACTAAATTGTACTGTAGGTTGACAGCACATACAGTGGGGAGAACAAGTATTTGATACACTGCCGATTTTGCAAGTTTTCCTACTTACAAAGCATGTACTTTTTTTCATAGGTACACTTCAACTGTGAGAGACGGAATCTAAAACAAAAATCCAGAAAATCACATTGTATGATTTTTAAGTAATGAATTAGCATTTTATTGCATGACATAAGTATTTGATCACCTACCAACCAGTAAGAATTCCGGCTCTCACAGACCTGTTAGTTTTTCTTTAAGAATCCCTCCTGTTCTCCACTCATTACCTGTATTAACTGCACCTGTTTGAACTCGTTACCTGTATAAAAGACACCTGTCCACACACTCAATCAAACAGACTCCAACCTCTCCACAATGGCCTCCGCAATAAAATGCAAATTAATTACTTAAAAATCATACAATGTGATTTTCTGGATTTTTGTTTTAGATTTCGTCTCAATTCTATGGCAACAGCTCTGGTGGACATTCCTGCAGTCAACATGACAATTGCACGCTCTGTGGCAATGTGTTGTGTGATTAAAATGCACATTTTAGAGTGGCCTTTTATTGTCCCCAGCACAAGGTTAATCTGTGTAATGATCATGCTCTTTTGTCAGCTTCTTGATATGCCACACCTGTCAATTTGATGGATTATCTTGGCAAAGGAGAAATGCTCACCCTAACAGCATAACAGCATCTAACATCCGTAAACGAATTTGTGCACATTTTTTACATGTTTTTTTTGTGTGGATGGAAAATTTCTGGGATATTTTATTTCAGCTCATGAAACGTTGGACACTCAATTTACATGTTGCATTTACATTTTTGTTCTGTGTGTGTGTGTGCCTCTGTCTCTCTCGCTCTCTCTCTTTTTATATATAAATGTATTATAATAATAATGTTTTGGACATAAAATTAAAAGTAAATTTAAAAAATTATCTGAAAGTGATGTTAATTTAGATAATCTGTTACCAATTATTCTCACGCATAAATAGAGGCATATGTGATCGTATCCCAATGTAATCAAGGTTTGAAATGATTCTGTTTTTGTCAAATACTGTATCTGTTTGAGCTTCTTTCGGTCAATTTTCAGTGTACAAATTATGTATAACTATTTTTAACTACGTTCAAGAAAAAATCGAATCGCGGCTGAATGTAATTTGGAACCCCTGGTTTATAGCATTTATTCATTTTTTTGTGTTCAGTGCATTCACCTTTATGAGTGTATGTGTATACATTTCAGAGTATATTTACTTTGTATTGTAAAGATTTACAAACACATGTTAATAAAATGGTATGCAAATATGCTACAGGTCTTGCCTGAATTTTGTGATTTTTTTTTATCCCTGAGAATTTATCCTTTAGCATGTAAACAACCTAATAACGTCATGGTCTTCTCAGATACGTTTTTAAGAAACACAGAACTAGCATACAAGTAAAGATAATGTTTATTGAAAAAGTTGCCAGCTAACTACATCAGAAATTCCACAACCATTTTCATGATTCTTTGCTCCCTTCTGATTTGCCAGAAATCGTCCCTATTTCCGGTTTGTGATCCAAACACTTCTCTGTTCTGAGCCGAAACAACTGTAGCTAGACGGATCGATAGACAACAACCATCATGGGTGAAATGGCAGAACTCACGGATAAATTTAGCTCATTCACAATGACTCAATTAAACGAGTTGCTTGAAGACGATGAAAAACTAAATGATATTGTCAAAGAAATGGACGAGGTAAGTTCCCATTGTGTTTTGCTAGCGTTAGCTATCCCTAGTAACGCTAACCAGAATCAAAACATCTAGCTAGCTGTGCACTTATGTATGTCGTCAGGCAGACCTGGCTTCATTCATAAATTCCTTCTTGAATGCATTGAGCAAGCTCATCAACATCCACCTTTTTGCAGCACAGCTGAGAAGCATGCTCCTTGTACTGTACTCAACATTTGGCACAATATTTCTATTGTCGAATCACTTTCGACAATAACCCTGTTTGTGTACATATAGCAGGTCACAAATGGTATTGCGGCATTGTCATTAAGGCACAAATGCAATCTGATGCCCATTTTTACAGAAGTAATGGACCCACCCGCGTTTAGGAACTGAACAGATTTGAGGGGACCTGGTCCCTGATCTGTCTTATGGTACCTAGTAGTGGTGGTATTTGATCCTATTATATGCTAAGGGTACACACAAGACAACCGGCCATCAGCTCTCTCTGGAAGGTGCGACATCTGTGAAAAGTTGGGAGAGGTTTTCCTATTGAGTAACCTAGGTGGAGCACACCTCTTTAGTCATCATTGTTGACACATTTAGCACACAGAGCACAGCAGGTTCATACGCAGATATATTACGACTATAAACACCTAGGGCTGGGCGGTATACCGGTATTGATGCACGGGTTTTTACTTGACCCTCAATACCGGTATTTGAATGTTTGGTTTGTTAAATGTGAAAAGCAGTGTGTAACGTCCATTTTTATAGTTTACTTCGCTACTTGAGCCATCTATCTCCACTCTCTATGCCGCTTTCCCACACGGACCTAGCCAAGCCCCCCCTGTCACTCAAGGAGCGCATTTGATGTTCCTCAACCACCGGACACTTGCATTCAGTCTGCATGGTCAATGCAGCATATGCAACACTGTTGATGACAACGATGCGGTTGTCACGTTGCTTCTTAATATAAATACACTAGCATTCTATAATTACACTTATCTTGTGTTTCTTACATCTGCAAACAGCCAGTTTGTCTTTTGTTAGAAAGTTGTTCCTAAATCTTGTTAGCCGCTAATGCTAATCGCCAGCTAGCTATTACATGTACTGAGTCAGAGCAAGCGTAATTAGCTATACAGCATGATAATACCAGTGCCGGTGTAGACCTAAATCACCATGTTGTTTTTGCAACAGTGTCTTCTAAATTAGAGGCAAACGCAAAGCAATAATATGTTAGCTACATAAAGTAGCTGACACATTACATAAATATATATAGCTATATATATATAAATATATATAGCTACATAAAGTAGCTAAGAGAACACATTCAATGTAGCCCAACAAAAAAAAACAATGTTGCCAAAGATTATAGGGTCCCCAAGGAAACACCTCTCAACTCATTGGTTCCTAGTCTGTCACAATAACTCCTCCCTGGTATTTTCATTCGTTGTCATGTCAAACAACACTGTATTGAAAGTGCCCACCATTATATTCTAACAATATAATTAGAATATACATTCTATTCCGATGATTCCAAAAGTTAACCCAAGTGTTTTGCTCTAAATCGCAAGTCAAATTGCAACATTTGGTTAAAAATAAGGCCCAGATTACTTGCACATATCGTGCAGCCCAAGTGGCAGTGTGGAGTTGATCTCAAATGCAGAAATTAATGAAAATTATGACTTTTGGGGTTGAAGTTGAATTGAACAGTATGAAACAATCAGTATGGAGAAAGACCCATTGAAATCACTTAGAATGTATGTGTTGCCACCCCAGGGTCACACACTACTCATAACGCAAATTTAGAACATTTCTTATTAACAAACATAAAATAACATCATAGCGTCATTTTTTATTTCTTTTTAATACAGTGCTATAATATTTTGGCCATATCGCCCAGCCCTATAAACACTTCTCACAACCGGTTGACATCTGGTTAAATAAGATATACTTTATTAGTCCATGCAAGATGGACATTTGTCGTCTTCTTTTTTATTTTTACAATTTTATTTCACCTTTATTTAACCAGGTAGGCTAGTTGAGAACAAGTTCTCATTTACAACTGCGACCTGGCCAAGATAAAGCATAGCAGTGTGAACAGACAACAACACAGAGTTACACATGGAGTAAACAATAAACAAGTCAATAATACAGTAGGAAAAAAGGGTATATACATTGTGTGCAAAAGGCATGAGGGGGTAGGCGAATAATTACAATTTTGCAGATTAACACTGGAGTGATAAATGATCAGATGGTCATGTGCCGGTAGAGATACTGGTGTGCAAAAGAGCAGAAAAGTAAATAAATAAAAACAGTATGGGGATGAGGTAGGTAGATTGGGTGGGCTATTTACAGATGGACTATGTTTATCCAACCCCACCGATATACACACATTAGGTTGGAGAAGCTGGAGCAGAGGACGGATGTCAGTGTTTTCAAAAACTGTACAGCATTCTGCCACTATGTTGTTCATCATCTCTCCATCCCTAGCCAGCCTTGTGTAGTGTAGGTTTTGGGAAATCTGGCTTCTGGCTTCTTCATCTTCTGTATTTGTATATCCATTAGACATGTACAGTACCAGTCAACTTTGGATACACCAACTCAATCAAGGGTTTTTCTTTATTTTCTACATTGTAGAATAATAGTGAAGACATCAAAACTATGAAATAACACATATGGAAGCACATAGTAACCAAAAAAGTGTTAAACAAATCCAAATGTATTTTATATTATTCAAAGTAGCCACCCTTTACCTTGATGACAGCTTTGTGTAACAGTATAGATTTTACGTCCGTCCCCTCGCCCCGACCTGGGCACGAACCAGGGACGCTCTGCGCACGTCAACAGTCACCCTCGAAGCATCGTTACCCATCGCTCCACAAAAGCCGCGACCCTTGCAGAGCAAGGGGAACCACTACTTCAAGGTCTCAGAGCAAGTGACGTCACCGATTGAAACGCCACTAGCGCGCACCACTGCTAACTAGCTAGCCATTTCACGTCGGCTACACTTGCACATTTTTGGCATTCTCTCAACCAGCTTCCTGAGGAATGCTTTTCCAACCGTCTTAAAGGAGTTCCCACATATGCTGAGCACTTGTTGACTGCTTTTCCTTCACCATCTTCTGTATCTACCTTGTCACAACACCAATTGATTGGCTCAAACGCATTATTAAGAAGGAAAGAAATTGCACAAATGAACATTTTAAGGCACACCTGTTAATTTAAATGCATTCCACGTGACTACTTCATGAAGCTGGTTGAGAGAATCCCAAGAGTGTGCAAAGCTGTCATCAAGGCAAAGGGTGGCTACTTTTGAAGAATCTCAAATATAAAATATATTTAGATTTGTTTAACACTTTTTTTGGTTACTACATGATTTAATGTGTTATTTCATAGTTTTTATGTCTTCACTATTATTCTACAATGAAGAAAATAGTACAAATAAAGAAAAAAAATGGAAACGATTAGGTGTGTCCAAACTTTTGACCGGTACTGTATGAGGCTGAATCAAGACTCCCCACCATGACGCTGGTGGAAGATGCTAATCCTTACCCACCAATGTGGAAATAGATTTACACAAACAACCTGTGAGCAGAGATGCAAATCTGTGGTTGTGGCTGCCTCTACGGCTGGAAGGCTGTCTAGTGCCTGCTACTCTGGCTTGATGCCAGCAAGGCACCATACTATCCCAACCATGTTATTTATGATTTAATTATAGCTTAGTTCATTAGTACTGATATCTTTACAATCCCCTTCACCAAAAACCCACACGCAGATTATAAATCCCTGTAATAGACACACGAGTCGTAGGCTACTATATCTGCATTGTATCGCTGCAGAAAGCAGAGCTCTGATCGCTCTGAGGGCAGTGAAATCAATACAGGACATACACAGTTTAAACACCGTCACTGATAGCCTGCTGAACTCTATAGTGAGCCGGTGCAGGGCTGGGGCCATGCAAGGCTGAAACACAGCACTCAATAAAGGTGTGGAGTAATCGGTGTCCTCCATAAGAATAGACTCATATTTAACCTCCAGCGGTTAGGCTCTAAGCTGGCTTGTCCCTGACCTATAGGTCTACATACCACGGCGTGGAGGTCTGGGTGGGTCGATCTCTCTCTGTCTGCATGTCTTGTGTTTAGTGCTACTGACCCCACCTTCCCCCTTGTCTCCTTATCTCCCTTTTACCTCTCTCCCTGTGTGTACGGTGTGTGTGTCTATGTCACTGTGTGTGTTATAGATGCGTGAGGTGCAGCAGGTGAAGGAGCTGACCCTAGGCAGTAACATCAGCCTGGCTGAACAGAACCTCCAGCTGCAGCCGAGACTGGACCTGCAGAAGAACCAGCTCACCTCACGCTACCGCCACCTACAGGAGCTCTATGACAACTACCAGCTACGCAAGTCCACACTCGGTAAGAGCCTTAGTAACTAGTCCACACTTGGTAAGAGCCCTAGCACGCTACCCAAGCAAGTCCACACTCTGTAAGAGCCCTAGCTAGTCCACCATTGGTAAGAGCTGTAGCTAGTGCACACTAGATAAGAACGCTAGCAAGTCCACATTCGATAAGAGCCCTAGCTAGTCCACATTACTAAGTCCACAGCGTGTACCAGTCTCTGTCTCTACATCTCCATCTGTGCACTCTTGCTCTCTGAAAGACTAGTCTTTCTCTCTCTGTGTCTGTGTTGGTAGCTGACTGTTTTCTACCAGCTACATGTCTGTCTGGTCTAGCCAGTTCAGTCAGTTGTCGTTCCAAGATACTGATCCTCTGTCATTCGAGTTGTCACAACATGGCCACGATAGAAAGGAGGGAAGCACACAGCCTTTCTAAAATGGCTGTGACGATACCAGTATCGCAATGTTTTTTTTTTTCTTCCCCCATGTCAAAAATTCAAACACGAAGCAGGCCAAACTCTTTGGTCTTTTAAAAACCTGCTGTATGTAAAATATTGTGTGATTTTATAGTTTGGAAAATAAATAAATGTGACTCTGGATGACAACATAATTATTTTTGTTTCCAACATTAGGGCTGTTTTCCTAAAGAAGCTAAATCCGCTTCATGTTTTGTTTCCTTTCCACAGTACTAACAAGTATCGCGATCGTCCCGGACCTACTTTCTAACCAGTTTCCACCACCAAACTAAGCCCTAACATTAACCCCTAAATCAAGAACAGATATCTTATGTGCTTGATCTTCAATACATTTTCTTTGTCCTTTCTAGCATGGCCATCTAGTGATCACTGTGTCAGTCAGCTGTTACCTGATACCCCTGGCTTTCCTGTACTCAATGCTGCTTTGCATCCTTTGAATGGCCCAGCCAGCCAGCTACTGTAGTCCCGTCACATTCCAGCCCTGCCCCAGAAATTAGGTCACGACTTAGATTCAGGACAGTGATTCACTGTGTGGTGATCAGTGTTTGTTTTAGTGTTTTCTAACTGTTTCTCTCTCTCTCAGACCCTGGTACAGAGAACAGTTCTCTGGACATTCTGCTGGCTCTGCTGCAAGCGGAGGGAGCCAAGATAGAGGAAGAGACTGAGGTGAGAGACACACAATAATACACTCACAACTACACTTATGCTACAATACATTCTCACAACTACACACGAACACAGATTAATACAGTCATGTACACACTCGGGGGTGAAAGTATAATTCATTTTTTCCCGGTACAGGATCTCCTATATTTGCACGTGCACCAACATTTTTTTTATGGGTCTAATCATAGAATTACGTATTTTATTTCATTTTTATTTTTATTTCACCTTTATTTAACCAGGTAGGCCAGTTGAGAACAAGTTCTCATTTACAACTGCGATCTGGCCAAGATGAAGCAAAGCAGTGCGTCACAAACAACAGTTACACATGGAATAAACAAACGTACAGTCAATAACACAATAGAAATATACAGTGTGTGCAAATGAAGTAAGGAGGTAAGGCAATAAATAGGTCAATAGTGGCAAACTAATTACAATTTAGCTATTGACACTGGAGTGATAGATGTGGGATGAGGATGTGCAAGTAGAAATACTGGTGTGCAAAAGAGCAGAAAAACAAAAACAAATACGGGGATGAGGTAGGTAGTTGGATGGATGGGCTATTTACAGATGGGCTGTGTACAGCTGCAGCAATCGGTAAGCTGCTCTGAAAGTTTTACCGATCTGATATAAAATCCATATTAATTCAATAGGATCTCTGTGGGCCTTGTCATAAAAACTTGTCATTTCACTTTTAAAATGTATGACCTTTTTATTGGGGCATAAACACAACCAGTCATGTTTTTTTATCTGATTGTCAAACAATCACTCCAAAGGGCTTTACTAGGCTACATGCACACGTTCACACATTCCATTCTCCAAACAGTGGTGAATGGAACGAGACATGTTACACAAAACAGCAAAAAGTATAATGACATTTGGTGATTGTTTGTCCCTTCAGTCCGTGCACCGGCCACTCCTCTCTGCCTTGGCAAAATGTCCGTGTTTTCATTTAACCACTTCGGATTTTGGAGTGTAGGCTATACCACTTGTTTTCAATTCCATTTGCATTTTTCATGCCTCAGACATGCGGTAATGATAAAAAAGGAGTGTAATAGCCTACAGTTTTCTTGACATTTTGTTTTAATTATTGTGATAAGTTCATGTTTTACCAGTATGGCATACCCTCACTATTTATTTTGCCCGGGATACCGTACAGCCTTATTTTCACCCCTGCGACACGTACAATAATACTCACTCTAAGGTATTTTGTGTTGACGTGTGTTAGTTTAAGTGTGTTTGCTTGTGCCGTCCCTGTGTAGAACATGGCAGACTCGTTCCTGGATGGAGAGCTGCCTCTCGACTGCTTTATCGACGACTACCAGCAGAGGCGCCATCTCGCTCACCTGCGCCGCGTCAAGATTGACAAACTCCGAGAGCTGGCGCTGAAGGGTCTCACTCGGCCCCCCCAGATTCCTTCCCAGCCCAGCCGACCCCAGGACCTCCCCTCTACCAATGGGGCCCCCTCCCCCCAATCCACACGAGCTGCCTCTTCTCCCTCCCCTCAGCACAGCGGCCTACCCTATCCAGTCGCCCCCTATCCCCCAATGCCTTTCCCCAGCTGCCCTTACATGCCCCAGCCCTACCTTCAAACCTCCCAGCAACACCCGCCCCCCAGGACTGGCTTCATCATGCAGTGAGGCGGTGTCCGTCTCCATAGAAACGCCATGGATGACCTTCCCTACCTTTTGACCTGTGGCACACTGAAGGGTTGACCCAATGAGGGTTGGTGACCTAACCAATTACAGCCCCTCTGTCAGTAACACTGAGGGAAACGTCCTCTGACCAGCTTCTCAGAGGCTCTCCGCTCTCAGACGGACTCTGTCCAGTGACTACAGCCTGGACGGTACATTAGGGGTTGGTTCTCTTTTAGTTTTATTCCAAGACTAACTTTCTGATTTAATCTTCTGAACACATAGCTAAGCCTAACCATCTGTCTGGTAGATATGGTAACTTGCAGTATAGATGTTTTTGTAAGCTAAAGGTCCCTCTCTGAAGGGTGTGTGCGCACACAGAGGTTGGTAATCAACAGTTAGCTCAAAAGTTCCTAGTCCATCAACAATGAACAGAACTATACAAATAGCATAGTTTCATTTGAATTCAAAATGTACTGCATGGCATCGTAAATATTTTAAAATCAACTAATCGATGAGTCTTTCAGTTTCTTTCCAGCTGGTTGGGAGGATGTGAGTTCACGTGCAAAAAGTTAGAAACAAGACTAGGAATGTACTGTGTTCTTAAGGAGAAACATTTGGGGTGGATATGAATCTTACACACTTGGCTAGTTTTGTATACTGGTATAAGGAGTTCTCCCAACTGGAATTGATAATTGTAACATTTTTAGAGCAATAACCATGCAGCTTAAGTTGATGTCAGTTTGTCCAGGGTAGGGAGTGTTTGTATGCCAAAGTAATTGTTTCCCTGATGGGCTGGGTGCTCGCCAGCCAGGCTACAGCACTCTTGGACTAGTATCAGTGATTGATCCTATTCAATTATTTTAATGACTAATTATATGCACACCTAGCTGTAATCTGTACAGTGGGTTCTCAGTTGCACTTACAGAACAACTCACCTCAAGTAGGGAAAGCATATAGGGGTTCAAATATTAACTATTTGAATATTAACCCCCCCCCCCAGTATGGTACCGGTTTTATACTCCATTAGGAACTAACTAATGTAATGCTAGACTAGCAGACTGGTTGACATGCTCACTTTCCATAATAATCAATAAACTTGTTATAATTGATACTGTGTGCTCTGCCTAATGTCCCAGTGGTCTGTTCGTTGCCATCTACTGGACACCAAACATTAAGAACAGATGGTACAAAGGACACAGGAGAATAGACCAAAGAACTTTTATTAAACTCGACAGTAAAACATTGGTAAGTAGGTCAGGGTTTAGTACTCCTCTCCTTCCTCAGCCTCTCCCTCCACCGAATCCACTCCCACTTCCTCGTAGTCCTTCTCCAGGGCAGCCAGATCTTCTCTGGCCTCAGAGAACTCCCCCTCCTCCATACCCTCTCCCACATACCAGTGCACAAAGGCACGCTTGGCGTACATCAGATCAAACTTGTGGTCGAGCCGAGCCCAGGCCTCAGCGATGGCTGTGGTGTTGCTCAACATGCAAACGGCTCTCTGGACCTTGGCAAGATCTCCACCTGGCACCACCGTGGGTGGCTGGTAGTTGATGCCTACCTACAGGGCACAAGAACAAAACAAATAAAGTAGAATAATCTGACTAACCAATTGTACTTGAAAAGGTTTAGGAACATAGATCACTGAATGAATAAACCCATTATATGTTTACCTTGAAGCCGGTGGGGCACCAGTCAACAAACTGGATAGTGCGTTTGGTCTTGATGGTGGCGATGGCAGCATTGACATCCTTAGGCACCACATCCCCACGATACAGCATGCAGCAGGCCATGTACTTGCCATGGCGAGGGTCACACTTCACCATCTGGTTGGCTGGCTCGAAGCAAGCGTTGGTGATCTCTGCCACAGAAAGCATCTCGTGGTAGGCCTTCTCAGCAGAGATGATGGGTGCGTAGGTGACCAGGGGGAAGTGGATACGGGGGTATGGCACCAGGTTGGTCTGGAACTCAGTCAGGTCCACGTTGAGGGCTCCATCGAAACGCAGAGAAGCTGTGATGGAGGAGACGATCTGGCCAATGAGCCTGTTGAGGTTAGTATAAGTGGGGCGCTCAATGTCCAGGTTCCGACTGCAAATGTCATAAATGGCCTCATTGTCGACCATGAAGGCACAGTCTGAGTGTTCCAGGGTGGTCAGGATAGAGTTGTAGGGCTCCACCACTGCTGTGGACACCTGAACACATACAAGAGGTAGACCTGTCATCTGGTGTCACGGTTTGATAATCAACATCTCCATTTAGAAGAAAAGTATTGAGTACAGGACAATTAAGTCCAATACGATTTTGCTAATGTAGAAATCCACCAAATATTAATGTGAGCAAGTAAATTAAACCACTGTCATACCTGAGGTGAAGGGTAAATGGCAAATTCCAGTTTGGATTTTTTGCCATAGTCCACTGACAGTCTCTCCATGAGCAGAGAAGCAAAGCCGGAGCCGGTTCCACCACCAAAGCTGTGGAAGATCAGGAAGCCCTGAAGCCCAGTGCACTGGTCCGACTGGGGTGAGAAACAGACAGGCCTCACAGGTTTAACAACCGCCGCAGGTAGATTTGTCATTTGTGGCTAAGAAGGCTTTCACCAGCCACATTGGCAGGTGGTCAGGGCTCCACAGTATAAGCACTTCACTAGCATTTGCAAATTCATACTTTTCAAATCATATGGTTTGGTTTCCATACTTAAACCAATTTGAAGGTCCAGGTAGTCACAAAAATAGATGGGTGTTAGTTAAATTATGATTGTAATGAATGGAGCAAATTTGGAGCAGTTTTTTTTGTGTAAGCGTGGAGCAGATTTTAGCAGTGGTAGAAAGGGATATGGAGTACTGGTTAAGGCCATTTTCAAATCCCGCTCATTGCTCACACTCGACAGGCACAAACATGGCCTTGAGTAGCACTACCACGGTAACCTACTGCCCTTAAAGGGTCAGGTGCAATTAGTCTCATCTGTGATATTTTGGTTAAGACAGTCTTATTAGTAATACAATGTATTGTTGTAGAAACATCAAAGCATGCTCATCTGTTTTCAGAAGTACACAGCTGCTGTCACGGCTTTTGAGAGTCATGTTGGCTTGCAGTGATGACCCAAAAATGTATGCATTCAGTTGTACAATTCACTAGGTATCCATCCCTCTTACCCTGTCCTTTTCTTGTTTTTAAATCTGCGAGAAGCGCTACACCTGGTGGAGAGAGGCTATACGACACAGAATGAGTTGCAATTATGCGTGCAGCACGTTACGTCATGGCACGTCACATTAACGTACAGCGTCAGAGGGGTCCGTTTTTTTCCTCATCTTTCCTCCAATTCTATCGGGTCATCTCAAGCAAGGCTTGAATAGAAACGTAGTTCCCGCCCAATATTATGCCAACAGTCCCACTAGTTTTCATTGCAGCCTCGGTTTGAATTCCACGGTTGCGCAAATATGCACGGAATGTGATTAGTCAACAGTACATTTCTCAACTTGAGCGTACACGTTCTCCTCGTAAAATGGGTCATCAGAGCCATGCAATACAACAAGCTAACGTTACTCTAACTATTTGTTCCTCCCCAAAAATAAAACGCTGCTATGCAGCTATAGTAGCTAGCTTACACAACTAGGAATTGAAAGCATACGGCTTCAGTTCAGGGTAACAAAAAGACAACGTTACTAACCAGTTTGCGAACTCGGTCCAGCACCAGGTCGACGATCTCCTTGCCAATTGTGTAGTGGCCTCGGGCGAAGTTGTTGGCGGCATCCTCTTTACCAGTGATGAGCTGCTCGGGGTGGAACAACTGACGGTATGTCCCGGTGCGAACCTCATCTACAAAAACAGTTCAGGCGCGATTTCTTAAACGGGCCTTTTTTATACAAGTTACATTCGCTATCTAACGTCACATAGATTAACATCTGAATACCAACTTTATTTTCGTCCTTTACCAACAACAGTTGGTTCGAGATCCACAAACACAGCACGGGGGACATGTTTTCCCGCTCCGGTCTCGCTGAAGAAAGTGTTGCATGAGTCATTCCCTCCGCCGATGGTTTTGTCACTGGGCATCTGCCCATCGGGCTGGATCCCATGTTCCAAGCAGTACAGTTCCCAGCAGGCATTCCCGATCTGAACACCGGCCTGACCAACGTGGATAGAGATGCACTCACGCTGTGGGTAGAAATGAAATCATTATATTGACTGGCTAATTGATTCAGCTAACGTTAGCGAGACCAAAATGAGTTCGTCCGTTGAGCTAGCCACCGCCACTAAAGTTACTCTCGACATGAAACGTACCATTTCGATTCTATAAAGTATGACCTGCAGTTATTATGGCTTGCTGAGAAACGTCGGTCTTGACTATATAATTTCAAACGGTCAACTGCCCAACTGTTTCGAAAATACACGTCGATTCACAATGATATATACCCCAGAATGAGCCCCGCCTTTGTTTCAACCCGATTGGTTGCGTCTGTCTCTCTGTCTGTGTGACGTGCTCCGTTCACATCATGCAACGTACGAAGCATTTCGTTACGCCTAACGTCTTCACCGAGCCCCGCGAATGAACAGACAAAACATATTCCGCGTTCAGTACTGGGAACTCTGAAATGAACGAGCTCCGACTGGGAAAAATCGATTTGAACGGTCTTCCAACTCGGACACTCGTGCCGCGTGAACTCGGAAAAATACTGCGTCAGTGATCTTCAGGTTGGAAATAGCTGGAATTCCGAGTTGGATGACCCTTCAAATCGATTTCCCATGTAGGAGCTTGCTTTTTTCCGAATTCCCAGTTGTTTTGAACGCGGCATAAATATATTTCAACGCAAAATGGAGGAGTCTATGTCAGAGATCGCATTTATTCTGGGCGATTGCAAAATATGATCCTGTTATTCGAGTCAGTATAATTATGTTGCTTCATGTGATATTAAAACATGCTTGGTTTAGTTACGTTTTCCTCAACTTGTTTCTCTTAACTTTATTGCAGGTCAAGCTAGCGCTGCGCTAGTTTATGCTTCATGTGGCTCTGTACAGAGGTTGTGATGCAATTGCAGAGGCCAAATCGCCTTGCTCCTCCCATATTTTGCATTTTATAACAATGCGAGGGCTCTGTTTTGCACTGCATTGACATGATTGGTTGACAACAAACATGGAGAACTGTAAAGCAAGGCTTTCAGAACAATGTCACAAATAAAAAACATATTTATGGTACCTCATGTAGGGATTTATGGTACCTCATGTAGGCTCTGTCCGGTTACGACAGAGCCTTGGCGCGAACCCAGGGACTCCGATGGCACAGCTGGCGCTGCAGTACAGTTGAAGTAACTGGAAAGAGATCGGGGAGGTAAATGCTGTAAAGAGGTCAATGGAATACAAGGACGCTGGATTGGCGCACATTCAACCAATCTGATCTATCAATCGGAAAATCCGATTTGGATATGTTGCATAACATTTGGAAGCTGTCCCTTTTCAGGTTAAGAAATGTGACTGCGAAATGCTAACTCCCATTCGTATAAGCTGGTAGCATAGCTAGCATATAGAAATCGGTGGTGGTAGTCAAAGTAGTTTTTAACTGTAATGCAGTTGATTGATGACGTCAACATGTATTGGGGTTGACATCCATACAAGCATTATTCTCCAATGTATACCTCAACAGAGTGAAATAGACATAAACAAAAGCCTAAATGTAGGCACGTTTTGCTGGGGGCAATTGGGGGATTCGGGAACTAGGGTAAAAACAGTTTCAGGTTGGATATTTGCACTTTCAAACCTCAATAGCTTTCAAACCACTTGTGCCACAGACTCCAAATAAGTGTCACGATGTTGGAAAAATTGCGCACAACATTGCGCAGGTCTTATTTTCACGATTTGGACCTTAATTCGATTTGCAACGCTAATAAACTTGGAAATGTGAGCAACATTTTGTATTCCTAGATTATTTAGGGAGTGTAAACAAAGTCCAAACTTCTTTTTACATTTGAATTGCAATAGCTCCTTGGTCATGTGACCTACGGACTTCAAACAAGGTTCAGGCCACTCAGTGGCCCTACACATTGCACACCCTTTAGTTTGTCCATTTTCATCTCACAAAATTTTACATGAATTTTTGTAAACATTCTAATTTCAATAGCTCTTTGGTCACTCATACACCTATTCACTCGAGCCTTTTCCCTGGGGCCTTCCTGACCTCCAGGCAGGCCCCCATTGAACTGGTGACCTCTGACTCCTGGCCTCTAGGCCTACACTCCCTGCCCGCCTGCCTGCCCTCTCCCTGGGCCTGAGAGTGTACAGCTTACTCCCTGGAATTACTAAGACGTCTATAGGAGCGGGAGTTTGAAACAGGCTCTGTGAATCTGGTAACCCGAAACAGACTCTGTGCTCCTGGTGACCTGCCTGCTTTTTTCTGCTCACAGTCTAAGCTTTCTCACAGCTGCTCCAGGGCCTCTTGGGTTGAGGAGTCATTCTCTTCAAAACCTAATCGCAAACAAATACAAATATTTGTTTGGGGGGCTTCATGTCAGGGAAGCAGCCTCAAAGTCTACCCTCTCCAACTTACCGGACTGACTGAGTTCTGAACAACCCTCGCTGTTCTCTGATCCTGCGTCCAAGTATTATTGGGGCTCTTTCTGGTGGCTCTGTCTTGACTCTGTAGTGCATTTTTTCAGTTCTTTCTCTGGCTTGCTTGAAAAACACAAAAAGATGGCACATACATAACGGTAACAACAAATCCACATATTAGCAAGTAACGACAATACAGCGTTCCACTTGCTTTACGAAAGCAGCCAATCTACCGTCACCAACTTACCGAACTGAGTGAGTTCTGAACAACACCCGCTGATCCTGCTTCCATGTCTTCTTGAGTCTTCATCTGTATCCAAGTCGATCTGATCCAAAGACTTGCTTTAGTATGCATGTGGTCCCTTTTCTATTGCTTGCTATCAGCAATTTGCTAACTTTGGCAAGCTGCATGGTGTTCTCAGATAGCCTATAATATTCATGGGGGACGCGAATATCATGACCCATAAACTTAACGACTTGGTCCATTTTGTGATCTTGTGAATTCATCATCTGTTTTCTATGTTTAGTTGACCTGAGGCGCTCGGGATATTCCACTCCGCAGACAGAGGTAAAGTGCCGTAGGAAGTCAGATCCCCTGATGGGTGTGTTGGACGACAGTCTGGCAAAGAGGGTTTTCTTTGGGAACTCCCACCTGGCTCCTATGTGGTGTGAGCATGTCAATAGAGGATGCTGTACGGTCTGTGAGAAGAACAGGAACTTTTTGTTGTTGTTGATAGCTGTTGTATTGCATCATCTTCCACACCCCTGAGATGAGTATGACGTTTATTTTCATCTTCTGTAAGGGGAATGAAGTCATCTTTGTTCCACTTAGCTCGTTTAAGAGTATTTACGTACACCTCTTGATACAGACGTGTTTCAGCTTGTCTCCAGTAACTCAATGAATTTGAAAAAATATTACAGTGTATACTATGGTAGGAATACTATAGTATTCGCTGTATTGTTTTTGTTGACTTTACTGTAGTATACTGCAGTATTTACAGTTTACTATAGTATACAGTAAATGCTGCAGCAAAAAAAGACGAGTATATACTATAGTAATTACTATCGTGTTTTTGCTGACTGTAGTATACAGTCCCGAATCACCTAGGTAAAGACAGATTCCGGTTGGATATTCAAGGATATTAGCCTGTAGTTTTCCTTACGTCCACCAACAGCAGTTAGGGACCGTCAACATAGTGACAAATCAAAGTTTTCTCATTTCAATAGCTCTTTAACCATTACTCCTACAATTTTCAAAACTGATTCTAGCTAACCCGATGGCATATACACACATTGCACACACTTTTTTGTGTTGATTTACATCTCGCCCTTTTCAAATTATTTATTTACATTTTCAAATTTCAATAGCTCTTTGGTCATGTGCCCTACTGACTTCAAACAAGGTTCAGAATGTACACTCAGTGGGCCTACACATTTCACACCCTTTAGTTTGTCCATTTTCATCTCACACGTTTTTACATGAATATTTCAAGATGTCAATACCTCCTAGGTCATGTGACCTACTGACTTCAAACAAGGTTCCGAATGTACTGGCTGAGACGGGCGCCGCGAGGCATCCAGTGCGGTAACACGACCAATCCCAGAGAAGTTGGCGGGAGCCCCGGGGAGAGTTCTCTTTTCTTTGTAAAGGGCAGGGCGCCCTGGAATGGGTTCGCCCCGAGAGTAAGGCCCAAGCCCTTGAAAACATTGCGGTTTTGGCATCGTCCAGTGATCTCTTACTGGCCCTTGAAAATCCGGGGGAGTAGGTGTAAATCTCACGCTGGGCTGTACCGATATCCACAGCAGGTCTCCAAGGTGAACAGCCTCTGGCATGTTATAACAATGTAGGTAAGGGAAGTTGGCAAAAATGATCCTTAACTTCGGGATTAGGATTGGATTTAAGGGCTGGGTCGGGCTCGAGTGCGAAGTGGGGCTGGGCTTGATCTGCGGCTGGGGGAACAGTCGCTCCATCACCCTCCTCTTGCCACCATTGGAAGTTTGTTGTGCAGCCCATCTTGCTGTCTCTCGTCTGTGTTCTCACAAGGGGCTGCGTGCGGGGATTCGTCGGGGTGGTGTCCGCTGGCGGGCCAAAGGCGGACCGGTGGGGGGTTGGGTCCTGCTAAACTAAACCCATTGTCCACGCAGTGACAGGGCATTGCATGGATCTGGCTCATGCCCTATGAAGTGGGGAGAGGTATCTCCAGCTTGTCTGGGGAGGGAGGCCTACATCTGATGTGGGTAGTACCATCCACTCCCATGGATTTGCTGCGGAACCATAAAACGAACGGAAGAAGCCTGGGTTCCCACTGGGCACGGATCACTGAATGTCAACTTGATGAAATTGAAAGGAGTGTACCCACCTGTCGATTGGTATTTGGTTCCTGTCCACAATCTCAAACAGTCACACTCCAAACTCCACAATGGCCAAGACCAAAGAGCTGTCAAAGGACACCAGAAACAAAATTGTAGACCTGCACCAGGCTGGGAAGACTGAATCTGCAATAGGTAAGCAGCCTGGTTTGAAGAAATCAACTGTGAGAGCAATTATTAGGAAATGGAAGACATACAAGACCACTGATAATCTCCCTCGATCTGGAGCTCCACGCAAGATCTCACCCCGTGGGGTCAAAATGATCACAAGAACGGTGAGCAAAAATCCCAGAACCACACGGTGGGACCTAGTGAATGACCTGCAGGGAGCTGGGACCAAAGTAACAAAGCCTACCATCAGTAACACACTACGCCGCCAGGGACTCAAATCCTGCAGTGCCAGACGTGTCCCCCTGCTTAAGCCAGTACATGTCCAGGCCCGTCTGAAGTTTGCTAGAGAGCATTTGGATGATCCAGAAGAAGATTGGGAGAATGTCATATGGTCAGATGAAACCAAAATATAACTTTTTGGTAAAAACTCAACTGGTCGTGTTCGGAGGACAAAGAATGCTGAGTTGCATCCAAAGAACACCATACCTACTGTGAAGCATGGGGGTGGAAACATCATACTTTGGGGCTGTTTTTCTGCAAAGGGACCAGGACGGCTGATCCGTGTAAAGGAAAGAATGAATGGGGCCATGTATCATTTTTCCATCAGCAAGGGCAATGAAGAGGAAACGTGGCTGGGTCTTTCAGCATGACAATGATTCCAAACACACCGCCCGGGCAACGAAGGAGTGGCTTCGTAAGAAGCATTTCAAGGTCCTGGAGTGGCCTAGCCAGTCTCCAGATCTCAACCCCATAGAAAATCTTTGGAGGGAGTTGAAAGTCCGTGTTGCCCAGCAACAGCCGTAAAACATCACTGCTCTAGAGGAGATCTGCATGGAGGAATGGGCCAAAATACCAGCAACAGTGTGTGAAAACCTTGTGAAGACCTCTGTCATTGCCAACAAAGGGTATATAACAAAGTATTGAGATAAACTTTTGTTATTGACCAAATACTTATTTTCCACCATAATTTGCAAATAAATTCATAAAAAATCCTACAATGTGATTATCTGGATTTTTTTCTTCTACTTTTGTCTGTAATAGTTGAAGTGTACCTATGATGAAAATTACAGGCCTCTCTCATCTTTTTAAGTGGGAGAACTTGCACAATTGGTGGCTGACTAAATACTTTTTTGCCCCACTGTATCTAGCGAAACCACAGCCAAGGGAACGGGCTTGACGGAATCAGCAGATAAAGAAGACCCTTTTGAGCTTGACTCTAGTCTGACACTGTGAAGAGACATGAGATAGCCTCTTTTGGCAGGCAAGTAGAGCCGTTCGTGACAGGGTTGAGGTGTAGCCGGATGAGTTGCTGCCCCTCTCATGATGCGCACCGCATGTTTGTGGGGAACCTGGTGCTAAATCATTCGTAGACGACCTAATTTTGGGTCAGGGTTTCGTACGTAGCGGAGCAGCTCACTCGCTGCGATCTATTAAAAGTCATGGGACTGGGAGTCAGGTTGGGACTCGCTGTGGAAGTTAAAAGGCCACCAGGTGCACGAGGAGGCATTCCCCAAAGTGAGGGGCACTCAGAGTAGGGGGTAGCACTTGGGCTGTGGAGGTTGGGTTGGGGACTTAGTCTCTGAGCGGATAAAAGCGGGCGGATCACCAGGTGCACAGAGCATGTTTCAGGTTAACAGGTGCACAAGGAGTCCAAGCAGGGGTGGCCGTATTTGAGGGCAGCACTCAGGCCATGGAGAACAGAAAATAACAGGCTCTCCGCAGCCAGTAAAAGGCTAGCATGCGATGAAGTTCACACAGGTGAGTTGTAAAAGATGAAAAGCTTTTTAGACATATCTCCAAAATGCAGGTCATTGTTAAGCTTGTGATCTGGTTCTGCTCTTTTTTTTAAAAATGTGTTTTATTTTTGTGGTGGAAAACAGTGTGTCGAGCATAACACGTCAACCCTGTTACCCATAGACAATTGCAATTTCATTTTTTGGGTGAAGCTTGCATTCAATTGCCACTTCCTGTTGCACGCAACACGCTTCTATTCCCCCTGTCACAAGGAATGTATGCATGATTTAATATAAAACCCTGTTATAGGCAACCGTTACTTTATCTGGCACTTATTATAGTATTTATTTTATTGAACCTCTTGAGATGGGAAATTTGTTTTATTTGATTTTTTATTAATTTGAATGTGTTTGGTGAAGTTTTATTTATGAATATAAACTGGCAATAATCTACTAGCATACCCTGTTCAAAGGCACTTAAATATTTTGTCTTGCCCATTCACCCTCTGAATTGCGCACACACACAATTCATGTCTCAATTGTCTCCAGGCTTACAAATCCATCTTTAACTTGTCCTGTCCCCTTGATCTGCAAGTGACATCAATAAGGGATCATAGCTTTCACCTGGATTAACCTGTTCAGTCTGTCATGGAAAGAGCAGGTGTCCTTAATGTTTTGTACACAGTGTATTGTTTTCTCTTTATTCAACCTGCATGCCACCCACCCGTCTGGGAACTGTGGGTTATGAGACAACCCCAGCATCACTAGCTTGCATGTTCTGCAGCCTTGTAAAGATAAGGAGAGGATGACTGGGAGGCAGGTTGGCATTTATTGTCATGAATCTTGCCCTAGAGGCAGTTCTTCAAGGTGGTCACTAGCTGGCACAGGCATAAAGTAATAAAATCTGAATCACACTGCTAATCCTTAACTTAAATTAAGACCATAAAACAAAATGATTTTCCGTAAATGTTTACGATATAGCCAATATCGACTTTGCAGCCGGCATATTTAGAAATAATCGCGCAGTTCTGCCTCCAGGGCAAGATTCATGACAAATGTCAACCTGTGACTGGGAGAGGCAATGTAAAATCGATAACAAAATTGTTTTGACAATTAACATGCTTTTTTCTTGTTTCAAGTATGTTTTATTATGAAAACTACAATATATTCATGTACAATTAGTTTTTCACATTAAAACCAAAAAAATACCACTGGTATTTCAACAGTGTTATTGTAAGAGTTGAAATGTTTAAACAGAGGGAACATCAAAAACAGTACAGCAAAGTGCAGTAGATTCTGAGTATGTTACTTTAACGTCACACTATAACTTCATGGGAGTCTTTTGGAAAGACTGCATGTTTCGGGTGTACTGAGTTACGTCTTCATCAACATTTGCAGAATATTCCTGTTATGCTTTCACCTTTTGTCAGATGGCAACGGCCTAGTCGTCTGCAGACACTCATAAGGAGTTCAAGTAGTTTATTTTCCATTTGCAGGTATTAAAAGTAATACATGCATTGGAATTCCTTGTAGGAGCTCTCTCACATATAGGAAAGTGCATACCAGTGGAGGCAGCTGAGGGGAGGACGGCTCATAATAATGCCTGGAACGGAGAGAATGAAATGGCATCAAACATCTGGAAACCATGGAAACCATGTGTTTGAGGTATTTGATACCGTTCCGTTCATTTCACTCCGGCCATTACAACGAGCCTGTCCTCCCCAATTAAGGTCCCACCAACCTCCTGTGGTACATACACATAAACAGTCAAATATATCATAAGAACGTCAATATAAAATGCAGTGGAAAGATTATAAAATAAAATAAAAGGCTCAGTTATGTTTTTAAAGAATGATTTAACAGGCAGATAGAACTGGGATAGAAGCTGAACTTTAACCTCTTTAACAAGTTTTTCAGGTTTTGAATTGCTATCTGGGTTTATGTGACCACTTTGGGCTGGAATGAGGTGTCTGTTTGTTCCCAATTTTATCAGAAATTAGGGTCCTCACAATTATAGGAAGGTGTGTGTGTGTGTGTGTGTGTGCGTGTGTGCTAGTTGACAAAGCATACAAGCTTGTTAATGCCAACTAATATATTTGGGTTCAGTTGTCTTAACAAAACGTTTGTTTGTTTTCAGGATGCCATCTTCATCCCTGAAACGGTTTTCATCCTGGAGGAGACTGTGTAGGAGGCAGAGGAGGTACATGCAAATCCATGATATTTCTAAGGCTATTGTTTATTTCAAGTATCTGCAGTGATTCTTGAATATAACTATAGCCTAATAGATGTCTCAATTGTTTTCTACTAACAGGAAAGAACAGTTAGAACAGCATGCCAAACTGACACTTGGGTGCCTGAGTGTTCCTGTGCTGTGGGTGGAGAAGTGGTCCACCGGGACCATCACTGAAGAGCTCGGGGCCCAGATAGATTACGCTCACGACCATCAGTATACAACCCCTATACGCCACAGATGGAGCTGACGGAGAGTGAGAACAGTGAAGACCCTAACTCCCTGTATGAACCTGAGAGCTCAGAATCACAATCACAGTGCGAGCCAAGATACACTATCGATCACTTTGGGGTACCGGGGTGGCGTTCCGAAAATGGGAAAGGAGCATGCCATTCAACAGCGAATTCAAAGATACACCCGTTCATAAAGGGAATCAGAGTGGAATAGTTTTTCCGCAGATTTTTTCTTTTTAAAAACCCTTTTCTATGGATGTACAACCTTGTCCCGGTCCTGCTGTTTCAACTCTCTCTTCCAACCTTTGAATGCTCAGCTATGAAAAGCCAACTGACATTTACTCCTGAGGCGTTGAACTGTTGCACCCTCTATAACCATTGTGGTTATTAATTTTGATGTAAAATGGGCTTTTGTAAAAATTAATAAAATAAAAACATTTGATTGATTGTCTGCTGTGCTTGATGCTGTGTATTCACTAACTGTCTGAGTGCTGGGACATTTTAATAGTATCTGTAATGTATTTTGGTGTGTATTTAATCTGCATCTTAACTTCATAAAGTGGCAATCTGCAGTAGAAACAATAACAACGTGTCTCTCTGCTCCTCTTTCGGTAAAAAGCTGAGGGATGGGTCTGGAGAAATGTAAGCTCTGTCAAATGCATAGACAGAGCTATAGATGCAAGGACTATGATATCAAAATTGTAATCCCGTTTCTATGATCTGTTTCCACTACCATCTACCCAGTTCGCTTTGGATAAAGGCGTCTGTTAAATGGCATATATTATTAAAGTCTACTTTTACTCAGCCAACTAGCTGCCCGGTGTAGTTACCGTTCCTTTCCAAATAGATGGCAGCCAAATCTAGTTGAAGTCGCTATTCTAGCGACAGGGACACATGATTAGTGCGCACTGAAAGTAGTTTTATCTTCAAAGCAAGTGTATCTGGTTACGCTTGAACCTGTTATAGTGGACAAGCTAACAAATAATATTTTTACATAAGGTGCAGGCATTAGGTCTATGTCTTTAGGCTAGATTTACTAAATGAACTGGTTTTATTCAAACGTTTATTCAATCGCTTTGCTTCTGGCTATGCGCGCTTTATGGAAGAAACGACACACGCAGGGATGAGATACCGTACACCTCGTCCAATTCTCTCTTGTACCCATAGGGTGAACTGGCGATAAACTGCCAGCATGTACGCTCTGCAACCAAAAGCATGAGAAAAGTTCGCCTGAAACTAAATTACAATGTATTTATAATGAGCACGCCCCATTATTGGTAAGAATGAGATTTCATGAATCATGATACTGTCTGCGATTCGGACTCAGGCAGTTTAATCAAACATGTGTTACATGTGTTACTAACGCGCCAAACAGCGCTGATGATAAACACCTACCCACTACTGATATTAAACCTTAAACAATTTATAATCAAGCTACATTTGACAAATTATTTAACTGGTATCTCGGCTGCTGACTGGTCGAGTAACCTATTATTTTGTATTTGTTGTGTTCATAATAAAAACAAAATGTATGTATATAATGTATATATATATATATATATTTTTTTTTTAATGTTGTGCACTCACAATTATTTTATTTTTTTATATATAAAAAATACATCTCTGCAAGGAAGTCCTTCATAACAATTAGTGGCAAGTCCACTAACTGACAGACTGACAGGAGCCTATCCCATCTGGACAAGAGGAATACCTATGTAAGAAGGCTGTTCATTGACTACAGCTCAGCATTTAACATCATAGTGCGCTCCAAACTGTCATTAAGCTCGGGGCCCCACAAGGGTGTGTTCTCAGCCCTCTCCTGTACTCCCTGTTCACCCATGACTGCGTGGCCATGCACGCCTCCAACTCAATCATCAAGATTGCAGACGACACTACAGTGGTAGGCTTGATTACCAACAACGACGACGAGAGTGTGGTGTCAGGAAAATAACCTTTCACTCAACATCAACAAAACAAAGGAGATGATCGTGGACTGCAGGAAACAGCAGAGGGAGCGCTCCCCTATCCACATCGACGGGACAGTAGTGGAGAAGGTGGAACGTTTTAAGTTCCTCGGCATACACATCACAGACAAACTGAAATGGTCCACCCACACAGACAGTGTGGTGAAGAAGCCGCAACAGCGCCTCTTCAACCTCAGGAGGCTGAAGAAATTTGGCTTGTCACCTAAAACCCTCACAAACTTTTACAGATGCACAATCGAGAGCATCCTGTCGGGCTGTATCACTGCCTGGTACGGCAACTGCTCCGTCCACAACCACAAGGCTCTCCAGAGGGTAGTGTGGTCTGCACAACGCATCACCGGGGGCAAACTACCTGCCCTCCAGAACACCTACAGCACCCAATGTCACAGGAAGGCCAAAAATATAATCACGGATAACAACCACCCGAGCCACTGCCTGTTCACCCCACTATCATCCAGTAGGCGAGGTCAGTACAGGTGCATCAAAGCTGGGACTGAGAGACCGAGAGAGTGAAAAACAGCTTCTATCTCAAGGCCATCAGACTGTTAAACAGCCATCACTAACATAGAGTGGCTGCTGCTAACATACAGACTCAAATCTCTGGCCACTTTAATAAATTTAATAAATGGATTTAATAAAGATATCACTAGTCACTTTAAAATAGCGTCGTCCAGGTTAGGGAGGGCTTGGTCGGTGGGGATGTCCTTGTCTCATCGCGCACCAGCGACTCCTGTGGCGGGCCGGGCGCAGTGCGCGCTAACCAAGGTTGCCGGGTGCACGGTGTAGCCTCCGACACATTGGTGCGGCTGGCTTCGGGTTGGATGCACGCTGTGTTAAGAAGCAGTGCGGGTGGTTGGGTTGTGTATCGGAGGACGCATGACATTCAACCTTCGTCTCTCACGAGCCCGTACGGGAGTTGTAGCGATGAGACAAGATAGTAGCTACTACAACAATTGGATACCACGAAATTGGGGAGAAAAAGGGGTAAAAATTCAAAAAAATAATAATAAAAAAATAATAATAATAATGTCTACATATGGAGATATTACATATGTACATATGTAATGCATACATTAATCATCTCATATGTATATACTGTATTCTATACCATCTACTGCATCTTGCTTATGCCGCATGGCCATCGCTCATCCATATATTTATATGTACATATTCTTATTCATCCCTGTGTATAAGGTAGTCCTTGTGAATTTGTTAGATACATTGTTAGATATTACTGCACTGGAACTAGAAGCACAAGCGTGTCGCAACACTCGCATTAACATCTGCTAACCATGTGTATGTGACCAACAAAATTTGATTTGAACCTCTGACTGGATGTAATACAGCCACCATCCGCTGGGATTTTCTGCTGTATCGCTGCCATCTCTCTACAACACACACACTCATACTCTGTCGTCTATCACAGTGCCATCCGTTTTGTCACCAAAGCCCCATATACTACCCACCACTGCGACCTGTTTGCTCTCGTTGGCTGGCCCTCGCTACATATTCGTCGCCAAACCCACTGGCTCCAGGTCATCGATAAGTCTTTGCTCGGTAAAGCACTGCCCAATCTCAGCTCACTGGTCACCTTAGCAACACCCACCCATAGCAAGCGCTCCAGCAGGTATATTTCACTGGTCATCCCCTAAGTCAACACCTCCTTTGGCCGCCAATCCTTACAGTTCTCTGCTGCCAATGACTGAAACGAATTGCAACAACCACTAAAGCTGGAGACTTATATCTCCTTTAACTTTGAGCATCAGCTATCAGAGCAGTTTACCGATCACTGTACCTTTACACAGCCAATCTGTAAATAGCACACCCAACTACCTCATCCCCATATTGTTATTTATATTTTTGCTCTTTTGCACCCCAGTATCTCTACTTGCACATCATCATCTGCACATCTATCACTCCAGTGTTAATGCTAAATTGTAATTATTTTAGTCTCTATCTCCTATTTATTGCCTTACCTCCCTAATCTTCTACATTTGCACACACTGTACATAGATTTTTCTATTGTGTTATTGACTGTACGTTTGTATGTGTAACTGTGTTGATGTTTTTGTTGCACTGCTTTGCTTTATCTTGGCCAGGTTGCAGTTGTAAATGAGAACTTGTTCTCGACTAGCCTGCCTGGTTAAATAAAGGTGAAATAAAGAAAACTAAAAAAACACACTCATACCCTAGCCATTATCTGGCAGCATCCCCTCACACCAGTTTATTTGCCTACGCCGACCTCCTAGCTGAGGTGTTTCAAGCGGCATATCTGTGTTGTCACTGCTACGAGAACAAACTCTTTGATCAGGGGCTACGAGCGGCTCAAACATGAACGGTTTCAGTAAGTTTATTAGCTCCCTAACATTATTTAATTCTCTGTAATAAACTCATTCTCAGACTCGGCGCTACTTGGGAAATTCAACCATTTTTGGGGAGTTCCAAAATGTTCTCTCCTGCCAGTGATGCAACAATGCCAATATGACGATTTAGTTAGCTGATGTTCTAAATCATAGTGTTTCCATTCCCCTTTAAATTATGACAATTCATGTGGCTCATGCAATGGAATGTATTTGTAATGCTAGTTGCATTGATTCAACAAATCACAGCAGACTGATGGAACTCTTTCTGCTTTGCTCCTATTGGTACATTCGCAATCGTGAGAAATAGTAATGGCGTATTTTTGTAGGCACCAACTCCACCACGGTTTGTTGGACAAAGCCTTTTAAGAAAACAAATTGCGTTTTCAGATAAATACCGAAAATAAGGTCTTTGTTAAACAGACTTAGAAAATCTCATTTTTTCCCCCTGAGATAATCTGCATCAGCTAATGTCACTTTTTGTGAATGTTGAAGAATTTGTTATAAAAAAAAGTACCTAAAGGCTTCATAACTCATAAAGGTAATGTTAAATGACTATTATCTCATCGAACAAAACATATAAGATCTCCTAAGCCTGTTATAATCTTAGACTTTGGTTATTCATATTAAACTTGATCTACAAATCTTTCAAAAGTCCCCTCTGGTACTGTACACCTGTTTTATACTCCATAGGAATTTACAATGATCTTGAAACAAAACTAGCAGGCTGGTTGATTTACCCATTTTCCTTTTAATCAATATATATTTTTAACATAATGTCCCAGTAAGCTCCATTTGTTCTATCAATTGGACATAGTGTGTTATATCTTCTGTGCAGAAATTGTTAATTGAATAACTTTGTGAAAAAATAAGGTATATTTTCCTGCTTACACGCAAATCATGTAGGGAAAAATCCACAGGAGAATGGAGTGAAAACAGAACTTTTATTAAAATTACCAATCAACAGTAAAACATTTTTCAATCAGGTCAGGATTCAGTACTCCTCTCCTTCCTCAGCCTCTCCCTCCACCGAATCCACTCCCACTTCCTCGTAGTCCTTCTCCAGGGCAGCCAGATCTTCTCTGGCCTCAGAGAACTCCCCCTCCTCCATACCCTCTCCCACATACCAGTGTACAAAGGCACGCTTGGCGTACATCAGATCAAACTTGTGGTCGAGCCGAGCCCAGGCCTCAGCGATGGCTGTGGTGTTGCTCAACATGCAAACGGCTCTCTGGACCTTGGCAAGATCTCCACCTGGCACCACCGTGGGTGGCTGGTAGTTGATGCCTACCTACAGGGCACAAGAACAAAACAAATAAAGTAGAATAATCTGACTAACCAATTGTACTTGAAAAGGTTTAGGAAGATAGATCACTGAATGAATAAACCCATTATATGTTTACCTTGAAGCCGGTGGGGCACCAGTCAACAAACTGGATAGTGCGTTTGGTCTTGATGGTGGCGATGGCAGCATTGACATCCTTAGGCACCACATCCCCACGATACAGCATGCAGCAGGCCATGTACTTGCCATGGCGAGGGTCACACTTCACCATCTGGTTGGCTGGCTCGAAGCAAGCGTTGGTGATCTCTGCCACAGAAAGCATCTCGTGGTAGGCCTTCTCAGCAGAGATGACAGGTGCGTAGGTGACCAGGGGGAAGTGGATACGGGGGTATGGCACCAGGTTGGTCTGGAACTCAGTGAGGTCCACATTGAGGGCTCCATCGAAACGCAGCGAGGCTGTGATGGAGGAGACGATCTGGCCAATGAGCCTGTTGAGGTTAGTATAAGTGGGGCGCTCGATGTCCAGGTTCCGACGGCAGATATCGTAGATGGCCTCGTTGTCGACCATGAAGGCACAGTCTGAGTGTTCCAGGGTGGTGTGGGTGGTCAGGATAGAGTTGTAGGGCTCCACCACTGCTGTGGACACCTGAACACATACACAAGAGGTAGAACAGTCATCTTTAGGTTACACATAATGAAAATGTACATATTAAACAAACACAAGTATTGAGTACAAGGACAAAGTACAGTACTAATTTTGCTGACATGGAAATCTTCCAAATATTAATGTGAACAACTAAACCTTAGAAATACCTGAGGGGCGGGGTATATGGCAAACTCCAGTTTGGACTTCTTGCCATAGTCCACAGACAGTCTCTCCATGAGCAGAGAGGCAAAACCTGAGCCGGTTCCACCACCAAAGCTGTGGAAGATCAGGAAGCCCTGAAGCCCAGTGCACTGGTCCGACTGGGGGGGGGGGGGGAGAGAATACAAGGGGTAAGGGTAGAGCCCTGCATCTGTTGGATACTCACGGTTCGCTGCGGTTGACCCGCAAAAAAAAATTGGCTGGTGGGAAATAAAACATTCTTTCAGCCCAAGTTTCAGAACAATTATATTGCAGGCCAGAAACTTTTTAAGTCAAGATAATACTTGTTTTTTTTACAACCACAGGAGCTTAAGTTTTAATTGTGGTGCAAATTTCATTAGGCTACTTGAGCAGTGAGGCTGACATAGCCAGGCCTAGAATACAAGCCACGCAGTGAGAGTGGAGCAAGGAACTGTCCATTCGTAGGCCTATTTGTGTAGTGCTGAAACATTCCTAATTTGTCCAAGCGCAGAGCTTATGTTCCCTTCCGCCACTCGACAATACATTACTAAGTTTATTTTCCCTGAATCCTAGATCATGCAAAATGGGCTAATGTAACAGGAGAAATAAAAAGAAAGATTATGACAGTGAAATTCCCCAGTTTGGAAGGATTTTGGAGTCATTGAGGACAACCCGGGAGATGGATACACAGCCTGCAAAAATGCAAGCAGGTATTCGTTTACAACAATCGAGTTAAATATCTGATAATTATTTCATTAATTCCAGCTTTTGTTAATTTACACTACACACAGGCCATATAAAATCTTAAACCTGTGCGGCTGGTAAATGCTAATGCTAGCAGCTAATAGCCTACTAAATAAATAGGCCCCTTTTGCACCCTATAACCCAATGATCATCAACTAGATTCCACCTCAGGCCAATTTTTTCTCGATCTGATGGTCAGCGGGCCAGAACGTAATTGCAAACAATTTGTAGACTGCAAGCCCAAACAGATAATATTTGGCTAAGACATACTCATGTCAAACCTTGCTTACAATCACATATCTTTCTATTATACCAATTGTTTTGTTTTTTAAATGGAAGATGATTTGGTGGTGTTTTAACAGTATTTTTTAAGTCCAACAATTACAGTCTCTGATGTTGAATATCAGGTTAGGCTTGGCATTGATGTGAACGGCTCGGGGGTGCAGATCCCAAAAAACTGACCTGTGCAAGACACTAGATTAGCGACTGACTGGCCTCACTGGTGTACAACCCTGTTCAAGTAGCTTGCAAGTAAAGTTACATAACTAGCAGTTGGAAAAACATCGCTGTTACTAACCAGCTTGCGAACTCGGTCCAGCACCAGGTCGACGATCTCCTTGCCAATGGTGTAGTGGCCACGAGCATAGTTGTTGGCGGCATCCTCTTTACCGGTGATGAGCTGCTCCGGGTGGAACAACTGACGGTATGTCCCGGTGCGAACCTCATCTATGAAATAATCAGAACTCAGTTCAGTGGGGATTATGAAAAATAAATGTAAAAAATCTTAGTCATGTCAATATTTTAGCAAATGGTCATCATTACCAACAACAGTTGGTTCGAGATCCACAAACACAGCACGGGGGACATGTTTTCCCGCTCCGGTCTCGCTGAAGAAAGTGTTGAAGGAGTCATCCCCCCCGCCGATGGTTTTGTCACTGGGCATCTGCCCATCGGGCTGGATCCCATGTTCCAAGCAGTACAGTTCCCAGCAGGCATTCCCGATCTGAACACCGGCCTGACCAACGTGGATAGAGATGCACTCACGCTGTGGAGAAATAACACTTGACACAATTTGCTAGCTCTTCAGACAAATGTGTAAAAGCTGGCATATTTGTGTTTGTTACTTAGCTAGCTATTACATCAATGTTGAATTATTAGTTACGAGGTAGCTAATATTAAGTTAGCAAGCTAGGTAGCCAATGTAAAAAAAATATATAAAAAAATAGCCAATGTTGGCTACCATTAGATCATTTGACCAAAATTGTTTTGTTTGTCACTCATCTTCCTGACAGAAAACTTACCATGTTGATTATAAGTAAGACCTGTAGCTAATTAATGTTTAACAAAAATGCGTTCGACAGTTGGCTAAGCTAGGCTACCTTGGCTCTACAACTTCCAACGGTTAACTGACAAAAAAAATTGAAAAACATCGCCGATTCACGATAATATAGGCCCCTGAATGAGCCCGCCTTCCTTTAAACCCAATTGGGTGTATTTCAAACAGATTATGTGTCAATCAATCTTTTCTCTTTTGCAATTGGACCATTATATAAAGTTTCAAAAATCAACTTGATTTACGGCTGTTATATTGGCTAGTTTGGATGTTTGGTTGGACCAATCCTGCATTTTCAAACGACAGCGCGGGCTTTTTTTAGGTCAAATGCAAAAAATTCAATTTTACCCAAGTCAGTGAGGTGAATTCAATGCTTCCTTCTGCCATTCACTACTTGTGTAGCTGGCAATATTGGAATTTATGATTATTTTTGATTCAGCTCAAAGAAAAAACGCAAACTCTTATTTATGACAAAAACTTACAGGTAAACTTGTAACTGGCCAAGAACTGGAAACAGCAGTAGCCTACTAGGTCAAGGCTAGCTCTTATTTTAGTCCTGCAGCATGCTTTATCTTCTAGCCCAAAGTAAACCTCTCTATAGCACTTGTCCAGGGTTACCAATAATGATGCTGGACAAAGTGCTCAAATGAAATCATCTTTCTGATGTGTGTGTTGTTCTTGTCCTTGTTCTTCTACTCATCTGTATAAAAATGAAAAGACAACATATTTTCCAGCATCATTTGAAAGCAGAGGAGTGCGAGACAGGAGGAGAGAAGGGGAGAAGTGAGTGAGGGGAGGAGAGAACATAGCTCAAATGTGTTGGGGATTAACATTCAATAGGGTTCAATCTGGTTTGTAGAACAGCTATTCTATTAAAAAACATTTGAAAAAGAGTTAGATAAACAAAGTTTCACTCCACAAATGATACAATAGTTGACTATATAAAATACAGATACAAAAATACATTGTAGACCACTCAAATTAAATAGTTTTAAGACACTAAAAGCAGTCAAACATGGGACATCATTAAAGCCATAAACTAGCAAAATAATTAAGTAAAAATACTTAAAGTTTTACGTCAGTTGTTTTTTGGGGTATCTGTACTTTACTATTTATATTTACTTTACTTCTCTACTTTCCTAAAGAAAATAATGTACTTTTTACTCCATACATTTTCCTTGACAACCAAAAGTACTTGTTACATTTTGAATGCTTAGCAGGACGGGGAAATGGTGCAATTCACACAGTAATCACTACTGCCTCTGATCTGGAGGACTAAACACACATGCTTCATTTGTAAATAATGTGTGCCCCTGGCTATCCATAAAACATTACTAAAAATGTATGGTGCAATCTGGTTTGCTTCATATAAGGAATTTTAAATGATTTATACCTTGCATTTTGATACTATACTTGGGTATTTTAGCAATTACATTTACTTTTGATACTTAAGTACATTTAATTAAAACCCAAATACTTTGTCTTTTACTCAAGTAGTATTTCACCAGGTGACTTTTACTCTAGTCATTTTTTATTAATGTATCTTTACTTTTACTCAAGTATGACAATTGTGTACTTTTCCCGTCCACTGTAAACTAATGTACTAAATCAAAACTCATATTGGCCATATTAATGAATCATTATAAATGAATAATTAACTGCTCTTAGCACTTGATCTACTAACTTTATGGTGTCGAAGAGACCTTCTCCCACAGCCTTTAGTTTAATGACCTGCTATGAGGTCAGCTCACCTAGTATTTCTTTATCAGTCCTTGACACTGTTTCACATTTTCTATCACGTTGTGTAAAGATGTTATGTACATTTCTTTATAGTGTCATTTCTGCTGCTGTTTTGCCTGTCCGGGACATGGGCTCAGGGAGAGAGTGGAGGGGTCAGAGAGACTGAGGGAGAGAACAGAACGAGAGGACTTGATAGCCGAAAGACTGAAGCTGCAGAGATGTCCCGGAAACAAACAAACAGCCAAACCACCACCACCACCTGACATTTGGGCTGAGCTGAGAGAGCTGAGAGACATGTTGGTGGTGCAGAGTGGAGTTGAGGAACATGTGAGACCTGACTGGGGGACAGTGAGGGGTAGGTGGAAGAGCAGACAAACATAGCGATGGTACTAACAACAGATCTGGGAATCACCAAGAATGAAGTGCAGTTCCTAAAAAACTAAGTTGGCAAGCTGGACACAGAGAATGCAGATAATGATAAGAGCAAATATATATTTGAATTAAATGAAACTTCATTATGAGACAAATTAACTCACGTTCCTCTCTTATGTAATGACTGCCATGGGTGCCAGAATGACAGCCAGTGAGGGAGGTGGAGGAGCAGAAAAAGGAGGTGATGGCTCTCGGAGAGGTACTGAGCGCCACTAAGACAATTGCAGCCCCAGAAGAAAAAGGTGGACTAGCTGGAGAAAGAGAATGCAAGTAACTGTATTTAGGAATGAAATACTTCACATTTGTAACTTGATCAAGACAGAAGAATAAAGCTTGTTGTGAAAGTGTTACTTATCGATTCAGTGGCCACTTAGCCTATTCAAAGACTAATTTCCTTTCTGTTCAATTTAACCCTGAAGGCCAATGACAGACATTGACAGTGGGAAGATGGGTGGTCTAAGAGGACATTGATACCCTAATTGACCATTTTCTGGAAACAGCCTTTGAGGACAGACTGAGTGCCAGTGACAGGAAGGTGAAGGAGCTGAAGAGAGAGAATGCAGTTAAAATACCTTAGATATGACCTTCTAATTCACAGAAACACTCCATGTTTCAACATTTGTAGTATGGCATAATGTGGCACGAGGTCTGTCAAGATATGGACTTTCCTTTGTTTGGGCTTCAAAATATAGCGTGGTGAAGGTAGTGGTGTGCTGTTAGTGAATCTTTGAATTCACTAACAGACCAAATGCGTCCTTCTCCGCTGTTTTGACTGATGAAGTCGCAGGACCCGTCAATACCGAAACCTCCCTGGTCTACAACAAAAGTCACCACCAACATTTGCACGGCCTACATACCAAACACAGGTAATGAATAAGCTGACCAGTGACCAAATTAATCTACACACACTGAATCTAGCTACAGTTAACATTAATCAGTGTCTATGAGATGGACTGTGCTCACTTCTCCTTGCTTCTCTTCAGATGCAGGTATCTTCACAGCACGAGTAAGAGTCTACTACTTCAGGTTCACTGCCAGGGATTACAGATCTCCATAATGGATGGGTGTTTACCTATACCACAATGACCAATTTACATGGAATAGGGAACAAAACAATGGTAGTGAAAGTGATATATATATAACTAATGCATCGTCTCTATGGCTGGAGGAAGGTGACGTGGTCTACATGCATCTCCCCTCAGTCCAGTGGCATCCTGCTCTCCCTTATGCAAGGGGCTTTCTGAGGTGAGCATTTCTGGGGTTAAAGCCCTCCTGTCTACTGGACTTAATGAACATCTACAGCCCTGGAAAAAATTAAGAGCCCCCCTCAAAATTATCAGTTTCTGATTTTATTATTTATAGGTATGTTTGGGTAAAATTAAAAATGTTTTGTTCTGACATTTCTCCCAAATAAAAATGTGATTTAGAGCATTTATTTGCAGAAAATGACAACTGGTCAAAATTAGAGAAAGATGGTGTTGTCAGCGTCATGTGTTTCAGCATGTTCTCCACCAGTCTCTCACAATGTTGGGTGACTAGGTAACTCCTGGGCGCAAAAATTCAAGCAGCCCGGGTTTGTTTGATGGCTTGTGACCATGCATCTTCCAGAGGTTTTCAATGGGGTTCAGGTGGTCCTCCATCCACACCGACTGACCTGGCTATGTGCCATGGAGCATTGTCCTGCTGGAAAATCCAATCCTGAGTTGGGGAACATTGTCAGAGCAGAAGCAAGCAAGTTTTTCAGGATAACGGCATACCCGTCTTGATTCATGCGTCCTTCAAAGGCAAATCCCGATTCCAGCCTGGCTGAAGCACTCCCAGACTATCACCGATCCTCCACAATTTCACTGAATTGTCAGTAGTTTAAACAAAAATGTTAAACCAGATAAAATTTTGCAGATGTCTCTTAATTTTCCTAGAGCTGCATGTAAGCATTAAGACTAATTACTTTTAATCTATTGACAAATTACCTTAATGGAAAATGCAATCTGCAGTGAGTTTCAGCATCTTGTAGTATTAATGACATTTTAATGTAGGCACTGAATAGCTATTATAGTACTGTGAAAACATGTTTCCAGGTTTAATGTAAACTAATCTTTAATTTTGAATGATTGTACAAGTACAAGTGGTAGTTGTAAGGTGCCAATTACCTCCATAGGTATTTACAGACATCCCTTGACTGCAATGTCTTATGTACATCCATTACTGTGACCAGCCCATCTATTTACAATGAAGTACCTCCAACTTCACAGATAACTTCAGAGGTTGAAATGAGTTATTGAATATAGTACTGAACTCACACCTCTAAAAGCATGAGGCATTTCATTAGGTTTAACATTGAAACATACCCCAAAATAGAACTTCCTTCAAGGATTTGTACTTCAAATATTTCACTTCAAAGACAATGATATCAGGAATGCTTGAACTTTATTGAAATTTAAAGGAATGAAGAGCTGGGATGTGAGGTTAGGGGAGAGGGGAAAGTCAGAGGGTGGGGTTAGAGGGAAGAAGCGGTCAATGGGTGGGATTGAGATTAAGATGGGGGTTAAGATGAGACATCGTTAAGAGCAGAGGAGAAGCTGCTTAGTTGCCACCACGGAGACGCAGGACCAGGTGAAGAGTGGACTCCTTCTGGATGTTGTAGTCAGAGAGCGTGCGACCATCTTCCAGCTGCTTACCAGCGAAGATCAAGCGCTGCTGGTCTGGGGGGATGCCCTC
This sequence comes from Oncorhynchus mykiss, assembly GCF_057628025.1. Taxonomy (NCBI): domain Eukaryota; kingdom Metazoa; phylum Chordata; class Actinopteri; order Salmoniformes; family Salmonidae; genus Oncorhynchus; species Oncorhynchus mykiss. Next base: position 36,839,945 of record NC_143050.1, on the reverse strand, counting down.
CTTGTCCTGGATCTTGGCCTTGACGTTCTCGATGGTGTCACTGGGCTCGACCTCCAGGGTGATGGTCTTGCCGGTAAGGGTCTTCACGAAGATCTGCATACCTCCCCTCAGACGGAGCACAAGATGGAGGGTGGACTCCTTCTGGATGTTGTAGTCGGAGAGAGTGCGACCATCTTCCAGCTGCTTGCCGGCAAAGATCAAGCGCTGCTGGTCTGGGGGGATGCCCTCCTTGTCCTGGATCTTGGCCTTCACATTCTCAATGGTGTCACTGGGCTCAACCTCCAGGGTGATGGTCTTGCCGGTAAGGGTCTTCACGAAGATCTGCATACCTCCCCTCAGACGGAGCACAAGATGGAGGGTGGACTCCTTCTGGATGTTGTAGTCGGAGAGAGTGCGACCATCTTCCAGCTGCTTGCCGGCAAAGATCAAGCGCTGCTGGTCTGGGGGGATGCCCTCCTTGTCCTGGATCTTGGCCTTCACATTCTCAATGGTGTCACTGGGCTCAACCTCCAGGGTGATGGTCTTGCCGGTAAGGGTCTTCACGAAGATCTGCATACCACCCCTCAGACGGAGCACAAGATGGAGGGTGGACTCCTTCTGGATGTTATAGTCGGAGAGAGTGCGACCATCTTCCAGCTGCTTACCGGCGAAGATCAAGCGCTGCTGGTCTGGGGGGATGCCCTCCTTGTCCTGGATCTTGGCCTTCACATTCTCGATGGTGTCACTGGGCTCGACCTCCAGGGTGATGGTCTTGCCGGTAAGTGTCTTCACAAAGATCTGCATCTTGACACTAAGATAGATAAAATAAATATATTAGAATAAACTGCTCCCAAGAAAAAAGCAATTTCTGATTAAAATTAAACAGGCTATACATGATTCAAACTGTAGGTGTCAATCTAGTGTTCATATCAATTTCGTGGGCGAATTTCTAAATAGGGCAGCGCAGAGCCTCCCATTGGGGGCAGTACTCGGCTGACGTTTACATCAGCAGGCTCCAGGTGCCACCATTTTAGAACCATCTTGGGTCGTCACTTGTTAACACGCCACATAGCCCTAAACCCCGCCTATTTCTAAAATGTATTTTATAATCTGATAGTCCTCAAGTACAGACAAGCTGGTTGAACATTTTGAAATTCTATGGAGCAGCCATTTCATTTTGTCGACACGTATTTAACGTTCTCCTGTTAATAACACATCAAGTTCAGAATCTTAACATTAGGCCTAACTGAAATTAAGTACATAATTTAATGCCCGTTCAGGCAAATATGAGATCTTAGCATGTTGGGTTTAGTTCACGAGCTGTGTTTCACATTAAGTCAGTCACTATTTGAATTGCGGCTCAAATAAACGTTAGCTATTTAGCTAAGTCGAATAAAGGTGAAGGCTATCAATAGTAAATAATCATACTGTTGCACACCTTTTTTAACTAGTCAACTAAACACCATACAGTCAGCTATATTTCTCCTTAAACAAGCTAGTTGCAGTAGCTAACGTAACCTAGAAAATTAGCTGGTCTGACTGGCTAACGTCGACGTATGCTTGTACAAACACAATACGAATGGAAAAGCACTAAGTTCGAAATATACATCAAGCTGAATTAAATGTCTGAGAAATGTTTAGTCATTCGTGCTTATTTTGGATAATACCCTACTTACAGAATAAATGAGCCACCGGCGTTCTTGAATATTCTAGCTTCTGCTTCTGTCTTCAGGAAACGACTCTGTTCTCGCAAACAAAGGGCTGTGGTATTTATACCTTACAGTCACGTATCCTTCCGCCGTTACACCCATATCGAACTATAAACTGCGGATTCGATAAATATCCGTTATCATATGGATTATTTTGGATGAAGGGACAAAATCTACGACATACCAGAGTAAACACGTTTTATATCAAAGTTATTTTTTTAACTCGAAGTATCTGTGTAAGAATGGACGGTCGGATAAAAGAAGTCGATCGTTGGCGGAGATAGAAATTAGCAAAAATAGTGATTCGTCGTTCTCTAGCAACAAGCTGCTCAGTCAACACGAAACTAGTCGGCCTCGGACAGTATGAACCTTGCCAGCTAACTAGTCAAATCGGTATATGCGTTGGCTATGTCAGTAAAGTCTCAAACTTTACAATTTTGAGTAAACATAGTTTTGATACATTTACATGCATCAACATATTAGGAGCTCTCCCAGAGAACAGTTTTTTGGTGCATAGAATACTGTATTGCTTAATTTCATGCAACACAGATGTGGACTGTTTATTTCAGGGCATCAAAGTGATTTTATAGAAATTGCATTAACAGCATGGATCAACATTTTCATTCTACACAAACAGGAAAGGCCTTTTCCCTCCAAGCCAGACTCCTTCCTAAGCTCTACCAGCAGATCTGGCACTTATTCAGATCCATTAGGTCTAGAGAACAAACACGGGCCTCCCTTTTGACTTCAGCCTGACTGTGCTGAGTCAGCAGACTTTTGGTTGATGTTGTTGTCTTTCCTGAGAGAGGTCATACTGACCATTGTTCCAGGCGCTGACACTTTCTATCTGTCTTTCTATTCATGGACGTCTAAATAAGGAAGTGGACAGAACCAACGTTGATTCGTTCTGTAGTAGAAACAGTCAATCAACAGTAATCTAGACATTGAGGATTGGTGGCTCTTCTGCTAGACTAACCAGGGCTGTCCTTTCATATGTAGGCCTGTTACAGGAGTTTTAAAGTCTCCCCCTTGATCGAAACTCATCAGAGAGAGGACATTAGATTTACATCAGCAAAACCGTGTGTGTGTGTGTGACCTTACCCTCTGTGTGTTGTTGAGGACCTGTGGGTCAGGCTGTCCATAGCTACAGTGCCTTGCGAAAGTATTCGGCCCCCTTGAACTTTGCGACCTTTTGCCACATTTCAGGCTTCAAACATAAAGATAAAACTGTATTTTTTTGTGAAGAATCAACAACAAGTGGGACACAATCATGAAGTGGAACGACATTTATTGGATATTTCAAACTTTTTTAACAAATCAAAAAGTGAAAAATTGGGCGTGCAAAATTATTCAGCCCCTTTACTTTCAGTGCAGCAAACTCTCTCCAGAAGTTCAGTGAGGATCTCTGAATGATCCAATGTTGACCTAAATGACTAATGATGATAAATTACAATCCACCTGTGTGTAATCAAGTCTCCGTATAAATGCACCTGCACTGTGATAGTCTCAGAGGTCCGTTAAAAGCGCAGAGAGCATCATGAAGAACAAGGAACACACCAGGCAGGTCCGAGATACTGTTGTGAAGAAGTTTAAAGCCGGATTTGGATACAAAAAGATTTCCCAAGCTTTAAACATCCCAAGGAGCACTGTGCAAGCGATAATATTGAAATGGAAGGAGTATCAGACCACTGCAAATCTACCAAGACCTGGCCGTCCCTCTAAACTTTCAGCTCATACAAGGAGAAGACTGATCAGAGATGCAGCCAAGAGGCCCATGATCACTCTGGATGAACTGCAGAGATCTACAGCTGAGGTGGGAGACTCTGTCCATAGGACAACAATCAGTCGTATATTGCACAAATCTGGCCTTTATGGAAGAGTGGCAAGAAGAAAGCCATTTCTTAAAGATATCCATAAAAAGTGTCGTTTAAAGTTTGCCACAAGCCACCTGGGAGACACACCAAACATGTGGAAGAAGGTGCTCTGGTCAGATGAAACCAAAATTGAACTTTTTGGCAACAATGCAAAACGTTATGTTTGGCGTAAAAGCAACACAGCTGAACACACCATCCCCACTGTCAAACATGGTGGTGGCAGCATCATGGTTTGGGCCTGCTTTTCTTCAGCAGGGACAGGGAAGATGGTTCAAATTGATGGGAAGATGGATGGAGCCAAATACAGGACCATTCTGGAAGAAAACCTGATGGAGTCTGCAAAAGACCTGAGACTGGGACGGAGATTTGTCTTCCAACAAGACAATGATCCAAAACATAAAGCAAAATCTACAATGGAATGGTTCAAAAATAAACATATCCAGGTGTTAGAATGGCCAAGTCAAAGTCCAGACCTGAATCCAATCGAGAATCTGTGGAAAGAACTGAAAACTGCTGTTCACAAATGCTCTCCATCCAACCTCACTGAGCTCGAGCTGTTTTGCAAGGAGGAATGGGAAAAAATGTCAGTCTCTCGATGTGCAAAACTGATAGACATACCCCAAGCGACTTACAGCTGTAATCGCAGCAAAAGGTGGCGCTACAAAGTATTAACTAAAGGGGGCTGAATAATTTTGCACGCCCAATTTTTCAGTTTTTGATTTGTTAAAAAAGTTTGAAATATCCAATAAATGTCGTTCCACTTCATGATTGTGTCCCACTTGTTGTTGATGCTTCACAAAAAAATCCAGTTTTATATCTTTATGTTTGAAGCCTGAAATATGGCAAAAGGTTGCAAAGTTCAAGGGGGCCGAATACTTTCGCAAGGCACTGTAGGTGGCTTGGCTCTGGGGTGGCAGCCTTGTGTCCCCAGTATGGGGACAATGGCATCCGTGTCTGCCACTAAGTCTGGGGGGATGTGACCTGCCCACCGAGTCATAGCCTTCACGCTCACTGGCCTCATCACCTGGTCTGTGGACCACTCCATGCTGACACACACACACACACACACACACACACACACACACACACACACACACACACACACACACACACACACACACACACACACACACACACACACACACACACACACACACACACACACACACATCATGCAGTTTACATGCATACTGACCCTAACAAAAAATTGTAACCCTAAACCTAACCCCTAAGCTTAAAATAGCCTTTGGAGAATTTTCCTTGTTTTACAATCCTTGTGATGAATTTGGGGGATTTTAGGTCCACACAAGGATTAAAGGACCGCCCCCACACACACACCTTAGTGCATTGTGCCACATGGCCTGTGTGGCTGGGCTCCACTTGGCCAGGCAGTCCTTGTAGCTAGAGAGGTCAAATCCACCGGTGTCTTGTGGTGTCTGTTACTCTTGTGGTGTCTTGTGGTGTCTTGTGGTTGTCTGTATGGCTGATATGGGGCAGCATGGGATCACAGCAGTGTTTGTAGTGACAGAGGCTTTTTGGTTCAGTAAGGTCAGCGTATATATGTGTCTTCTGGACGGAGGTATGTGTATCTGTGTAGCAAAGTACACCAGGCTTACTTGGGGAAGAGCTAAGCGAGATGAAGGAAGGATAGAGGTAGGAAAGGAGTATGGTATGGATTTGTACACATCAATATCATAGGGATGTTACTAGATGACATCACATGCATAGATGAATATTAACAATTTACCTTACTGAAAATTGAGCGTACTTAGCGTTCTTCAGAGTGAAAGGGTCTTTATTGCAGAGTACAGGAGCTGGCCCCCTGTGTCAAACTATGATATCAAGAAGGAAGGCAGTGACCACTCGGTCCAGGACCTCGGTGCTGTCCCCCTCCTCCTCATTAGCCCAACCTCAGACCCAGCAGTCTGGCCACTACCCTTGTCTCCTCTCCACACCACACAGCAGGGTGGGCACCCAGTACGGCTCTGCACACGGTGGGAAATAAGACATAGATCAAAATGACAGGGTACAGAGGTAAATACATATATAGGGGGTTATAATAATACAAGTACGTGGGTAAGTACAAGTAAATAAATACTCTCCCCCTCCTCTCTCTTGATGTACCTCATCACGGTGGCTTCCTGGTGTGAGGCACCCCTCCCACAAACACCAGAAGAGCATCAGCACTGACCCTCCACCTGCCCTGGACCGGCACGGTCACAGGTCTACCACCACCCTGGAATGGCCGCCGGCAGGGCAGACAGAAAATGCCGGAACTGGGTCAGGGTATAGAGTCCACCCAAGATCAGGACCCCTGTTAATCCCATCCGTGCTGTCACACTCATCACCGATGGAGATGGTGGTGCTTGGTCATGGTCTCTTGGTCACAAGTAGTAGGCCGCCTGTGTGTGCGCTGCTTTTTTTAAAACGAGGTCTTTCTTGTAAAAGAGACGTTTTAGTTTCAGTGAGACTAACCTTGGTGAAGTGTACAGAGAGAGGTACTTTCTGGATAGAGGGAGGGAAACAAGACCGAGGGAGATTTTACGTCTCATATTCATACAGAAACAAACTGTCTCTCTTCTGTCAACACTACAGAACACGAGTGTTTATCTGCGATGAAACTATTATGGCAGGTCCCGCCGAGTGTCCACTTCCCTCTCCTCGTAGCACCGCAAAAACAAAAAAAAAGCCTGGAAATGTTTTTTTGTTTCACAACATAAATGTCACAACACACCTAGACCTATTCCTGCAGAGGGGAGAATCTTTTCATGGCATAGATGGAAAAGTTGTGTTTAAATGTCTGCAAATATTGTCTCTATTTTGGTTTGGTCGGGGTGTGAGTTGGGGTGGGCATTCTATGTTGTTTTTCTATGTTTTCTATGCGTTTGGCCTGGTATGGTTCCCAATCAGAGGCAGCTGTCTATCGTTGTCTCTGATTGAGAACCATACTTAGGTAGCCTTTTCCCACCTGGTGTTTGTGGGTAGTTGTTTCCTGTTTTGTGCTTTCAGGACTGTTTTGGAGTTTCATTTCGTCCATTCACTTTGTTATTTTCGTGGTCTGTGATAATAAATAATCATGGACACTTACCACGCTGCGTTTTGGTCCGATCCTTCCTACTCCTCATCCAATGAAGACGAAGATCGTTACAAATATAAAAGACAATGGTGATACAGCAAATTCAAACAAGCCTCTCGCCCTGACCCTTTCTGTGATGCATTAGAGTTGATCCTATATTATTATTCATTGAGTCAGTGCCTGTCAGTAACTATGAAACACACACTTCACACCGTCTTATCAGGCATTCTAGAACCTTCGCTGTTACTCCAGTGACCAAGGTCAGAATCAGAACAGATATGCAGCTCGACAAACCAACTGAGTGATAAAGAGAGAGAGAGAGAGGGATTACAAGTGAAAGGGATACCAACGAGCAAGAAAAAAGTCATGGAGGAAAAGAAAGTCGACAACATGCTATAAAACATTGACATGAGAGACATGTTTGCTGCGCCTTAACGGACGGAAGAGGAAGTTGAACTGTGGTTGAACTAGTTTGACGGTGAAGACTGGCGCGGAACAGAGTGACTTAAAGGACATTAGATTGTGATTAGAGAAGAGAGGAGCGGTTGAAGCCTTTTTCAGGACTGATTTCTCTGACCCACATGGCCTTATCCTGTCTTATGTGTACACTATAGGACAGAAGTCACCGTGGCAACTTCCATATGGATTTAAATGTATTTGAAGGAAAATCTCCCCAGACCCAACATTAAAAACACATACAGTAGCTCATATACTTGCTCCACTGTTCTGAGGCTGTTTTTTTTTTTTTTTGACGCTCGACCATCATGTCGACTTTGTTGCACGACTCAGTCAAGCCTGCCTTTACATCCCGAGGGCTTTGTATGTATCTGACACCCGCTCTATTCAGCTGTTTTGTTGGGTAATTACACATATGCCCTCACAGACAGACAAATACACACACAATTTTCACAACTGTTTAGTGTTTAGTAGCTGCTTTCGCAAAAGTAACTTTTCATTTGTGAATAGCAGCAATCGGCATTGAAGCAGAAAGCAACTTTGTTCTTGAGGCTGTTGTGTACGGAGGGGGAACGAAGCTGATGGGTCAGAATGAAAGTAAACCAGTTCCAACAGCTGTCACCTCTGGTGTGTGAGAGATTGTGGTATAGGATCTCCACACAGGAACGTGACAAATAACACAGCTCCTAGTCTCCTTCCTGTGCCATGAAGTGACTGGAAGTGCACACAGAAAAAGTCCAGTGTGTGGAATGGATTCATTTATTTTACCTACCAGACTGTGTCCTTGAAGGAAAGGAGACTAGGAGCTGTGAAGGAGTATTGAGACACAGCCTGTGTGTGCGTGCGTGGATATACTGTTACATTAGCAGGACAACACTGCACAGTGTCAGAGGAGAGAATGTTCACTTCTTCACATTCCCTGTTCTGCCCTGTGACAAAGGGAGGGACACTCAAATAAATAACTGACAAACAAAGACAAGTGCGTGTGTTTTATTTTGATAGAAAGATTCTTTCATACTTTTTTTGGACCATTTATTTAGGGAAGTCAGTAGCATGGTACGTCTTTTCTTTTTGTATTCTCAAAATGAAAATGTACATTCATTAATCCGCATAAAACGTCACATATACATCAAAATAAATACATCTTATGGTGGCCTCTTCTGGTGTTGTTATGGGTTGGTTGAGATTGTACAGGTCAGTTACTACGGTAAAACCAGTACTATAAAACAGGTCTAAAACCAGGCCTTAGAAATGACTGCAGGCAGGAAGATGGGGCACAACCAGGAAGAGATAATGACCTCACGTCCTGTGAGGTCACTTCCTTCTATCTTTCACTCCTCTTTCTCACTCAATTCTCTCCCTCACCTCTCTCCCCCTCTCTCTCTCCTTCACATATTCCCTCCCTGTCTCTGTATTTGTTCTCTAATGGTAGACACGAGTAAATGGACAACTTGTCACAAGTGCTTCAGTCTCTTTATCCCCCCAAAATCCTGCAGCCCCCTTTCACAGTATCTCCTGTCCTCCCCTTTCTCCTCTCCCCCATTGCCTCTCTGACTCATCTTCCCTCTCTCTCATTCCTCTCTCTGTGATTGGAGGACAGGGTCACGGGGGTCATGGGATCATGGGGGAAAGGGGCAAGACTATAGTCAGTCTGTATTTACATAACTTCCACCTGGGCCGGTCTAAGGAGGAGGAGGAAGGGTAGGGGGATGGGTTGGTGGGGTGGATGCTTCATTTTGGGATTCCAACAGTGGAGATGGTCCTCATATTGATACCTCATATTCACGGTTGTCCTGAGAGAGAGGGAAGAAAGAGAGAGAAATGTTAAAGACCAGTAGTAAGGACCCTCCTGTCTCATACAATGACTATGTTCGTGTGTGTGTTTTCAGCACGTGTGTGTGTTTGTGCGTGTTCTTCCTCACCCCTCCTGTCTCGTAGAGTGGGTTGTCAAACTCGCTCTCCACGGTGATCTGACTGTAAGGGTGTGGGTAGATGAGCGGCAGCCGCAGGTTGGAGTGGTAGCGACACCTGGTGGCCAAGAGAGGAACAGCATGGTGTCAGGAATCTAAAAACACCCAGAACCTTCAGGACACCACCACTGTTTCCATGAGCAGAGAGAGAGAGAGTATGACATCACATCTCATTCATTTGAGTCTATACATTGAGGTGAAACGTTCAGCACGTGGCAGATAGAATTGTGGCATGTAGAGCAGCTGACATGATAATATCATATGACAGAGAATAATATCTGTTCTACACAATACATTCCTATCTGAATGTTCTGTAACGTTGCAGCCTCCTGTTATTCAACGATGTCAAATAGGAAGGTAGCCAGGGCAGTTTGTGTTTATTCAATCGTCATAGAGTTTCCATATGACCGTGGACAATATAGCTTTTAAACCGAGTTGAATACAGAATATTCAGCTATATTCAAATGTGCAATGTTGAGGTGAGAGGGCGTGTGGTCTAACCGTGTGATGTAGACGTAGGCTCCTCCCAGCAGCACGGAGAGCAGAAGTACAAGGATGAAGATGGCCAATGCCATGTTGCCACCGTCCAGACCTGACCCGGCTGCTGCCTCAACAACTGGAGGAGATGGGGGGAGATAGACAGATAGAAGAAAGGAGAGGGGAGGGAAGAGGAGAGCAGGGGGAGATAAAAAAAAAACCCTCAAATAAATGAGAAATAGACATGGTGTCTTCAATGAAAAGGTCAAAACAACAGATAAGCATCACAAAAGGAAAGAAATATGAAAGCGAGTCCAACACGCATCGGCAATTAATACAGCATACAGGTAGTTAGGGAAAAGAGTGCATCGCCATCATTGACATCTGAGTCATTTAGCAGATGCTCTCATCTACAGCGACTTACAGTTTGTGTTACTGTAGCTAGGTGGGACAACCACATATCACAGGCATAGTAAGTACACTTTTCCTCAATAAAATAGTTATCGGCGAAGTCAGAACTAGAAGGGGGGGAGATCTGCTAAAAAACATTTAATTGACAGCCCTCTGGGCACAGATGTAATATTCAACGTCTGTTCCACGTCGGTTCAACATCATCTCATTGAAATGACGTGGAAACAACGTTGATTCAACCAGTGTGTGCCCAGTGGGAGACATGCAGACAAGAACACGGACAGACAGGCAGGCTCACAGACAGAGAGAGAGAGAGACAGACAAAAACAGAGACAGACAGACTCACCTTCCAAAGCATGGTTGCCAAAACAGTCATGGTTGGCTGCAAGACATCAGACATTCTCTCAGACATTGACAGGGTAGATAAAGTATATCATACTGGTGGCAGGTACACTATTTCTAGTGCTGTCTAGAGACAATACATTTTTTTATATAGTTGCACTACTTCTGACCACAGCCCAGCAGTTTTAAACAACGACAGAGAGTGGAGGAACTACAAATATGGCTGCTGAGAGCTGCATCATGCACGGGGACATTATCATTACTTAAACAAGCACCATTCACATGTAGCATGTCTATGTGGAAAGTCATGGTGAGGAATGTTCCATTCCATGCAGGTCTGCGGGGGTGGCGTGTGGGTGCTTGGCGGCTGGGCCTCACCCCTGCACAGTGGCAGTGGTCCGCTCCAAAACGACGGGTTCCCCAGGATACACTTAATGGCGACCTCGCCGATGAGCTCGAAGCCTTGGTAACAGATGAAGGTGAGCGACTCGCTGGGCAGGTAGAGGCGCTTGGACAGGATCTGGTATCCGTTGTCAGGGAGACCAGGGTTCTCACAGGAAACAGATTCCTCCGCTGGAGCGAGGGACAGAGAAAGAGATAGAAAGTGTGCACGTGCGCGCGCGAGAGAGAAAGGGGTCAACAATAACCTGCTTAATATTTATCGAGCCCTTGACCAGTTGAATCAATGCTAGAAGTGAAATAGCTCAATTACGTGGAACAGCATGAGGTACTGGAGGTAGAGGGCTGGAGAACTGGTTCTAAGGAGGTGTGAGTCACACAGTCTGACAAATAAGGAGGGTAGGGTGTTTGATTGACAGCTTCTCTTCCTGGTCTGACAGCCTCAAGCCGAGCTGCTATGACTAATGGGTAACCTCCGCCCCTCTTCCAGGTGGCAAGGGCCTGATCTGCATACCGCATTAGCATATTAAACGCCTCACACACACTCACGCGCGCACGCACGTGTGCAGCTTCGCACCCCCACGCACATTCACATAGACACACATTAACAACCATGAGAACGCAGAGAGGAGGAGGAAGTTGTCATACACACACACACACACACACACACACACTCATACACACTCTAATAACCATGAACATACACGCTGGGAGCGGTGTCAGCAGGACAAAGAGAGAGACAGCCCCGTCGAGTCGTCTCCGCCAGAGATCAAGTGTTCATCCCAGATTACCTCTGCAACATCAAACGCTATTAAAATAAGCCTCTGGTCTACCGAGAGAGAGACAGAGAGAGAGAGAGAGAGAGAGAGAGAGAGAGAGAGAGACAGAGAGAGAGAGAGAGACAGAGAGAGAGATAGACAAAGAGAGACAGAGAGAGAGACAAAGAGAGACAGCGAGAGAGACAGAGACAGAGAGAGAGAGAGAGAGAGAGAGAGAGAGAGAGAGAGAGAGAGAGAGAGAGAGAGAGAGAGAGAGAGAGAGAGAGAGAGAGAGAGAGAGAGAGAACTGCACAGGTTTAATATACAGTGACTGACGGTCGACATGCAGCCACACGTCCCGGAAAAACACACTAGGGGAGAGTGGGGTAAGCAGAGCCCCCCACTAGGAGAGAGTGGGGTAAGCAGAGCCCCCCCTTTTTTTTTAAAACATTCAGCATCACTCCGTCAAGGGAAATATAGTATTCTGTCTAACAAAGATATCTACTTATATTTCAGGATGTTGTATATCCCTGGAATTCATATAAACATGACAGCTTTGAAGACATAGCTTGTCCAGAAATAAAGTGGTCTCTTGGCACAACCTACCCTGGGTATGGGGTAAGTTGAGCCACCCAGAAGTTTCTGTACTGAATGAAATACTACCTCGATCCTTGTTTCTCAAAAAGGGGATTTAGCACAATAGCAATCGCTTTTTTTCTATTTTAATCATCTTTTAACACACTTAACATAAGCCAGGCCCTGTTGTTACCTCATATCCCAGCGATAATGCCTTGCGATAATGCCTTACTCAACTTGCCGTTGGCTCAACTTACCTCATGGCCGTTGGCTCAACTTCGCCCAAGGCAAACATTTCAACTATATTAGCCTACACTGCTACAATGATCCACTTTCACGCTAGGTTTAGGACTTCATGTTGAAGCTTACAGAGACCCCAACTGATGTAGAAAACAATCTTACAATGATCTACTTTGGTTTAGATACAACCATCATTAAACCTCTTACACAATAAATCCTTTTTTGGACCAAACTTGCTTTCCACATTGTCCATGTGGTTCCTTCCTTTGGTCAAATGATACATTTTGTGTAGGGTTTCCTAGAATCTAAGGTGGCTCAACTTACCCCACTCCAACTGTAGCACAAACTCATCCATTCACTTACGCACGCATGCATACACACAGGTACTCACAGACACAGTGGGGTAGTTTGGACGTCCAGACAGGGGTGCCAGGCTCTCGTCCGTAGCAGGTGAGTGTGGCACCGCCCTGCAGGATGAAGCCGGGGTAGCAGCTGTACTGGATGGTGGTCCCCACCAGGAGTTTCGGGTCGGACAGTGACCTGGTAGAGTGTTCCACGTGACCCGGATCTGAACAATACATTACTGAAGAGAGGGGAGGGGGGAAGGAGAGAGAGAGAGAGAGAGAGAAGAGAATGGGTGTCAGAGTGGGGTTTGCACTAGGCAAGAACTCTCAATCACACACACACACACACACACACACCCTCCCCCAACCACCCTAGTTAACTCACTCTTCTCGCAGAAGGGGGGCTGTGTGCTCCAGGTGAGGTCTAGCTGACAGGTAAGAGTCTCTCGTCCAACCAGGTCGTAGCCTGGGTCACACTGGTAGGTGATGCGAGCGCCCCGCACCAGGGCAGTATGGGACGTGGTCTTCCAGCCATTCTGGATCTCCGGCAGGTCCGGACACGAGTCGTTACGGGAGACCTCTGTGGAGACACACAAACAAACATTTAGAAATGCTTATTGTGATTTACATAAATGTATTCTCACATACAAAATAAGGGTTGCAGATGTATTTCTGCAGGCATGTCGTTCTAAATTTCTGGTGAAAGAAGTGTATACAAGTGCGGGTGTGTACAGTGTACATATAGAATGATTGAGTGTGCATATTCTAATGCGATTGCATGTTTGTGTTTCCTCGTGTGAACGTGGAGAGCATTCCAAATAATTGCGTTTGTGTATGTGTGTGTTTATCCGCACGCATACAGGCCAAGTGGGACGGTGAGACAAATAGGATGTGATTGAATAAGGGCAGAGAGAGAGAGAGAGAGAGAGAGAGAGAGAGAGCGAAAGGAGGGTAAAGCGGAGGAAGAGAAAAGGGAGAGGAGACAGAAAGACAGAGTCTGGGACATTACACTGTCTCTCTCATTTCCTCAGCCTCCTCTTTATCTCTCTATCTATCTTTCACTGACTCTCCGTTTCAACTCGGCTGCCGACTAGGCATATATCCGAGTCGTCTATTCCTCCAATGTTGGCTACCGTCTCTTATCAATTCATTTTGTTACTTCTCCTTCCCTCCCTCTCTGCTTCTCTTCTCTCTCTCCCCCACCCCTCTTACCCATGTAGTTGATGATGAAGCCCTCTCCCTTGCCGAAGACGAGGCCGGCAGGGTCGGAGTGGAAGGTCACGGTGAGGTCAGGGGTCGTGGACTGTATCTTGAAGGGCCCGGCTCCGCCCACGTACTGGCCCAGGATATGGGTGGTGACTTCATCACCGTCCAGGATGGTCAACATGTCACTGTCACTCAGGTTCAAACTGAAGTGAGGGGGAGAGAGAGAGAGAGAGAGAGAGAGACAGGGAGATAGGGCAAAATTACCATTAGAAAAATGTGTGATTCAACAACTAGAGATTGAATCAACTATGCACTGTGGAATTGCCCGTTGCTTTGGCAATAAGTAGCCTACTTTTGTCATGCCCATAAACATTGTGAATTTAAATTGGACTCATTCAACACGTCCCAAATCACATGATATGAGTGTATATGGTATCAGCACCATATGGCAAACTCCGTGCAATGGCGACTCATCATTCATGTTTTTAATCCCACCTGTTTAAACAACAACAAAAGAGTTGCCCTGTTTTGCATGTCATTCTGGCATTCATTCGTGTCACATGTCATTTCAGCAAACAACGTAAAAAACAACAACCTTGAGTTAATCAAAAGCAGCAGACAAACTTGGCCTCTTTCTTTGAGTAAGGCAGCGCCAAGATGCAGCAGTTTCAGCCTAGCTCAGTGGCGTCTGTAGTGGAGGGGCAGCCAGCGAGATCACAGTGCATTGGCATTGTCTATCTCTAGTTGAGCCGTGATTGGCTCAGGGTTCTGTTGGTTCCGTTTTTCTGTGCTCCGTTTTTTTTTTTACTTAACAAATAAGGAACACTCAAAAGGTGCCCTTATAAACCACAACCATTTTCATCAAAACACAGCCGTAGACAGAAGATCAAACATCACAGTTCCGCCCTGTAGGAAAAGTCCAAGTTGCTTTTATCCTGCTCGTAGTCAACCCCCTGTGATGTCACTGCATACGTCGTCACCTGCTACTCCTCAGACCAAGCCCATGCATACACAGCTATACAAACTTGCAAGAGATACAATAGTTCCAGTGTTTTCTAAGGCCTTCTAAGGCAGGAAATGTCCACTCCTCCAAGTTGATTTATAGAGGTATGTCTGACTATCCTCGTATCTCTTCCACTCCCCCAAGTTGATTTATAGAGGTATGTCTGACTATCCTCGTATCTCTTCCACTCCCCCAAGTTGATTTATAGAGGTATGTCTGACTATCCTCGTATCTCTTCCACTCCCCCAAGTTGATTTATAGAGGTATGTCTGACTAGCCTCGTATCTCTTCCACTCCTCCAAGTTGATTTATAGAGGTATGTCTGACTATCCTCGTATCTCTTCCACTCCCCCAAGTTGATTTATAGAGGTATGTCTGACTATCCTCGTATCTCTTCCACTCCTCCAAGTTGATTTATAGAGGTATGTCTGACTATCCTCGTATCTCTTCCACTCCCCCAAGTTGATTTATAGAGGTATGTCTGACTATCCTCGTATCTCTTCCACTCCTCCAAGTTGATTTATAGAGGTATGTCTGACTAGCCTCGTATCTCTTCCACTCCTCCAAGTTGATTTATAGAGGTATATCTGACTATCCTCGTATCTCTTCCACTCCCCCAAGTTGATTTATAGAGGTATGTCTGACTATCCTCGTATCTCTTCTACTCCCCCAAGTTGATTTATAGAGGTATGTCTGACTATCCTCGTATCTCTTCTACTCCCCCAAGTTGATTTATAGAGGTATGTCTGACTATCCTCGTATCTCTTCTACTCCCCCAAGTTGATTTATAGAGGTATGTCTGACTATCCTCGTATCTCTTCTACTCCCCCAAGTTGATTTATAGAGGTATGTCTGACTATCCTCGTATCTCTTCCACTCCCCCAAGTTGATTTATAGAGGTATGTCTGACTATCCTCGTATCTCTTCCACTCCTCCAAGTTGATTTATAGAGGTATGTCTGACTATCCTCGTATCTCTTCCACTCCTCCAAGTTGATTTATAGAGGTATGTCTGACTATCCTCGTATCTCTTCCACTCCCCCAAGTTGATTTATAGAGGTATGTCTGACTATCCTCGTATCTCTTCCACTCCCCCAAGTTGATTTATAGAGGTATGTCTGACTATCCTCGTATCTCTTCCACTCCTCCAAGTTGATTTATAGAGGTATGTCTGACTATCCTCGTATCTCTTCCACTCCTCCAAGTTGATTTATAGAGGTATGTCTGACTATCCTCGTATCTCTTCCACTCCCCCAAGTTGATTTATAGAGGTATGTCTGACTATCCTCGTATCTCTTCCACTCCTCCAAGTTGATTTATAGAGGTATGTCTGACTATCCTCGTATCTCTTCCACTCCCCCAAGTTGATTTATAGAGGTATGTCTGACTAGCCTCTTATCTCTTCTACTCCCCCAAGTTGATTTATAGAGGTATGTCTGACTATCCTCGTATCTCTTCCACTCCCCTGCAGGGCTCTTTGTTTGTCTTTGAAATGCTTTCTCACAGACCCCCATTTCTTTATAAGAGGCAGAGACTTAGAAAAAACTGTGGAACAATTCTAAAACCTCGCAATGAATATATACCCGTATATTGTTAATCTGTAGTCTAGGACCCTATAAATGTAGAGGAGGAGGGGTCCCACAGTCCCTCCCCTTCTATTAATACAACCTATTATAATCAATTATTATAATACATCAAACATTTGGTGCAGCCCCTATCATGACCCCATCAGTTCTGTCACTCACGGGGACATCACATCACCGCAGAATCTGCGGGAGAGCTAGGACGATCAAGCCCCCCTGCAGCCCTACCATAGATTTACAGTAGAATTGCCTGTCCAAGAAGGCTCAAGGTCATTGGCCACAGACAAAAATGACGTCAAATCACGCTATAAACTCAGCAAAAAAAGAAACGGCCTCTCACTGTCAACTGTGTTTATTTACAGCAAACTTAACGTGTAAATATTTGTATGAACATAACAAGATTCAACAACAGAGACATAAGTTCCACAGTGTGACTAACATAAATAGAATAATGTGTCCCTGAACAAAGGGACACATTAAAAATCAAAAGTAACAGTCAGGATCTGGTGTGGCCACCAGCTGCATTAAGTACTGCAGTGCATCTCCTCCTCATGGATTGCACCAGATTTGCCAGTTCTTGCTGTGAGATGTTACCCCACTCTTCCACCAAGGCACCTGCAAGTTCCCGGACATTTATGGGGGGAATGGCCCTAGCCCTCACCATTCGATCCAACAAGTCCCAGACATGCTCAATGGGATTGAGATCCGGGCTATTTGCTGGCCATGGCAGAACACTGACATTCCTGTCTTGCAGGAAATCACGCACAGAACGAGCAGTATGGCTGGTGGCATTGTCATGCTGGAGGGTCATGTCAGGATGAGCCTGCAGGAAGGGCAACACATGAGGGAGGAGGATGTCTTCCCTGTAATGCACAGCGTTGAGATTGCCTGCAATGACAACAAGCTCAGTCCGATGATGCTGTGACACACCGCCCCAGACCATGACGGACCCTCCACCTCCAAATCAATCCCGCTCCAGAGTACAGGCCTCGGTGTAATGCTCATTCCTTCGCCGATAAACACGAATCCGACCATCACCCCTGGTGAGACAAAACCGCGACTTGTCAAAGAAGAGCACTTTTTTCCAGTCCTGTCTGGTCCAGCAACGGTGGATTTGTGCCCATGGTTGACGTTGTTGCCGGTGATGTCTGGTGACTTACAAAGGCCTACAAGCTCAGTCCAGCCTCTCTCAGCTTATTGCGGACAGTCTGAGCACTGATGTAGGGATTGTGCATTCCTGGTGTAACTCGGGCAGTTGTTGTTGCCATCCTGTACCTGTCCCGCAGGTGTGATGTTCGGATGTACCGATCCTGTGCAGGTGTTGTTACACGTGGTCTGCCACAGCGAGGACGATCAGCTGTCTGTCCTGTCTCCCTGTAGTGCTGTCTCAGGCGTCTCACAGTACGGACATTGCAATTTATTGCCCTGGCCACATCTGCAGTCCTCATGCCTCCTCCCTGGGTATCTTTCTTTTGGTGTTTGTCAGAGTCAGTAGAAAGGTCTCTTTAGTGTCCTAAGTTTTCATGACTGTGACCTTAATTCCCTAAAATCTGTAAGCTGCTAGTGTCTTAACGATCGTTCCACAGGTGCATGTTCATTAATTGTTTATGGTTCATTGAACAAGCATGGGAAACAGTGTTTAAACCCTTTACAATGAAGATCTGTGAAGTCATTTCGATTTGTACGAATTATCTTTGAAAGACAGGATCCTGAACAAGGGACGTTTCTTTTTTTTGCAGAGTTTCTCTCTCGTAGCTTTGATTGGACATCATACTTTCAAAATCTTGGCTGGCTTGCAAGATAAGCAGTCATCATGAATCACATCGACAATCTACTGGCAATGCTTTTCAGGCCTTGTCATATGAAGATGGCTCATCGGCCATTGGACATAAGCATTTAATACAAATCAAGTCGGAAATCATAAATTCAACAATGTATCAGGTATGAAGGTAAGACCCAGATGCAGACCACGTCGAGTAACAATAGTTTAATGTTCCAACAGGGGCAGGCGATAGACAGGTCAAGGCAGGCAGGGGTCAGTAAACCTGAGGTGGGGCAAAGGTCCAGGTCGACAGGCAGGCTCAGGGGCAGGCAGAGTGGGCTCGGAGTCAGGACAGGCAAGGGTCAAAACCAGGAGGGCGAGAAAGGAGAAACTGGAAAAAGCAGGCGCTGAGACACAAAATGCTGGTTGCCTTGAGCAAACAAGACAAGCTGTCAACAGACAAACTGAAAACACAGGTATAAATACACTGGGGATAATGGGGAAGATGGGTGACACCTGGAGGGGGGTGGAGACAAAGACAGGTGAAACAGATCGGGGTGTGACACAATGAGTGGTTTGGAATGAAGCAGTGGCTAACTGTGAGTGTCGCAAGGTAATCACTATTTTGCTTTCCCTGCCTGCTATTCGGTGGAGTGGGTGTGTGGTCCAAGTCTGGGTTTAACTTTTTACTGCAGTGCACCAAATCAGGGTCATACAGTGTTTCTTGGTAGTCTTAAACAAATCTGCTTTGAAACAAAAGTATACACCTCACACAAATGGTTATGGGCTTCAAAAAAGATGTTGAGTTTATATACAGTACCAGTCAGTAGCGGTGCAAAGCTGTCATCAAGGGAAAGGGTGGCTACTTTGAAGAATCTCATATAAAATATACTTTGATTTGTTTGACACTTTTTTGGTTACTACATGATTCCATATATGTTATTTCATAGTTTTGATGTCTACACTATTATTCTACACTGTAGGGAAAGAAAATCCCTGGAATGAGTAGGTGTGTCCAAACGTTTGACTGGTACTAAACATAAAGAAAATATAAGATGTATTTATAACATCCCACCCATGAGGCCACCGGGTCATTTGACTGCGGATTTAAAACATCTGCCTGAAAGGGTCTCAAAACACGAGAATTGTGCATCACATATAGACCAACGCTGTTAAACGTAGAGTACTGGGGAAATCAAACGTTGTGACTCAGCCAGACAAAGCATATAGGACAGCCATGACCTTCACAACCGACAAACGGAAGAGAATAGGTACGTGCTCGCCCGAATTATAGCACCCATGAAATTGGGTGGCTAAACGAATAGGCATACAGGCTACGTCCATCTCAGCCCGCTCATGACGAAATTGCGGCTTGCCTCTTATCCACTCATCTCTCCCTTATGCCATAGTTTGTACATCTCAATTATTATATTGCTTACAGTATATAGGTCTATCTCATTAGTATCTTATTAATCATTTTAGGCAATGTTAGAATTATGTATTTAATTGTTTTGCTTACTTTGCGTATTATAAAGAGCTCATATACTTTTCTCCAAAAGGAGGGGATACTATATAATGTTGTTGGGTCTGTAACAGTGGCGGTTCTAGACCATTTCAACTGGGGGGGCCAAGCTGGGGCCAGTTGTACTGTTAGAGGGACCAGTTACATTAGACGTTATTGTTGTCATATCGTTTTCTTCACTGCATTGCAGGCATTAGCAGGCAAAAGACCATGTTCATAATCATCATCGTTGCCACTGTCTAATAACGGATGTAAAAAAGAATGATAGCAAAAATGTGTTATGTAAAAATTATTTCATACTCCACATTTAGGGGGGCCACAAGGGGGTCCAAAACTCCCCCCCCCCCCAGAACCGTTAGTGGTCTGTAACCATGTTGACCGTCTCTTCACATTTAAATATTTGTATTACACAAAAATGTCAGTAATGAACCCATGTAATTCCAGTTCACATTGCGCCGTCTGTGCGTCAGTATAATGTCTATAAGTGGATCTTTGGGATTGTGTTTCCCTTCCTTTTCAGACCACATAACCGCTGAATACCCCCCCCCCCCCCCTCTTTCTTTCTCTGGGGTGACTTCATTAAGAGTAAAGTTAAGTTACTCAACATCTTGCTGAATTGATCTGTACTGATGTCTACCTGGATTTCTGTCGCTGTCCATTTGGAATGTGCTGAACGAAGGCCTACCCCGGCGCAGCTGCTTTGCATGTGTCGCAGTGTGATGTTGTTCCCCTAGATTATGCACCAAGTTGCACACGAGGTCCAATTCAAATAGGCCAAGTCAAGAGGGGATGTTAATAATTTGATAATAATAATAATAATTCAGTGTGTTTAAAAAAAATATAATTACAGCTGCATAGCTAATGTTAGTTTTTGGTGTACAAACACTTTTTCATATCTATATTGTACATCCACGTGATTGTAAAAGTTTTGTATATTTTGGTTTGGCCCATCGCGGGTTATCTGTATTTCCGTACCCCCTTATTGTTCTCTTTTGCCTGACCTTCCGCTAGCGAGGTGCCTGAGAGCTGTGACTTCGCCAAGGGTTAACATCATGTGTGTTGTCTCTTCGTGTGCAGGGCAAAGAAGAAGAATCCAACCAGCAGACCTCCAATCGTGGCAGCGTCCTAATTAAAAGTACACAAGGCAGAAACAAACCACGTGCACTTGATCATACTTCGAGCGAAGTGTTAACGATACGAGAACCAACATGATGAATTTACTGAACATAAATGTAATAATGTTTGCGTGTGGTTCAAAAGTCATGTTGGCATTCGTTGTTATTGAAGGAGGGGCCGGTTCTTATCGAGTTACACAAATCCACGAGGAGTCAGTAGAAACCGTATTTATTGAAGAAAGTCAGCTGGTTCAGCTGTTTTGTTTTTCTTCAAAAGGCAGTAAATGAGGCTGAATGAACAGTTTTGCTGCCAGACGAGTCTCCTCTGATAGCCAGGTGTAGCAGGTGGATTCACGGTGCTGAAAAGAAAGCTCAGCCGCCGGGACAGCTTTATGTCGGCCCTAACATTTAATGTACTGTTGAGTAATAGGTCGCTGCTTCACCGGTTTCACAGTTTGCCCCACCAAGATTGTCATGCAAAAAAAAAAATGGCCACTGACTCAGTGTGAGGTAAAGGGGTGACGTGTCAGAGACTAAACGTTGGATGAGTCAGATGGAATGCTGGGAGCTTGATGACCTCAGTAACATCTGGCTACTTTGACAACCTATTACCATCAGAAATCTGACAGGTGTGTGTATGTGGCAGATTGTATGTGGCAGGCAGGTAGCCTAGTGGTTGTAGAGGCGAACCAGTGGCCGGAGGGTTGCCAGTTCAAATCCCAGGTCCCGACCAGAGAAATCTGGCGGGACATATCAAATCCTAGGTGCCATTGCCTGCCGAAATGCACTTAAACCCCCCCCCCCCCCACAACAGCGCCCAGTGTGGCAGCCCCCCAAACTTCGCCAAAACGTGTGTTTGTTAGAGGCCGTTTAGACATGGACATGGAGATTTCCCATCCGACCTGATATGCATAAATATATATTTAGAGAGAGAGAGAGAGAGACCCGTTCTGAATGGATCCGAGGACAACTAGACCCATTCCGCATAGACCTGGTTGGATCCGGACCCGGTCCGAGTGAGGGAAGCAGCAGAAAAGTCCATTTTGAAGAGACTTTATTAACCGGAGCAGATAAAGTGTGAGGTAGAGAGAAGTGACGGACGCTCTAGCAGGGGCCGGGCTGTGTGTTTAGGCTACTGTGAGTGTGAGCGAGTGACACGGGAACAGGGAGGAAGAGATGACAGTTAGCCTACAAACAACAACAACTCCATTCAGAATATGAAGTAGCAGCCTACCTTTTGGCTCCCGGTCGTTGTAGCTTCTCCTTTAACTTTTCATACCATCATTTTAATTCCATCCTCCCATTGATTAGATATTTCCTCACTTTTGCCCAACCCGGAGGCTCTATCACTGTAGCCCATTGCCGCTTTGATGACTTCTGATTGGCTGACAACAACAACAAGCTATTACGCGCCACTCTCACGAAAAGCAAGAGCAGCAGTATAAAATGATCCAATTTATCTCTCTTCTGCAGCAGTCGCATTCGGATCTGTTTGGATCCTTCCGGACGAGTAATTTAAAATGACACATAGGCCTTCCCCGATACCCGTGGCAATCATATCAGATCCAACCCAGACCCGTGACATTACTTAGAATTCTGGGTCTCGGTATTCGGGTACAGCTGGATCCGTGAAGATCTCTAGTGTGTATGTCTTTTGGAGGGGTTAAAAGTCACATTTTGGTTGGAACTAATCTTAATGTGTGTGTGTGTGTGTGTGTGTGTGTGTATATATATATATATCTCACAGCTGTACGTCGAGCAGCACGCATTTGTCCTCCCCTACATGTATCCTCCAGCTGCAGTCCTCTCCCTCTCCGTACCACTCTGGCCAGTTGGGAGACAGGATCACACCCCCAGGACCTGCTAGGTCTCCCCCACACAGGGCTGGAAACGGAGGGAGAGGAGAGAGTGAGAGGGGGGAGATATCCCAATTTAAAAATACAAAATAAAAAAGGAACTGTATATTTTCACATCAAACTCTGTTGTCAAATTGTATCATTAAAGATACGCCTCACAGCTTGACATCAGAACTCTCTCAATGTGAAAGAAAATGGCACCATAGGATTTTACAGACACACACACAAATATACAACCCTCCCAACACGCACAAATATACAACCCTCCCAACACACACACCTTTGCAGAGTGGTTCCGTGTCGTTCCAGTAGGGGTCTCTGGCATTGATACACTCTATGACTGGCGGCCCCTGCTCCAGAGAGTGACCAGTATCACAGCTGAACTGCACCACAGCGCCAACACCGTAGGCCTGGTCAGTGGTGCTGAAGTTACCATTCTGCAGGTAGGGCTCATAACAATGGCCACGCTTAAACGCTGCAGAGAGAGAGAGAGAGAGAGAGAGAGAGAGAGAGAGAGAGAGAGAGAGAGAGAGAGAGAGAGAGAGAGAGATGGGAGAGGAGAAATGAGAGAGCAGAGAGGCAGAGAGAGAGAGAGAGAGAGAGAGAGAGAGAGATGGGAGAGGAGAAATGAGAGAGCAGAGAGGCAGAGAGAGAGAGAGAGAGAGAGAGAGAGAGAGAGAGAGAGAGAGAGAGAGAGAGAGAGAGAGAGAGAGAGAGAGATGGGAGAGGAGAAATGAGAGAGCAGAGAGGCAGAGAGGCAGAGAGAGAGAGAGAGAGAGAGATGGGAGAGGAGAAATGAGAGCGAGAGAGAGGAGGTTAGACAGAAAGGTTGGGGAATATGATGAAATGTTTCATCTGGTTTGTGTGCTCTTACCCTCATAGCGGATGTTGAAGCCTGTATTGTGGTTAGGTTGGTCAGTGATGAACTGTACCCTGACTGCTGGACCCTCACTGATCACCCCTTCAAACGGTATTGGACCACCCCGCCCCGAGTCAAACAGCACCACAGACCCAGCGTCCAGACCGCTCCATAACACAAGTCTGGGGGGAGAAATTTCATTGGAACACTTTATGGGTCCCAGATTGTTGCGATATGCAGACCTATAAACAACTTGAAGATTTGATCCATTTCCAAAGTTGATTACAGCACAATTATAGTTTACACATTCAAAGATCAAACACATTCCCTCTCTCTCTGACCTTTCGGTGGGTCCAAGGGCCAGTCTCTCCAGGTGCAGGTGTAGTCTCTGTGCTGTGGGGGCCTCCATGGACCAGGAGCAGGAACGGTCCTGGGTGGCGTCGGGCCCCAGGCGGGGAGAGGGAGACAGGACCCTCCCTACTGTAGCGTTCTTCACTGAGCCCCCACATAGTGCTATGGAGGGAGAGAGGTGATGATTATATGTGTGTGTGTGTGTTTGTGTCTCCCCAGCTCTGCAGCTGGGCATGTTGTTGCTCCAGACAGCAGCAGGGCATTGAGATGTGTGTGTGTGTGTGTGAATATGTATGTGTGTGTCCCTGCATCTGCATGTGTCTCTCCCTCTCCTCCCTACCTCTACAGCTGGGCTCCTTGCTGCTCCAGACAGGCAGAGATGCATTGAGGCAGGTGAGCGCCACTGCCCCCTGCAGGTGGTATCCCATATGGCAGTGGAAGCGGGCAGTGCCCCCTGGCAGCAGGTCCAGCACTGACACCTCCCCAAAATGAGGCCTCCTCGGCAGGGCACAGCTCAGACGGAATACTGTCAGGGGGAGAGGGGCAGGGAGGAGGGGAGAATGAGAGAGGGAGAGACAGAGATTTCCATTCTGTCATTCTCTCCCATCATATTTTATGCTATTCTGTTCCACAGTTGGCTTCCTGTTCTAATTTGATCTGAGATGACTGGACAGGCCAGAATAAAGATAAAGGCCAGAATAATAGATAGAGGACAGGACAGGATAATAGATCATGGAGAAGACAGGCCAGAATAATAGATATGGTTTTCATGCCATGTTGACTTAATCTATCCAGAGACGCAGAAGGAAGCGAGGCACCTCACTCCCTAATTTCTTCTGGTTACATTACAGTCAACGAAATAAGCTATTGCATTGGCATCTATGGGAGAACTACCCCGCTAAGCAGACCGGAACTGACCAATTTTTTTTCAATGGTAAACGAGTGAACTATCTTAATTTATCCACCATCTTTGTCCAGCCCTGTCACATCTGAACTGACACAGAGGTTGCGGTTCATACTCATAAAAGACACACCCTCGTCCACTTACCCGCCTTATGCCCTTGGGGGAATCCTGGAGGAAGGTCCAAATGATTAGCCATGCAAAGGAAGTTTGCAACGCAAGACCCTCAGCCCTCGTTTTTAGTCGAGTTGGCGAGTGAACAATTATGTTCACGTCGGATGTAGGAAGTGTGCTACTAATGCACGTGACGGCACCAACACGTCTCATAAAATGTAAATGTGTGTTGTTTGGTTATCTTTTGGAAATTGTAGAAATAAAACATGTTCCAGCTAGGCAGGCTAACGTTAGTTAGCTAATGAATTTGCTAGCGATCATACAGTAGGCGTAAATGAATAATTATATATTTAATGTAAGTAGACATGCACTCATAATTGACTGTAGCGCATATAAAGCACCCCCAAGCTACTGGTGGCTGAAAACACAATCATCGCGGGATGAAGGAGTGACGAATTTCCAGCCAAGGGTGGTCCATTTAAAATACATTCCTTCCTCCCTCGCTCTGCAAGTGTATACTCGTCAGACGTCATGATACGTCATCAGATGTGTCCACTTAATTTGAGGGCTGAGGGGATAGGGTGTGTCTTTTAAGTGTACTCTCTGACTGCAGCCGGAGAGATCACAGGGGTGAGATGAGAAAGGGAGACATTACAGGTGAAACATACAAACAACCACACAATCATGTGCACACACATCTACACTATCAAAGGGCTGAGATGAGATGAACCAATGAACCAATGAATCAGAGTTCCAATCAGCTAATTGATATGACACATCCAGTCACAGCGCTAATTGATTACAAAATGAGATTAAGTGGGGAGGCAATTAACAGATCAGGTAGACAGAGAATCAACAGCACCTGAGGACTTAATGAAGGCTTTGATTTCAAAACATGAAAGAGTGTGTGTGTGTGTGTGTGTGTGTGTGTGTGTGTGTGTGTGTGTGTGTGTGTGTGTGTGTGTGTGTGTTTGTGTGTGTGTTTGTGTGTGTGTGCATGCATGTACTCACTCTGGTAGTGCAGCTGGAACATGCCCATGCCCCCCTCAGGCAAGGAGCGGTAGTATACTGAGATGGTATTGGTCGGACTGCGGATCACCTGACCCTCCACCAGAAGCGTGTGATTGGCCAGAACTAGCAAGGCCCCACCCTCATCCACCCCTCTGATTGACAGCTGCTCTCCCTCTGACAGATTCACACTCTTCACCTGAGAGATAGAGAGAGACAGAGGGAGAGAGGCAGGGAGAGAGGGAGAGAGAGAAAGAGAAAGTGAAAGAGAGAGGGGGGGGGGGGTGGAGAAAGACGGTGTGAGAGAGTTTAACAGCTCATGAACCAAGATTGCTACGATACAGAAATATTCTAATATGTGCAGCATGACTGCAAAAAAGAGGACCTGGAACAGCCCCAGTGTTGTGTGGAGGACAGGGTGCTGTTCCAGCAGACACCACTAGGGGTCAGAGTGAGCTCACCACAGAGTCAACTATTTCAACACAGATCGGTGTGTGTGCCACAGGAGGTTGGTGGTACTTTAATTGGGGAGGACTTGCTCGTGGTAAAGGATGGAGCGGAATTGGTGGAATGGAAACCCTTTAGTGGGAACACTAAAATAACATCCTAGATCTGAATGAATGAAATATTCTTATTAAATACTTTTTTCTTTACATAGTTGAATGTGCTGACAACAAAATCACACAAAAATAAATCAATGGAAATCAAATTTATCAACCCATGGAGGTCTGGATTTGGAGTCACACTCAAAATTAAAGTGGAAAACCACACTACAGGCTGATCCAACTTTGATGTAACGTCCTTAAAACAAGTCCAAATGAGGCTCAGTAGTGTGTGTGGCCTCCACGTGCCTGTATGACCTCCCTACAACGCCTGGGCATGCTCCTGATGAGATGGCGGATGGTCTCCTGAGGGATCTCCTCCCAGACCTGGACTAAAGCATCCGCCAACTCCTGGACAGTCTGTGGTGCAACGTGGCGTTGGTGAATGGAGCGAGACATGATGTGCTCAATTGGATTCAGGTCTGGGGAACGGGCGGGCCAGTCCATAGCATCAATGCCTTCCTCTTGCAGGAACTGCTGACACACTCCAGCCACCTGAGGTCTAGCATTGTCTTGCATTAGGAGGAACCCAGGGCCAACCACACCAGCATATGGTCTCACAAGGGGTCTGAGGATCTCATCTCGGTACCTAATGGCAGTCAGGCTACCTCTGGCGAGCACATGGAGGGCTGTGCGGCCCCCCAAAGAAATGCCACCCCACACCATGACTGACCCACCGCCAAACCGGTCATGCTGGAGGATGTTACAGGCAGCAGAACGTTTTCCAAGGCGTCTCCAGACTCTGTCACGTCTGTCACATGTGCTCAGTGTGAACCTGCTTCCATCTGTGAAGAGCACAGGGCACCAGTGGCGAATTTGCCAATCTTGGTGTACTCTGGCAAATGCCAAACGTCCTGCACAGTGTTGGGCTGTAAGCACAACCCCCACCTGTGGACGTCGGGCCCTCATACCACCCTCATGGAGTCTGTTTCTGACCGTTTGAGCAGACACATGCACATTTGTGGCCTGCTGGAGTTCATTTTGCAGGGCTCTGGCAGTGCTCCTCCTGCTCCTCCGTGCACAAAGGCAGAGGTAGTGGTCCTGCTGCTGGGTTGTTGCCCTCCTACGGCCTCCTCCACGTCTCCTGATGTACTGGCCTGTCTCCTGGTAGAGCCTCCATGCTCTGGACACTACACTGACAGACACAGCAAACCTTCTTGCCACATCTCGCATTGATGTGCCATCCTGGATGAGCTGCACTACCTGAGCCACTTGTGTGGGTTGTAGACTCCGTCTCATGCTACCACTAGAGTGAAAGCACCGCCAGCATTCAAAAGTGACCAAAACATCAGCCAGGAAGCATAGAGAAGTGGTCTGTGGTCCCCACCTGCAGAACCACTCCTTTATTGGGGGTGTCTTGCTAAATGCCTATAATTTCCACCAAATTTCCACAACAGCATGTGAAATTTATTGTCAATCAGTGTTGCTTCCTAAGTGGACAGTTTGATTTCACAGAAGTGTGATTGACTTGGAGTTACATTGTGTTGTTTAAGTGTTCCCTTTATTTTTTTGAGCAGTGTACATCAAACACATGGTTTCTATATGTTTGATGTCATTCCACTTACTCTGTTCTGGCCATTATTATGAGCCGCCCTCCCCTCAGCAGCCTCCACTGGTGTGTGTGTGTGTGTGTGCATGTGTGTGGATGCGTTCGTGAATTATTGTTGCACGGGTTGACTCCTAACCCGCAGTCCCCGCGGTTATATCCGCGGGGCGGGTGGGTTTAGGGTCATGAAATACTGGGTGGATGAAGGGTGGGTGGAAGGGTGAAGGCCGGGGGGGTTGAATAAAGAGAAAACAATATCTTAAATACCTTACAGAAAAAGTTAACGTTGATCGACTCGGGCAAAAAGGACAATGTTGGAGTTGAATTTAATAAGAGAAAAGTTGCGGAGAGTTGAAAATAAAGATAAAATTGAAAATTCATGTTTAGGAAAGAATTGGTTAAAGAGGATGATAGCGGTGCTGCTGTGTAATGTGTGACGATTGTGAGGCGCTTTACAAATTCAACAGTCACAAGACAGGGACTTCAAATAGGCAAATGGCACGTCAAGGGAACTGTAGCATACTGTTAGGATTTGTTAAATGGAAACTGAAATCTGAACACTGAAAGTAGGTCTGTAACCTCTCACCTCAGCCTCACGCCTCGATCAGACCGACAGTATATTGCATTTTGGTACACCAGAAGTACATTCATTTCCAATGGAACGCTGCGTTTGCCTCGCAGCATTGCGTTGCAGAGTCAGTTGCAGTGCGTTCTGTGTGGTGCATACGTTGGACGTATCGAAGGTATGTATCAAGTTGTATTGCGGAGAATTGACAGAAATACCCGCAATTTTTTGGGTTGCACACATATCCACTAAAATGTTGGATTACATAATGAAAAAAGTTTACCTGCAGAATTTACAATTACGAATTTACCACTTTGCAAATACACTGTCGGTCTGATTGAGGTATTACTATAAATTACTATAAATTCCAGCAGAATTATATATTTCTTGCAGTGAAATTATACTCCAAATGTAGGCAACATTTTTACTCGGGAACAGGAGCGGAGAAATAGGATTTCTTTCATCATCTTGAGAAAATGTGAATGTGCAGTTAGAGACCGTCTGTAGAAGTGCTGTCTTTATCAGCGTCATGAAATCTGACAGCATTTCAAACACATCAAATATGGATCCAAGCCCAACTGAAATCTGATCAGAAACATGTTGGGTCGTTGACAACTTTCTATTGCTGTATAACCGGTCAAACTGATATCATTTGGAAATTTTGCACAGAAAATCTTTTCCGTCTTTTTTTGTTATTGTATTTTATCCCTGGTCCCTAAACGTAATTTCCTCCTCGAAAAACAAGTAGAGATGACAGAGAAAAATGTACCCATGTCAACTATATTGAAGCATTCATTCTATCGATTTATGACATTATTCTGGTGAGCAACTATTTATTTAGTCTTTTAGGGCAACATACAATGACAGCAGAGAAGCTTAATGTATCTAATTCTAGACAAGTTGACGAACAAATAGCCTAAAAAAATTAAATTGGGTAAATTATGTGCAGAAACATAGCCTATCTAAATCAGGCTAAAAAAAAATGATCCTGCACCCTCTGTCAAAGCTGTCTCGGGACTGTAGACTACAGCCTCAGATTTTCACTTTATCACATATAATTGGGTGGCGCGTGTTTGTGAGTGTGAATGTATACAGGATTCATACACATTGTGACGGATGGAATTTCATGACTTCTCCATGACTTTTAACCACATTTCCGTGATCAACAACTGCCGGTGTCTCTATGTATGTATCAAAAAGTAAGCGTGATGTGGTATCGACACTGGGAGACTGCTCTTTGATCCCATGTACCGTCTCTTGCCATTGTGTAAAGCAAAGTAGAGTACCTGTATAAAGTAGACACACAAAGTAGAGTACCTGTATAAAACACGTGTGTGGTCAACGCTCAGTCTGAAGAGTGTGTAAAGGCTTTTGATCAAGCCCTGCTAAAACACACCAGAGCCAGTTTATCAAAGGTCTGGTTGAGCAGCTAATAAAAAATTAAAAAAAAGTGGTTTGTTAAGAGGGAGACTGGAATAAAAGCCTACACACCCATTAGCTCTCCTGGATGATGGCTGACCACCCTTGATGTATCACATTGCAACAATACAACCAAGTCATTTGTATGCCTTTTGAAAAATGCTCTCATTCATTATATCAAAAAGCAAACGGCTATGGTACGCTACAAATATTTGTATTCAGCTGATGCAAGCCCACAAATGTTATTCTGGAAATGTACCTTTTCTAGTTTAGTCATAATGTGTTTATCTTAGCTACCTTGGAAGTGTTTACATTGCAGGCTATTGAGATGCAATGTCCCCATACAATAGATTAGACAAATCAACTGGAAGTATGCACAAAACGAGTTTTGAAGGCACAGAATCCAAACATTTTATGGGGCGGCAGGGTAGCCTAGTGGTTAGAGCGTTGATCCGAGTAACCGAAAGGTTGCAAGTTCAATTCCCCGAGCTGACAAGGTACAAAACTGTCGTTCTTCCCCTAAACAAGGCAGAACCCACTGTTCCTCGGCCGTCATTGAAAATAAGAATTTGTTCTTAACTGACTTGGCTAGTAAAAAAAAATAATCCTAAATTGACTTATTCACAAATTATTCATATGGGTCGATTCACCACGATATAACCGAATCCCAACTAATACAACGGAGAGGTGAATCGTTCATTTCGTCAAAAATAATCATTTAAATGAATCATTCCAAAAAGCTAATCAACTTTGTTCGCGAGCGTCGGTAGAACGTTGTTTTTTTTGTACATGCTAATTATAGCTGAACAGTTAATTCGAGGATACAATATACAGTGTACGTTTTGAATTGTCTGTTCTCTATCATATTTTATAGGCTTACCTGCTGCTACAATGTCCCAACTATCTCATCTCTCCTTGAGCAGCGGCCCACTCGTCTCGTACACATGCTGGTGATGCGCGCAAACATAGAATGCGCTCGTCTCATTCCGATCCTGGCTGACATGTTCATTTTTTATTTGATTGATAAAATATTTAAAAACTGTGCCTAAATAAATGACATTAACAAACATTATAACATTAATTATCATGATTTTTCCACACCTGGACCAGTTTTTTTATTCATGACTATACGAACCCCCTGTGTGTCAATGTGGGTGTTTGTTTACCTGTAGCTCGACTCCATAGCCTGTGTACACAGTGACGGTGTATGTACAGTGTAGGAATGTTCCATCTGGTAGAGGGGGGTCGTCAGAAGAGTCTATGTATCCCTCTGGGTCGGAGAAATTCACCATACAGCCGGACACAGCTGGAGAGATAGTTTAGGAGAGGGGAGGAGAGGAGAGGAGAGGGGAGGGGAGGAGAGGAGGGGGACAGAAGAGGAGGTGAGGAGCGGAGATGACAAACAATACTGGAAAAATATTGGAAAAGCAATTTATTTTCACAGCGTAATCCAGGATGCTGGTGAGATAAGCACATCTATGTCTTCAGTCAGAGAAAGGTAAACAACTGCTTTCTGTAAAAAGGACAAGGCGTTCTCTAACGTTGAGAACATTCTCTAACATAAACCTGGTGAAGGTGTGTCTGCAGCCATGGTCGCCATGACGATAGCGGTGACCTCATCTCGCTGTCCCAGCGGTGTGTGTGTGGATGTGTGTGTCCCGGGCTGGGAGGAGGAGGGGATGGGGTTGTTGTCAGATTGGGAGGGCTGTGACGGGAGGAGGGGTCCACTGTCGTGGGGCTGTGAGACTAGGGATCCTATCCTCTTCAACAGACCCTGCTGATCCATAGAGAGACCACCAGACAGGCCCCTCACGCTCAGTCCTCTGCCCAGGAGAGGCAGCAGGTCTTGGGGCTGAGCAGAGGGCAGGACCACCCCCCTTGTCTGGTAGAGGAGACGATCCTTCTGGGCCAGGAATGACTCGAGCAGATCACCAGTGGCACCCATCCCCACCCTGGGCACTAACCCAACCACGGAACTTCTCCCTCGGGATGAGTCTATGTCTGTGTCCCCTACGGCTTGAGAGGGGGAGTGGGAGCGTTGTATGGAGTCAACTTCACCTAGAGAAACGGAGAGAGAAAAATAAAGTGTAAAAGAGAGTGAGACTACAGGTGATATGTAGTCTTTACACTAGTGCTGCTTTTAGCACTGAGAATAATTGTATTTTTTTGACTCATTCTATGTTAGGGCTCTCCTGCAGCCGGTCCGGTGTCTGGGGAGAAATGCAAACCAGTGGGACTGAGGAACTGGAGGGCCTGCTGTGCACGCTTAAGCTGGAGCAAAGAGAGAGACAGCTCCGACCTCCCAGGTAGCCTTTCTTCTCTGTGTGTCTAGTGAATGTGGTGTGGCTGTGTTATGACCTGTGTTAGGACCTGCTTTCTGTTCCGCTGTCTGTTCCGCTATCTGTTCCGCTGTCTGTTCCGCTGTCTGTTCCGCTGTCTGTTCCGCTGTCTGTTCTGCTGTCTGTTCCACTCTCCGTTCTACTGTCTGTTCCACTGTCTGTTCCACTGTTTGTTCTACTGTCTGTTCTGCTGTATGTTCTACTGTTTGTTCTACTGTCTGTTATATTGCCTGTTCCACTGTTATCAGGACTACTGGGGCGATCTGGCATCAGGACGAGCAGCCCAGCCCAATAGCCTGCTCTTTATTGCACACACAAACAGGTAGAATGCACACACGCACACACAAGCACACACCACATGCATACACACCACCTGCATGCACCCACATGCACACACACACTCACACAGGCAGACCACAGACTCTTTGGGCGAGGTAGAGACAGGGTAGGCAGTCAGGCATGGCGGAGAGAGAGAGAGAGAGAGAGAGAGAGAGAGAGAGAGAGAGATATAGAGAGGGCGGGAGAGAGAGAAGGGGGAGGGAGAGAGAGAAAAGGGAGAGAGAGAGAGCGAAGGGAGAGGGAGAGAGAGAGGGAGGGAGAGAAAGGGGAGATAGAGGGAGAGAAAGGGGAGATAGAGAGAGAGAAGGGGAAGGAAGGGAGAGAGAGAGAGAAGGGAGATGGAGAAGGGAGAGAGAGAGAAAGAGAGAAAACGGTAGAGGGAGAGAGAGAGAGAGAGAGAGAGAAGGGGAGGGGAGGGAGAGAGAGAGAGAGAGAAGGGAGATGGAGAAGGGAGAGAGAGAGAAAGAGAAGGGAGAGAAAGAGAGAGAGAAAACGGTACAGGGAGAGAGAGAGAGAGAGAGAGAAGGGGAGGGGAGGGAGAGAGAGAGAAGGGAGATGGAGAAGGGAGAGAGAGAGAAAGAGAAGGGAGAGAGAGAGAAAGAGAGAACGGTAGAGGGAGAGAGAGAGAGAGAGAGAGAGAAGGGGAGGGAGAGAGAGAAGGGAGATGGAGAAGGGAGAGAGAGAGAAAGAGAGAAAACGGTAGAGGGAGAGAGAGAGAGAGAAGGGGAGGGGAGGGAGAGAGAGAGAGAGAGAGAAGGGGGAGAATGAAAAAGGGCGAGTGAGAAGAACATTTAAAAAAGCAGAGACAGGCACACTGCTCCCACGCATGCTAAAATAACATCTCCAAGTGCCCAGCACTAAAAAAGAACAGAACAGTGGACACAAGCCCGCAGGCACACACGCACACCAACGCATACACTCGCACACACTCGCACACACTCGCGCACACACACACACACACACACACACACACACTCGCGCACACACACACACACACACACTCACACACACACACACACACTCGCGCACACACACACACACACACACACACACACACACACGCCCTTCATGGCCAGTGTATCACTTGCGTTGCTGCCTAAACAGCAGCAACCCCTCCACTCCACACTGCAAAAACACTGGACCACTCAGAACAGGCTGCTTTCTATAATCCCATATCCTCACAGTGACATAAGGAAAACAGCGTTGGACTTTTATAGTGTCGGTTGTGTCTGCAGCCAGCTAGCATCCTACTCACAAGGAGATGTGGATGATACACGACAACAGGTGTGCCTGATCTGATACAAATATACTTTTTTCTTCCTTCTTCCACTTTTTTCCCTCAATCCTTTTAGTGTTTAACCCAATGAGGAAGAAAAAAGTGTGTTTGTATCAGATCAGGCACACCTGTTGTCATGTATCATCCACAAATCCTCGTGAATAGGATGCTAGCTGGCAGTTAAGAACAAATTCTTATTTTCAATGACAGCCTTTCAATGACAGCCTTTCAATGACAGTGGGTTGACTGCCTGTTCAGGGGCAGAACCACAGATTTGTACCTTGTGAGCTCAGGGATTCGAACTGGCAACCTTTCGGTTACTAGTCCAACGCTCTAACCACTAGACTACCCTGCCAACCCTCCTCACAGGAACACGATTTCACGGTTTCTGTCGAAAAAGTAGTGCTGTATTCATAGAATGACCAGGGACAATAAGGAGGATTTTACAGACCCAACAACAAAAGAATGATAAAAATGCTGTACAAACACCATTAAACCAATGTCTTTGTGATGGTGATGACTCACTCCCTCACAGTAGGGATGTTTTGGTATTACCAAGGCGTTATATTCTGCATGCTCTGAAAAGCCCCCCAAAAAACACAACAATGAATGTTCTGATCAGAGATGAATGAAAACACCTCACTCTCTTACATCCTGATGTCAGTATTCGGTGCCTCAGAGATTTGGTTTGTAGAGAATTAAATACAACAACATCTAATGCTGTTGGCCTATCCTGAAACTTTCTAGCAGTATGCCTTTAAAACGCTTAAAAAAAACACAACCTAGAAACACACAGACTCACTACCACTCATTCACTAACTCTCTCTCTCTCTCTCACACGCACACACACACACACATACATACACCCACCCACGCACACTCACAAGATATCAGGTTCACACCCTTGTGGAGCTGAGTAACACATTATCATGTTCCTGACACAGTGTTCAACACATCGCTGTGTGTGTGTGTGTGTGTGTGTGACTATGCACATTAACGGTGCCAAACATCTCAATGAAGAAGAGATGAAGTGAGGAAGGACAATTGTGTGTGTGTGTGTGTGAGAGAGAGAGAGAGAGAAAGAGATGGAAAGAAAGAGCGAGAGACCTGTCTATATGCAAGAGACCACTTTCCAAAATACAATTTATTATTACTCCCATACCATTATTACAGAGAATTAGGCAGATGATGCTACCCTCTGCCTATTGGCTACTTAGCTTATTCAAGCCTGTCTCAAAATACAACACTTCCCCTTTAAGACATAAAAAAAGCTCTTGACCTGACTTGCTTTTCAAAGATGTCTAGAAACAGTGTGGTAAAGTACAAGTAAAAATAGTTGAAAGTACTACTTAAGTCATTTTTGGAGGTATCTGTACTTTATTTTACTATTTATATTTTGGATAACTTTTACTCCATACATTTTCCCTGACACCCAAAAGTACTAGTTACATTTTGAATACAGGACAGGAAAATGGTCTAATTCACACACTTATCAAGAGAATATCCCTGGTCATCCCTACTGCCTCTGATCTGGAGGACTCACTAAACACTAATGTTTTGTAAAGCATGACTGAGTTTTCGCGTGTGCCCCTGGCTATCTGTACAGTGAAAGAACATGAAAATTGTGCCATCTGATTTGCTTAATATAAGAAATATGAAATGATTTATACTTTTACTTTTGATACTTAAGTATATTTAAAACCAAATACCTTTTTACTCCAGTAGTATTTTACTGGGTGACTTACTTTTACTCAAGTCATTTTCTATGAAAGTATCTTTACTTTTACTCAAGTATGTCTATTGGGTACTTTTTCTACTACTGGCTAGAAATGTACACATTTGGTGATCTTGTAAGCAATCCCTCCCACATCGCTGACTACAAATTATCTATAACTGGGATAATGATCTATAACTGGGATAACTCATTAACTAGCAAAGAATGTAAACAAATGTGGCTACAGGTCTCACTTTGATCTCAAAACAAGCACATAATAATCATGACCGCTCATGTTGTAAAACGGTCCAGTTCAAAGAGAACGGCACAAATCCATATATGGCAATGGTCTATTTGCATATAGGCCTACT
The DNA here is from genome assembly GCF_057628025.1 of Oncorhynchus mykiss. Taxonomy (NCBI): domain Eukaryota; kingdom Metazoa; phylum Chordata; class Actinopteri; order Salmoniformes; family Salmonidae; genus Oncorhynchus; species Oncorhynchus mykiss. The sequence continues at coordinate 36,803,884 of NC_143050.1, read as the reverse complement.
GCAGCTCTGATTGGTTATGGGGCACTGGTCTGTGTCGTGCCTGTCAATGCAATAGAATCCTACTATGATGCGCCCTGCCTACAAGAAAATCTCTTGCATAGTTAGTTTTGCATTTTATTTATTTAAATTGTTTATTTAACTAGGCAAGTCAGTGAAGAAAAAATTATTATTTACAATGACGGCCTACCCCATCCATACACGGAAGACGCTGGGCCAATTGTGCACCGGCCTATGGGCCTATGGGATTCAGCCTGGATTTGAACCAGGGACTGAAATGACACCTCTTGCAATGAGATGCAGTGACTTAGACTGGTGCGCCTCTCGGGAGCCCAAAAGTCTTGCATAGTTTGCATACTAAGTCTTGCATAGTTCGTTTTGTTTTAGTATGTTGCATTGAAAGTGGCTAATATTGCATTGATCGGATAACAATTCCCACAGTTTAGGGAAACATTGATAGTGTTAATTAACAGGGAAAACTCTAGAAAGTTCAGGGAAGTTCAACCTCATGCGTCTCTGCGTGGGCTGATATTTCTCCTGTGCAGCAGTCCCGAGGAGTTGCAGCTTAGAGGGAACATTGCACTCAACTACTAAACAAACACACACTAAGTTCGAAAGCCTTGGGTTCTAAAGATTTAGGTTCTAAAGCCTTTGGTTCTTGACTCACACCGTCCTCATGCCATTGTTCAGGGTCCCAGGCACAGAGTCCCATCTGGGTCGTATGTGGTGTCAGAAGCAGGTGCTATTCCACCCAGGCATGACCAACTCTTATGAACAGATGGCATCATCTGTGGGCTCTATCTCTCTCTCTCTCACACACACACCCTCCTCTATCACTCTATTTATATACCTCTGTACTCTGTCCATACCTCTCCTCTCCTTTCATCCCATCCTCCCTCTCCCTCTGCCCCCAGATATTCTTTATACAGAGAATGTTGTGTAACTATGTATCTCAAGGGCAACACATAAATTATTAATAATCACTATTAGCAATGATTAATAAGCCCTTTCAACATAATGTGTGTCGGCCTACTGTTTCAAACGGCCTCCCAACTCAATCATGTCTAACAAAGACGATTCGGTAAAGCGCGCTCACAAGACGAGTCACCTTGCCCGAGACCTGAAGACGTGTGTTAGCTCCCCAAGCTGATGGCAAGGCTCTTGAACATTCTCCATGTTGAAGTCCAATCCCCATGGAAACCCCTCAGGCTGGAAGAAGTCCATGTACCTGTGCTACATGTTCCATCGCGTGCGCGCGCATGTTTTTTTTTTGCTCACTGTGCAGATGTGTGTGCGTTAAGAGCAGAAAACAGAACAGGGCTTTCTGTCCCTAGAGAGAAGCTGTCTGTTACTTCTGCAAATGCCCCTCATCCCCCTCTATCGTCTCCCCACACTTCCCCCATCCTCCTTGCGCCCTCCTTCTCCCACCATTCATCTCTCAATATCCTCCTTTCTTTTATTCTCTCTGCCTCAATCTCATTCCTTGATGCTACTGGTAACTGGAGGGAGACAGGTGTGCGAGTAGAGTTTCAATGACCTCTGAAGATCTCTCGCGCACGCACATTTAAACACACGCATATAGGACCCTAACTAGGCTATAGTGGAGCCAAAGAGCAGGCTTCGGGGGAATCCTAACTGATTTCTTTCAATAGCAACATGGGCCATGTATAGCTCGTTATTCACTCCTCCGCTCTCTCACTTGTTATCTTCTCTCTATCTACGGTTGTACTGTAGGTTTCGTGATGACCGCCTCCTCCACTTCTCTGCTTCCCTCCTCCTCTTCTTTCTATCCTACTATCCCACCGCAGCCATACACGCCTCACCAGTTCATCGTTTTCTCCTCCACTCCCCCACTCCTCTTCTCCCACGTTCCAACTACCTAGCCATATCTCATTCTGCTACCAAGAACGATGACACCATCCGAATCATCTCTGGTGGTATCACAGGAATCTCAGTTATCCTCCTGGGTTATGTCGTCAGTATGGGGTCTGGGCCAACCTAATGGGTGATGTCATCAACGTCAGTCAGTCATCGTCCCATCAGTTCTACCCATCGGGGAGCTCAGGTTGCAGAGAAGAGTCTTTGTGTGTTTGTGTGCGTGCGTGTGTGTGTGATGAATCCTCCAGCAGGACTGTACCAGAGATTTTTCTTCCATTAAAATGCTCCTGCGGACCACCTAAGCATTTTATTCCTTTAATTTGTCACATACATTTTTTGGGATGGAAAAATGCTTTCAGTGTCACGTTAAAAGACTAAAACCAGATGTAAATGATGTAGAGAAGATATTGGACCTAGACTGAGTGTACAAAACAATAGGAACACCTGCTCGTTCCATGACGTAGACCAGCCGAATCCAGGTGAAAGCTATGATCCCTTATTATGTCACCGGCCCTTGTGTTGTTTTAAGGGTCAAAAATGACCCCTATGTTTAACAGCGGAGAAAACCCCCTAAATTATATATTTTTTCAACTTGAAATTCGATGACTTTTCCTAGAGTGACCCCGACATTAAAAAAAGTGAAACATCGCCTTTGTTCATATTTCCATCAAATCTGTACACCACCAGGGTACAAAGATTGTCTTAGGGTCATTTCTGACCCGGCAGTTATAAATTAATTTACAAGCCAGAAACACCACAAGGACACACACACACACACACACACACAGAGAGAAATTGAGATTATGTGTGCTACTGATTAAACTCAGACAAAACAAAAAACCTTCTTGGGCATGTGCAGCATCTCCCCTCCACGACCCCACACATGACTCAAGTTCACAGACAAAATAAAAACAATTTCAGACAAAATAAACAAGATTTCAGACAAAATAAACATTTCTTGAAAGCGTTATTTACTAATGGGGAATGCAGTCAGAGGCTATAAAGGTGCTGCAGATGACAGTCCCCCCAGTTCTCTCTTTGCTGAAGCCATGAGCGCACGTTTCAGTGCCCAACAGGTCGTAGACCTGATTTATTAAGATGTCCAGGAGGAATAAGGAAACAAATTATTTAGAAGAGGAGGAGGTATCTGAAGAAGATGGGGAAGAATACAACCCAGAGCACAATGCATCATCTTCAGATGAAGAAATCCCCCAAGCTGAAAGAGAGACATTTCTGTCAAAGAACAGCAAAATAACATGGTCCTTGTCACCATATGACAACCAGGGCAGGATGGCAACACAAAATGTCACAAGGATGACCCCAGAGCCCACAAGACATGCAGTTGCCCATGTCCAGGACAGTGTCTCAACATTCTACATGTCATCACACCAGCCATTAAATTTAGAGGGTTTCCGAAAATATGGAGACAACTGGAAAAAGATGGATGAGATTGACCTGCGTGCCTACATAGGGCTGCTAATCTTAGCGGGTGTGTATAGGTCCCGAGGCGAGGCTACATGTGGTCTCTGGGATGCTGAGAGTGGAAGGGTGATTTCACACTTTCTCAAGAATGCTACGGTTTGATAACCATGAGTCAAGACCTGCAAGACGTGTGAGAGACAAACGAACGACCATAAGAGAGGTCTGGGAGAAGTGGGAGGAGCCATAAGAGAGGTCTGGGAGGAGTGGGAGGAGCCATAAGAGAGGTCTGGGAGGAGTGGGAGGAGCCATAGGAGAGGTCTGGGAGAAGTGGGTGGAGCGTCTGCCATACCTCTACAACCCTGGGCCTGAAGTAACAGTGGAGGAGCAACTGGTTCCATTCAGAGGTACATTTTTACTTTCATATCTGTAATGTAAGTGATTTTCACTATTCATTTTATTATGTATTAATGTAATATCATTGATTTATGTGATTGTTTTCTGTGACACTGATACTAATTACTGATAGTAATCTCTTTTGTCAATAGGTTGCCATCCTTTCCGGCAGTATATGCCCAGCAAAGTATGGCATCAAGATATGGGTGGCCTGTGACGCACAATCCAGCTACGCTTGGAAGATGCAAGTCTACACAGGGAAGCCGACCAGTGGAGGCCCGGAGAAGAACCAGGGGATGCGGGTTGTGCTTGATGTGACAGATGGACTGAGGGGGCACAATGTCACATCTGACAATTTCTTCACCTCTTATGAGCTCAGCCAGCAGCTCCTGAAGAGGAAGATCACCATGGTTGGCACAGTTCAAAAGAACAAGCCTGAGCTCCCCCCTGCACTCCTCGCAACAATGGGGAGAGCGGCCTTCTTATCAAAGTTTTCCTTCACCCCCACCACTACTCTAGTTTCTTTACCTCCCAAAGACGAACAAGAATGTGGTCCTCCTGAGGAAACAAATACTATGCACACACACGTGCATGCAGTCCTACGTGTGCTAATTAGAGTTGGTTGATTTATGTTCTTCACGTTTTTGTTTTGTATCCATTACCTTATTTTATTCTTATTTATTGTTGTTGTTTATACACCTTGTGGGTGGGGGCAATGGTTAAAACAATGGGAGAAGACCAGTATTTTGTAGTTAAATTCCTCATTGTACAGTATATAAGAATGTATCACTATGTTGCCCAAAAAAGTTCAAGACCCTTATTGTTTCCCTTCAATAAAATGCCTTCAAAACTACTTCCTGCACATTTCTTCTCCTTTCTTAGGCCATACAAGTGCTATCTCTTGCTTTAAAAAAATCATGTTTACACTTATGCAGTACCTTTAGCAATAATAATAATAATAATTATAAACCTCTACTTTAGTAAATAAAACAATGATGACAGGTGTGTTGTAATAAAAACGAGTGGTGTCCACTGATTCAATTCAGTCTTTCTGCATTGTGAAAATGGAAAACCCAGATATTCACAAAGTTTGTGGTGAACGACAGGTTGTTTCAAATTCAATGAAGCTGCTTTATTTTAGGGGTTTAGTGAAGGCAGGTCATTTTTTTTTAACCCTTAGGACAAAGGGAGTATACAGACTGTTAAAACTACACAAGGGTTAAATCCACTTCAATCAGTGTCGATAACGGGGAGGAGAGGCGTTAAAGAAGAATGGTTAAGCCTGGGGAAATGTGAGACATAGATTGTGTATGTGTGCCATTCAGAGGGTGAATGGGCAAGACACAAGGCTTAAGTGCCTTGGAACGGGGTACGATAGTAGCACTGGTTTGAGTGTGTCAACAACTGCAACGCTGTTGGGTTGTTCAACAGATTCCCATGTGTATCAAGAATGGTCCAGCCAACTTCACACAACTGTCAGAAGCACTTGAGTCAACATGGGCCAGCATCCCTGGGGAACGCTTTTTCGACACCTTGTCTAGTCCATGCCCCCACAAGTTTGATTTTACTAAGAGAGTCACCATGCCAGAATGTTCTGTATTTAACTGTACTAATCACCACTCAAAAGAGTCTCATATTAAATCAATCGTAATTCTGATGACCATAGTTAATATTAGCCGTTCGTTTTGCTTTCCAATGTCGACCTAGGTTCTAGGAAACGCGAAGCTTCCAAATGAACCTTCTGCTGTAAATGTTTAACAGTAGGTTAGCAATAGGTTCATCGACATTAAACCTGGTTGACTCACTCAGGCAGGATGAAAACAACTACATGGACCATGATCCTTTGCTAGTTATGGCCACATTAACCATTAATGTTAGCGTTTTTTTTTGGTGGCATTCAGCCCCATTGGGAAATATAGCTCGCTTCAAATGCACATTTTTTTCAGCTTCATGCGCCATAGGGAGTTTTCCATAGGAATATGTCACCGCTATCGCTATCTACTGGTTTTAATGTCAATGGTATTATATGATATCCCTCTCTCTCTCGCTTCCCCTCTCCACTCCCGCCTACTCTCCACTCTCCCCTACTCTCCCCTACTCTCCACTCTCCCCTACTCTCCACTCTCGCCTACTCTCCACTCTCGCCTACTCTCCACTCTCGCCTACTCTCCACTCTCGCCTACTCTCCACTCTCGCCTACTCTCCACTACTCTCCACTCTCCCCTACTCTCCATTCTCCCCTACTCTCCACAGGCACAGATCAATCCCGTGTCCTAATTTCTAAAAGTCCCAACTAGGTAAATGTTTTAAAAAACGGTAATGTTTAAACTGCCGTGGTAGCCATGACTGCGGTAGATGGAACTGCATTGCCCCCTAGCTGTCATAAGCGCGATCATTTTGGCCTTGTGTACATGGTTTAAGAAAAAAAGCATGCGATTATATGTGAATTCACAAGGCAGAAATGGTACTGCATATGATAGCTATGGGTGCCCGACAAAATGAAATCAATCAAAATCAAATCCAATACGAGCCCCTAACCAACAATGCAGTTGTAAAAAATACGGATAAGAATAAGAAATAAAAGTAAAAAGTAATTAAAGAGCAGCAGTAAAATAACAATAGAGACACTATATACAGGGGGTCATCGGTACAGAGTCAATGTGCGGGTCCACCGGTTAGTTGAGGTAATATCTACATGTAGGTAAAGTGACTGTGCATCGATGATAACAACAGAGAGTAGCAGCAGTGTAAAAGAGGGGCGGGCAATGCAAATAGTCTGGGTAGCCATTTGATTCGATGTTCAGGAGTCTTATGGCTTGGAGGTAGAAGGATCTGAGGACCCATGCAAAATCTTGTCAGTTTCCTGAGAGGGAATAGGTTTTTGTCGTGCCCTCTTGTCTTGGTGTGCTTGGACCATGTTAGTTTGTTGGTGATGTGGACACCAAGGAACTTGAAGCTCTCAACTTGCTCCATTGCAGCCCCGTCGATGAGAATGGGGGCGTGCTCAGACCTCCTTTTCCTGTACTCCACAATAATCTCCTTTGTCTTAATCAGGTTGAGGGAGAGGTTGTTGTCCTGTCACCACACGACCAGGTCTCTGACCTCCTCCCTATAGGCTGTCTCGTCGTTGATCAGGCTATCAGACTGTTGTGTCATCAGCAAACTTAATGATGGTGTTGGAGTCATGCCTGGCCATGCAGTCATGAGTGAACAGGGAGTACAGGAGGGGACTGAGCACGCACCCCTGAGGGGCCCCCTTAACACCTGGGGGCGGCCCGTCTGGAAGTCCAGGATCCAGTTGCAGAAGGAGGTGTTTAGTCCCAGAGTCCTTAGCTTATTGATGAGCTTTGAGGGCACTATGGTGTTGAACACTGAGCCATAGTCAATGAATAGCATTCTCACATAGGTGTTCCTTTTGTCCAAGTGGAAAAGGGTAGTGTGGAGTGCAATAGAGACTGCATCATCTGTGGATCTGTCGGGGCGGTATGCAAATTGGAGTGGGTCTAGGGATTCTGGGATAATGGTGCTTATGTGAGCAATGACCAGCCCTTCAAAGCACTTCATGGCTACAGATACGGGTCAGTAGTCATTTAGGCAAGTTACCTTAGTGTTCTTGGGCACAGGGACTATGGTGGTCTGCTTAAAACATGTTGGTATTACAGACTCGGTCAGGGAGAGGTTGAAAATGTCAGTGAAGACACTTGCCAGTTGGTCAGCGCATGCTCGCAGTACACGTCCTGGTAATCTGTCTGGCCCTGCGGCCTTGTGAATGTCGACCTGTTGAATGGTCTTACTCACATCGGCTGCGGAGAGCGTGATCACAGTCTTACGGAACAGCTGGTTGCTCTCATGCATGTTTCAGTGTTATTTGCCTCGAAGCGAGCATAGAAGTAGTTTAGCTCGTCTGGTAGGCTCAAGGCACTGGGCAGCTCTCGGCTGTGCTTCCCTTTGTAGTCTGTAATGGTTTGCGAGCCCTGCCACATCCGACGAGTGCCAGAGTCGGTGTAGTACGACGGTGTAGAATGATTCAAACCTTATTTGTCACATGCGCCAAATACAACGGATGTAGACTTTCCTGTGAAATGTTTGCTTAAGAGCCCTTTCCAATGATGCAGGAAAATAATACAAAGGAAAATAGTAACACAAGAGGAGAATAAAATACACAACAATGGAGCTATATACAGGGAGTACCCGTACCAGATCAAAGTGGAGTTATATACAGGGAGTACCCGTACCAGATCAAAGTGGAGTTATATACAGGGAGTACCCGTACCAGATCAAAGTGCAGGGGCATGAGGTATTTGACATAGATATGTACATGAAGGCAGGGTAAAGTGACTAGGCATCCGGATAGATAATAATAAGGTATTTGAGGTAGATATGTACATGAAGGCAGGGTAAAGTGACTAGGCATCCGGATAGGTAATAATAAGGTATTTGAGGTAGATATGTACATGAAGGCAGGGTAAAGTGACTAGGCATCCGGATAGATAATAATAAGGTATTTGAGGTAGATATGTACATGAAGGCAGGGTAAAGTGACTAGTCATCCGGATAGATAATAACAAGAGTAAAATAAAAAACAGAGTAGCAGCAGCATATGATCAGTGTTTAAGTGTCTGTGTGTGTATATGTGTGTTTGTGTTGTGCCGGTATGTGTGTGTGTATGTAGTGTATGTGAATGTGTGTGGGTTGTGTGAGAGTGTCAGTGTAGTGTGTGCAAGTGAGTGTGTATGTACTGTATAGTCCAGTGGTGGTCGGTGCCGTTTAAGATGAGGGAGGACAACTCTTTATTTTTTATGAGCATGGCCTTATCTCTATTACAGCATATTGGATGACTGTCATTCATATTCCATTCACCCAGCTTAATGTACAATCGATAGTTTTAGGCTACTACATGATCCTCAACTTTTCCTTGTACCTATCATGAGGTTGCTACAACTTTACAACGTAGGTGCACAGGTCAAGAGAAAAATTAAGAGTAATCAAGGTGACAGGCAGTCTTGCCTGATCTTGCTGATCTAGGGTGTAATCATTTGTCCAACAGTTGCAAATGACAGTTTCTATTGGACAAATTCAAGTATGTTTAAAAAGCTTAATTCCGTTTGCTTCCGTTTAAGATTTTTTTTTCCAACAGAATGAATACACCCCATGATCACATGCAAACACAGTTCCCTTTCATAGCAGCCACATACAAACAGCATGATCATTTTGCTTCCCACATCTACACACTCTCCTCCTCTCACCTTTTCCCTTCGCTTGTGGACTTCAGAGCACAACACATCAGCTGTCTGTGACTAGGCGAAAAATCCTTTCCAAGTCAAACCTTCATATCATAAAGAGCTCTGATAGGTTGTAGGATGTCCTCCTGAAGTTGTCATAATTGCTGTGTATGTCTATGGAATGGGGTGAGAACCACAAGCCTCCTAGGTTTTGTATTGACATTTCTGAAGCTTCTATTTTGCAATAGTCTCTAGTACACACCATAGATTTTCACAGCATACTACTATTCCCAGAGTGCATTTCAACCCCCAGGGTGTAATGCTCTGCCCAGGGCTACTGGCTGGCTGCAGACAAATGTGAAATAGTCTAAATATATGAGTGAATTTCACCGAACTTTTGGTTTGTAATCATGTCATAATGCTCACATGAATGTCATGCTGAATGTATGTTCATATCATTGACACTCGAAAACAATTCAAATATAGTAGCTAGCAGAATGACGTTACAATGCAAATGTAATGTGTAATATCATTTTTATGTAATTTTGAAACTAAACCTCCCTTGAACTGCACTGCTTCGTAACACCTTTAGTTGTTTCAGTGGGCTGGCCCTCATCATCTGCTCTGTAAGCAAAGTATTGTCATAGTTTGATTCTGGAGCCCGTTTTGTCAACAAGCTGCCGGTTTTGGAGGTATGATGTTTTTTTGTTTGAAGAAGCAATGCTGTCTCTATTCTCACATAGACATTTCCCCTCTCGGACTGCGCTCAGCTGACTGCTGTCCCCCACGCCCACTCAGCAACGATGGTAGTTAATGCCATTCTTAGTTCTCTGCTGTGTGCCTCTCCTCTATGATCTCAGTGTTCAATACATGGGACTTCACATCTTACTTCTCATCAATGTGATGGCTCGCTGCAGTGATGAATGACAGCGTGTTCATAAATGTCCAACAATCTGTTGTTAACGCCACATATGGGGTGTTTGAGAGCTTGCGTTTGTACCTGCAGCGCAATCACTGTACAATTACTCCATCCTGGCCGTCACAGTTTTTCAACATGGAATCTTGTAGTCTGGTTCCTGGATATGCCATCGTGGGGGACTGAAGACGAAATTCTCTTTGAAAAAAAGGTGCCATCCAGAATCTAAAAGGGTTTCTTCGGCTGTCCCCTTTCCACAGAGGGTTCGACATGGAACCAAAAAGGGTGCTCCTATGGGGACAGTCAAAGAACCCTTTTGGAACCTTTTTTTCTAAGAGTGTACCACTGACAATGGCTGCATATCAACTGCACAAATTTCCGTAATTAGCAGCTGTGATTTTCTCACTCTGTCACTCATCGCACTTCCGTCTGTGTGAAGAGCCTGTCCAATGTCTGTTTTTGGGGGCCTGCGCTGCTGCCAGCAACAGTTTGGGTCTCACGGTGCCTCCCTTTCAGATGGTTAAGCGCTGCACTTGTACTGCCACTGTAGCTCAATTCCAACTCGCAAAGTTTGCTATTCGCCACCTTCTCATTTCATTTAATTGCCATACAGGACTGTCGCTTCCCTGTCTCACTCTCGGCCATTTTTACAACTGTTGACCACGATGATGTGCGGAGCGCTTTATATCTGTGGCAAATTGTTTGAAAGATGCATATCTCCTCCTACTCACATTACAGCATTGTGGCGTTAGGTATTTGTTGAATTAAACATGTTCCCTTTATGATGACGATCAGGACCTGTTAGTGGTAGTATTGTGATAACTGCACTGTGATTTAGATTTTGTTGGTGGAGGGGGGGGGGGACATTTTTGGTTAGGGATAAAAATAAATGTTAAAGATCATAGATTAGCTGAAAACGGGAGCGCGACAACAAAGAGCCAGAGGGATAGTTCCAGGGGGATGGGTTGTTTTTACTGTCTTACAGCTTGAATAGGCTTTTCCCACCAAAACTATCACTGACATGCTGCCCACACTGCAAGTGAGGGAGCGTTGCAAAATTAATTCAAACATGTTAGTCAATCATTGGAACCCACGCTGCTCGCGCGCGTCAACGAACATCTGCGTAGCCAGGCGCTAAAATAGAACTTGGTTCTATTTGTGACGCTTGACGTGAAATAAATACTGCCTCTCCCATCTCCTCATTGGTTTTTAAGAGCATATACCCACCTGGGTGATTGAAAGATGAACTGAGTTCCACACTCCAGTCCAGTTGGTGGTGGTAATGCACCTTAAAGTTGGTTGCCAACCGCCATATAAAGTCCAAACAAGAAGTCTGAAGGAGGAGAGATTGCTAGAAACAAACTGTTTACTCTTTTATCTGTGGATGAATTGTCAGAGTAGAGGTCCTTGTGCATTTCAGGTAAAATAACAACCCAATGTTTATATCCCAGGACAAATTATTTAGCAACAGCAAGCTAGCTAGATATATTGCCTTAAATGTTTAATGCTTTTCGACCTGTCCCCAAATGAATATAGTTGGTTCAGAGTTTGTTTTGATATTTCAACCTGCGCGTCCTGATCGCGTCTGGTGTGGGTGGACAAAATCAACGCACACTGATGCACGCGCGTGTGCGGTCTGGTCAGCAGGTGAGACGATGGAAGGAGAGAAGTAGAAAGCTAGGATGTTAGGATGAAATCTGAATTCGATAGAAACGTTTAAGTTTAGAAGCTTACAGAGTGTTAGTGTAGCTGCCACGTTGGAGTTGCGTAACACTGCTACATTCAAACTCTGCAAGCTGCCCCCCCCCCCTCCTCTTCCGTAGTAGATCAGAGAAGAGAAGCATCTGAGAAGTGAACAAGACAAATATGTTTATTTAACATCACGCCAGACAGCCGTAGCTATCGGTGTCGATCTGAGTAGCGCCTTCCTTTATCACACAGACACACGCGTGTTGCGCACGTGCACACACACACACACACACACACACACAGAGTTTCGGGAACAGGACCAGACAGGCTCTTCAATGGGACTCTGTAATGAAGGGAGACGGAAGAGTAGGCCATTCAGATGATGGCTATGAGGGATGAGGCTTTGAAGCAAAGGGAAGATGGAACATGAACTAAATTAACAGTATAAAACGCTCGGCTGGAAACGCTCCTAATCGTGCCAATCAACTGAAGCCACAAACTCAGCTCACAACCATCAGCCTTATAATGATAGTTAGTATTGAACAGGGCCCAGACAGAATGGCTTACCACACTTTATACTGTGCACAAATGTGATGCTAACCAATGACCCTCAACCTTTAACTCTGAAATAGCTCAGGGCATTGCACATTGTCATCCTTTTCAACATCTAGACGTGCCATAGCGTCATCCTGGGATTAGTGGTTTCAAAGCCATGCTATGGAGAGGAGAGTGTGGTTGTGAGTGTGAAACATATGAGGTGTAATCAAATCAAATTCAAATCAAATGTATTTATAAAGCCCTTCTTACATCAGCTGATATCTCAAAGTGCTGTACAGAAACCCAGCCTAAAACCCCAAACAGCAAGCAATGCAGGTGTAGAAGCACGGCGGCTAGGAAAAACTCCCTAGAATCCAATCAGTCGGGTATAGAGGAGTGGGACTAGGGCCGGGATTCTATCTGATCAGTGGTAGAGCCGCCTTAAAGTGTGCTTGACATTTAAAGGTAATTTTGGAATGAGCCGACACAATCTGCATTTGCCGTGAATGCGGTCTCTCCGCGAGAGCGGAAACGCTGGCTTTAAAAATGTGCATAGCTGAATCCCGGCCTAGTACTCTCACTGGGTTATTATCCTGATACAAACTTCTGTTCTGTTCTCATCCCACCCCTAGTAGAGGCTGGGCTAAAGCCACGGAAACGTCAAAGCACAAACACCTAGTCAGGCCAACAACAGCAGCAACAGGAAAAGAGCAGAGGAAGAGACAGCCCAACACAAAAGCCCTGACAGTTCAATCACACACGCACATGCACGCACACACACGCACGCACACGCATGCACACACACACTGCGGATGGGTTCAGAGCAGCTTAGCCACACAGTTAAGCTGCAGTTAATTGCTTTTATTGTGGAATAGTGTCAGCAGCATCCCTATAACCCCACAGTCAGCCAGAACTGATAATCCTGGACACACACACACACACACACACCGTTTTGATGTTAAATGGAAATAGATATTCTGTCCATACATATGGCAAAAAATGTGTTCTAGAATTCTTAGGCCTTAGTTGGTTTTCCAATAAGAAGACTGGGCTGATTGCGCTGAAGGACATATTTCCCTGTGTTGTTCACAGTTACAGCTTCCCTCTACTCAGCCTTTAGAAAAACAAGAAGAAGCAAGGGTGGGCCTCTGCCGAACGAGAGAACACGATGGATGGTGGGGAAAGAATGTGAGGTGATGTGATGAGAGGAGAAAGACAAATTACGGCTGAGTGAGTTTTACAGAGGAGAGAACAGACAACCTGCCACGGCGAGGAGAGAGAGGAGGGGGAGAAAGATATTGGAAAGGAAGGGAGAGGAGAGTATGAAGAGAGAAGAAAGGAAAGGGGGAAGAGGAGAGTAAGAGCGAGAGAGAATAGAAGAGAAAAGGATGACAGGAAAGGGGAAGGAGGACAGAAACAGTGGAAGTGAATGTAACACCAGGGGAAGGGTAGGGAAGAGGAGGAGGTGAGAAAAGGGGGGAGGTGAAGGGGGGAGGAGAAAAGAGTAGAGGAGAAGAGAGGAGAGAAGTCGAGATAAGAAGAGAGAAGAGGAGAGAGGAGAGGAGAGACTGGCTAGACTCCAGAGCAGGGGTCTTCAGCCTTTTCTGGCATGAGTGCTACTTAAAAAATATGAAACATGTCGCAGGCTACTCATTTTTTTCTAGCTTTCAAATAGGCACATTCTTCTCTTCCCCGGGTCCTTAGTGTTCAAGAGAAAGTAGTGCATTATGTTTTCTGTCAATATACCTGGTAAAATAATGATTAATAAACAACTCTAAGGGGGGCCCTATAAAATCATGTTTTGTCAGTTTTATTTCTCCTGAGTTTAGATTTTTGCTGGTTTCCACTCTCAAAATTACAATTGTTCATAGAGAAAAAACGAAATAGAATGTTCTGGGTCCATGTCAATGCTTAATTCACATCAGAAGATCTTGTTATTTATATCTGGAAGAAAACTAACCAATTTAGATTTTTTAGTGTAATTCCCCTTTAATTGCGCATCTGGCCCTTTAATTGCGCATCTAGCAAGTGAGTCATGTGTCAGTCTAGCAATGGTTCTGTACTGCTGTTGCGCATTTCATTGCAAAGTTTGCAAATAACAAATAATAGATACAAATTATATACTTACTCATGATATACTTCTGACAAGTAAGGCCAGTTAACATTTAATTGAGAAGGTTTTGGGGAAAGTATTTCTGGCAACCCACAAGATGGTCACATCAACTTACTACATGGAGTGATAGACAAACAGCGCGCACCACACAGACAGACAGGGGCAATATTGTTGTTAATTAAATGGCAGATATTGTGTTATGTTTGGCCAATAGAACCTAACCAGCGGTGGGATAATGTCAATGTTACGTTGATTAGATAGTACCCGGGAGATTTCGGTGTCTGATACATGTGAGATTTGTTTGACAGTTTGCGGTGGAAAACACGAAACATTTCATGTAGGCCTACTTTCAGAATTGTTTGGCGAGTTACTCATATGTGGGCTGCGAGCTACTGAGAGCTCGCGATCGACCTGTTGGAGACCCCTGCTTTAGACCAGTTAGAGCCCTGCGTTCATGGAGAGAGCAGACCTGTGTGCCCTAGCCGATACAGTCACCATCAACTGGCGTCCGGGTGGGAGACCGCGATGATACAATTGTCATAACCTCGCGCATGTTGAAACGAGGTCAATCTAATAACACACATTCTCCTACCGATGAAATATCTGTGCATAGCAGCAAATTTCTCAGACGCGTCACACGCACGCACGCACACACAAACAAACACACAGCAGAAGCTGATACAATGAATGTATTAGAGACAGTTGCATGGCAGCCCACTGTCTGTGATATGACTAGAAAACAGATCGGCTATATGGCTACCGAGTTCTAATAGGATAATATTATATCGCCGTTTTTATCAAGACGTGACGAGGAGGAATAACTAACAGACTCTCCGGAAGGCTAAACACACAATCATTTGTTATTGTACAGCCCATGAACTGGGTAGAGGAGCGAGAGAGACAGAGACCATGTTGATTAAATAGAGAACATCAACAACAGAGAAACGGTGCTGTCTGACATTCAGTTAGCCGACGGGATAGTGGAGGTTAATAGGTAGCCTGTCTGACTGACACACACACACACTAGAGGGGGGACCCTGCAAAGTCTTCATCACCTTTGTCGAGCGCGGCTCCAGATCATGCTGCAGCAACCAGACAAACCCACACGTTTTCTAAACTCTGCACACACCACACACACGCGCGCGTGCACACACGTATTTTTATTCCCGACAACCAGAGATATTCATAAATTCGCTGGCAGAATCCCGAACAACGATTGGCTATGCTAATTGCTGTGTGTTTTGTGTTATTTCTTTGTTTGACTCCCACACGTCATGCTGTAGGCTATGCCAGTGCCTGTTTAACAAGCTCTCTCATCAAGGCAAGAAAATAATAGGTCGAATGTAGCTTTAGCCGAATGGCCTAAGCACCTTCAGAGATGTTTTTTTTTGTTGAGGGGGGGGGCATGGCCTTGTTTCTATTACAGTATTTTGGATGACTGTCATTCATATTCCATTCACCCAGCTAGCTCAATGTTACATCGATAGGTTTAGGCTACTGCATTATATATTTGGCCTATATCCATCCTGAGGTTGCTACAACTTAGCCTACAAATGAAAGTTTATAACGTAGGTGCACAGGTCGAGAGACAAATTTGAATAATTGGAATAATCAAGGTGGCAGACAGACCGCCATGCACACTCTTCCCTGCATCTAGCTGATCTGGGGTGAAATGAGTCCAAACAGTTGTAAAACAGAACTAAACCGAGAGTTTCCATTTGACAAATTCAGGTAAGCCCATTTTGTTCCATTCGCTTCCATTTAAGAAACGTTTTGCGACAGAATTGGTGGAATAAATTCGCCCCCTGATCACCTGCACACATAGGTTCACTTTCATAGCAGCCACATACAGCATCACCACTTTGCTCGTTGTATAATTCTCTCACATTTTTGCTTTGCTTTTGGACAAGAGTGCAAAACACAACACCAGGCGGAAAAAATCTGCACAAGCTAAATCTTCAATCTTCATACCATAACCGCTAAACGCAATACAGCCTACATCGATGCCACCAAAATAATATTACGGTCAACAAACTAGAACTAATACATTAGTAAACCCACAATCCATTCCAGCATTGAACGACTCATCTCATTTCCATATGTACAGTCTTGCAGTACAGTGTACAGCAAGAAGTTTAGAAGTGACACCGGCGGTCGCCGGGGGCAATAAATTAATCAAACAAAAGCTTACCCTGTCTTGAAGAAGTTGAAGTGTAGGATATCCTTAGCCAGCGAGCTAACATAAATAGTATTCCTCTCTGTTTGAGTCCGGTTGTTTGAGTAGGCTAAATTAGCCTACTCAACAACAAACAAATACACAAACGGAATATAGCTAGCGCTCTCTCTGTCTGCTGCGTCTTAATTTTTTGAAGAAATTAATTTGTTCAAAACTGTTAAACTAATGTCTTTCTCTCTCCTTGAGTCAACTATTCACCACATTTTATGCACTGCAGCGCTAGCTAGCTGTAGCTTTATGCTTTCAGTACTAGATTCATTCTCTGATCCTTTGATTGGATAGACATGTCAGTTCATACTGCAAGAGCGCTGATATAGTGGAGGACGCCATAAGTACTGTTTAATAATGGGGCGGCAGGTAGCCTAGTGGTTAGAGCGTTGGTGCCAGCAACCGAAAGGTTGCGGGATCAAATCCCCAAGTTGACGAGGTAAAAATATTTTGTCCTGAACAAGGCGGTTAACCCACTGTTCCTAGGCTGTCATTGTAAATAAGAATTTGTTCTTAACTGACTTGCCTAGTTAAATATAACAACAATACCTTTTGGGAAATGTGTCATGCCTCTCAACAAACAACAACAACAATAGGTGCAGAAATCCATAAATCACAGGCAATAAATACAGCAGACAACATGTGGATAAAGTTTATAATTCAGTTCATACAATTCTGTTCTTTATTCAATTGATTTATACTGGTGGGAATAAATTATTTCTGGGCTCTGGCGGTTTTGTAAAGATGGACTATACCATCTACTGCATCTTGCCTATGCCGTTCGGCCATCGCTCATCCATATATTTATATGTACATATTCTTAATCATTCCTTTACACGTGTGTGTATAAGGTAGTTGTTGTTCAATTGTTAGATTACTTGTTAGATATTACTGCACGGTCGGAACTAGAAGCACAAGCATTTTGCTTCACTCGCATTAACATCTGCTAACCGTGTGTATGTGACCAATGACATTTGATTTGATTTGGACTGTATCTGCGGCATGATGGTAGGAGCTGGTACTCCTGGTTGAGTGGGTGTGTCTGGTCAGCGCTTCCATGTTCTTGACATTAACTCCACAGATTTTGCTTCACAGCTTTGCTATTTTGTGCAGCTGGTTTTCATTTGCGATGGATAGCTGATTGTACCAGGCTTGGAAACAGAAAGTGAGAACACTCTGAACAAAGGGTTTATAGAATTTAGTTGTTATTCTTTTATTGACCTGATATATATTTAATCTCCTCAGGAAATACAGTCTTTGTTGTCCCTTTTTGTACATCTGTTTTGTGTTTGCAGTCCAGGAGAGTTTTGAGTCAATTATAGTGTCACGCCCTGGACCTTAGAGATCCTTATTATTCTCTATGTTTGGTTAGGTCAGTGTGTGACTCGGGGGGGAATGTCTGTTTTCTATTTCTTTGTTTTGGCCGAGTGTGGTTCCCAATCAGAGGCAGCTGTCTATCGGTGTCTCTGATTGGGGATCATATATAAGTTGTCATTTTCTGTTTGGGTTTTGTGGGATCTTGTTTTCTGTTTAGTTTCTTAGCCTTACAGAACTGAGCGTTTTTTTTTTTTTGTCTTTGGTGTCATCAATAAAAAGACGATGTACGCCTACCACGCTGCACCTTGGTCCACTCTTCATTGTACTAACGATAGCCGTAACAGAAGATCCCACCAAAAACGGACCAAGCAGCGTGGCCAGTAGGACTGGACATGGGAGGACATCTTAGAGGGTAAAGGATCCTGGACGTGGGAGGAGATCCAGGCCGGAATGGATATCCTTCCATGGGAGCAGACGGAGGCAGCGAGGGACGAACAACGTCGACACCGGGGTTTGCGACCTCGAAACAAGCACGAGAGGCAGCACATTTTTGGGGGGGCACATGGGGAGATTGGTGGAGTCAGGGTTTAGACCTGAGCCAACTCCCCGTGCTTACCGTGGGGAGCGTGTGACCGGTCAGGCACCGTGTTATGCGGTGCGCATTCACAGCCCGGTGCGCTCTGTTCCAGCTCACCGCAGTTGCCGTGCTAGAGTGGGCATTCAGCCAGGACTGATTGTGCCGGCTCAGCGCTCCTGGTCTCCGGTGTGTCTCTTCGGCCCAGGATATCCTGCGCCAACTCTATGCACGGTATCCCCAGTTCGCCAGCACAACTCAGTGCGGCCTGTTCCAGCTCCCCGCACTTGCCGGGCTACAGGCAGATGTGACGCTTGGCATTCAAATGAAATCACATTTTATTTGTCAAACGCGCTCCCCGTGGCCTGGTTTATATGCGAACTGGAACGGTCAAGTAGGCTCTCCGTCCCAGGACAACACAATCCAAATATTTGATTATCACCGAGCTCAAGGAGATGGGACGATAGTCATTCAGGGATTTGGGATTATTCATTTTGGGAAGGGGCCCAATAGTTGCAGTTTTCCAGATTTCGGGGATTCTGCAGCTGTCCAGTAACACTTGAAAAGGTCTTCTGTATATGTCACACAGTTGCCATTTACACGCCCTGATAATCTGCCAGCTTAGATCACCACAGCTTGTTGGTTCCAAGGATAGAGTTTAAAGAAGACCTGAAGGACATCCCTTTCAGAGATAATTATGGGACTGTCATTTGGGAGGGATAAGTCATTTACAGGAGGCCTGCCCGCTGTTTCAAATCTATCAAAAAAGGTGTTAAAGTTGTTTGTCTCGGCTGTTGTCAGTTAGCGGCACTGCTGACAGGGTTTTCTTCTCCATACATTTGTATAAGTCTATGGAAGGGGGTGAGAACCATGAGCCTCCTAGGTTTTGTATTGAAGTCAATGTACCCAGAGGAGGACGGAAAATAGCTGTCCTCCGGCTACACCATGGTGCTACTGCAAAGAGTGCTGTTGAGGCTACTGTAGACCTTCATTGCAAAACAGTGTGTTTTAATCAGATTTTTTGTGACATGTTTTGTCTAAAAAGGATACCGTTTATCAAGTTTTATAATTTTTTAAAATGAAATTCGCTGAGTAGAATGTTCCTCTCCTTCTTTCTC
The DNA here is from genome assembly GCF_057628025.1 of Oncorhynchus mykiss. Lineage (NCBI taxonomy): Eukaryota > Metazoa > Chordata > Actinopteri > Salmoniformes > Salmonidae > Oncorhynchus > Oncorhynchus mykiss. The sequence continues at coordinate 36,784,484 of NC_143050.1, read as the reverse complement.
TGAGGAGCCTCCACTGTATATAATGTAATTGAAAGTGCTCAAACAAATCAATTAGAATAGCCTATTAGGATCAAAATTAAGATTTGTATCATGATTCTAACTGTAATAGGCTAGAATTCTAGTAGCCTACGCTATTTTTCAACACAGACAAAGCAAAGTTGTGATAGTCATTCATGCTGGATAGGAGCCAAGGGGAACCTCAAACAAATCAATCAAATGGCTTAGCACAGAGATAACACACACACACACACACACCGGCCAGAAAGTTAAACCCAGCATCATTACCTTGTGTTTCCGCTGCTAACCCGGTCCAAATCACACAGACACAGAGTAGCGCTGATAGGGCACCGATTCGGTAATGGCCCGGTGGCATGGCTTCACACAACCAGACAGAGCCGTTCTGTCCAGATAGACCTGCTAACGGAATGCACGCGGAGAATAGGTTGGTGTTCGACAGCCGGTCTGCACAGCGATCTCCTAGATGTTGTTTTTCTACACCTCTGTCAGCGCACAGTGTGGTGGTGGTGATTTCTCTGCCGTCCGCATGTCTTGCCTCCCTTCGCCTGAACCTCGCAATGTGCCACGTCTCTTCTGCCTCTTCTGCTCTTTCTGTCCTGATCTCTCTCTCTTTCTCTCTCCTCCCGCTCTGCTGTGCCAAACTGCATGCCTCTCGATCTCTCACACTGCGCGCACACACACGTGCACATACGTTTTACACACACACACACACACACACACACACACACACACACACACACACACACACACACACACACACACACACACACACACACACACACACACAGAGAGAGCTTGTAATGACAGATCAATACATTAAAATATACAGTATGTCCTGGCTCCAAATACCAAACAGAAGTCGTGCTGAAGCTGCTCTAAAATTAAAAAGAAAGCTTAAAATATTCAGCCTAAATGTTAATTTACTGTCTTTTCATACTTGAAGGGATTTAGTCTACCACAGACAATGTACCTGCCTTTGTCAATAATTAGGAATTAAAACTGCTGATTGTCGTGTGAGTGTGAGTGTGTGTGTGTGTGTGCCAACAGAGCTCTACCCCTTGGTATTCACCTAGCAAATGCCAGTATCCATGGCGATGCCCTGTTGTACATCTGAAAGGACAGAGGGCAAAAGGGGAGCAGAGAAACACAGAAAAGAGAGTGCAGAAAGAAATTCTCACTGTGGTACACTTAAAATGGATAGAGAATGAATAGAGAGAGAGAATGAATAGAGAGCATGACTAGATAGATATAAGTGTCAGGGTTTAGAGAGAGATGGAAAGTATTGGGGATAAGATAGACAGAAAGTATTGGGTTTAGAGAGAGATAGAAAGTGTCAGGGATAAGATAGACAGAAAGTATTGGGTTTAGAGAGATAGACAGAAAGTATTGGGTTTAGAGAGAGATAGAAAGTGTTAGGGATAAGATAGACAGAAAGTATTGGGTTTAGAGAGATAGACAGAAAGTATTGGGTTTAGAGAGAGATAGAAAGTGTTAGGGATAAGATAGACAGAAAGTATTGGGTTTAGAGAGAGATAGAAAGTGTCAGCGTTATAAGATAGACAAAGTATTGGGTTTAGAGAGAGATAGAAAGTATTGGGTTTAGAGAGAGACAGAAGCTATTGGGTTTAGAGAGAGACAGAAAGTATTGGGTTTAGAGAGAGAGAAAGTATTGGGGATAAGATAGATAGAAAGTATTGGGGATAAGATAGACAGAAAGTTTTGGGTTTAGAGAGAGATAGACAGAAAGAGAGAGATAGACAGAAAGTATTGGGTTTAGAGAGAGATAGAAAGTGTTAGGGATAAGATAGAAAGTATTGGGTTTAGAGAGATAGATTGAATGTATTAGGTTTAGATAGAGAGATAGATATTTTCGGGGTTTAGAGCAAGAGATAGATACATTTTAGTCATTTAGCAGACACTCTTATCAGAGCAACTTACAGGAGCAATTAGGGTTATGTGCCTTGCTTAAGGGCACATGGACAGATCTGTCATCTAGGTGGTTCTGGGATTCAAACCATTAACCTTTCGGGATGAATTGAAACGCTGACTGCGAGCCAGGCCTAATCGCTCATCATCAGTGCCCGACCTCACTAATGCTCGTGACCGAATGGAAGCAAGTCCCTGCAGCAATGTTCCAACATCTAGTGGAAAGCCTTCCCAGAAGAGTGGAGGCTGTTATATCAGCAAAGGGGGGAACAACTCCATATCAATACCCATGATTTTGGAATGAGATGTCTGACGAGCAGGTGTCCACATACTTTTGGTCATGTCGTGTAAATAGAAAGTGTTGGGGTTTTAGGATTGAGTTATGCAACTAGATGCCTCATTAAGGACCACAGCAGCTGGCCCTCTCCATCTGTCCCTTTCATAGTCCCCAATCTCCTCAACTATCACATGCAGTGCTTGTGTGTGTGTGTGTGACAGAGAGAGAGAGAGCGAGTCTGTGGTGGTCTGAGGAGCTGTCTAGGCTTGAAAGTATTGTGCTCTGTAGTGCGCATCACTGCATGTGCACACACACACACACACACACACACACTAAGGACGCAACAGAGTGGGACGGTGAGTGTACCGTAATACGCAGGTCCAGGACTCGGACTCGACCAGTCGTGACTTTGTTGTCAGAAAGTCTTTCTCCCTTGTTATTATTCAACATGATATATAGAAAAGCACATGTCAGATAGCGGCTAGCATTACCAATGTGCAAGACAGTAAGTTATTCAGCTTTCTACGTTGCAAAATGTAGCTTTGAGCACTAACAAGGGACTCGTGACTCGAGCACAAAGGACTCAGACTTGAATGCTAGGGACTTGGCACTCGATTCGGACTGGAGGTTTAGTGACTTGACTACATTATTGTCCCCTCCCCTCCCCTCACCAATCTCTCTCTCACTCTCACACACACACACACACACACCACAGAGACCCAGCACTGAGCCTGTCATGTCCTACACAGTAACAGGGCTGGTAGGATTTACATACTAATCACCACAGCAGCAGCACTAAGACATCCACCTCTCCACCTTTTACCCAGACCCAATTAACATTCTCTTCCTTCTCCCTGAAGTGTACACCCGTTGTCACCTTCTCAGGGAGTTAAAAGCATAGGATTGGCGTGTAAAACGCATGATAGTCCCTCTGTCGACACAAACACAATGCTTATCAATCCTTGGGGGGAGTGTACGAGTGCAACACTTCAGGGAGAGACGTGCGTGCCAGAAATGGATCCCGTTTTGCCGTACAGATGGATCAAAACGAAGCGAGAGAGAGTCAAACATCATATAGGCTGCTGTCCATGGTGCTGAAACACTCAACACTATCAGGCCACAGGAACCAGTGGTGTTCAGATCCCAGAGATGTGCACGATAGAAACACAGTAAAGCTTCCGTGCCTCTGTTCGTTCTCTAATGGTAAAACATCTAAGATGCTAAGCAATATCACAGTGTTCTCCCCATCCCCGATAACAAAGGAAGAGACAACACATTGAGGTATGGAGAGAAGTATTACTGGGAGATCTCTCAGTACTCGCCTCCTGGCTTTCCCCCACAACCACACCCTCGCTCTCTCCACTTTCCCTATCCCTCCCTGCCTCCCTTTCTCTCTCTCTCTCTACCCTCTCACTCTCTCCTCAGATAGTGAGGGGGAAGGCATCAGAGGGGAGAGATGTGCTTATGCGGCACGTGTGTGTGTGTGTGTGTACGCAGAAGAGAGGGGGGATAAGCCTCTGCAGTGAGACGAGCTCAATGATTATCACAGACCCGCAGTCTTACCATCTCACACTCACACTGTAGTATTCTAGCATTTATGTGGTGTGTGTGTCAGAAAGGTCACTGTCAACAGTTAAGCTCGCATAAGCTAACTCACACCACACACACACACAAATATGCAGTGGGTGATACTGTAGGTCATGCACTAGTAGTTGTATTGATTCATTGAACTCCTGGCTCCTTGTCCTCTGAACACTGAGACACACACATGGAAAACAGTGTTAGCCATTGAACAGCACAAGATCAATATGCACCTCTCCTTCTCCATTTCCTTCCTCGCTCTCATTGTCATGGCTGTCCCTGAAACCAGTAAGGAATCTCCTTTCCATCCCACACACACTCAGCCGTGCACTGTCGAATGAGGGGGCTAAGTGTGTGTGTGCAATACGTGTGGCACTGTGTGTGTAGTACCGCGAGTGTGTGTGCCGTGCATATGGAGTAGCCCTGTGGTCATGGCAGCTTGCTGTAGATCTCTTCAACTCCTCTCAGAAGGTTTCTATCGCTACGGAGACCATGTTTAGTTTTCATGTGTTACAACACCATCAACAGGAACTAGCGCTGGGACTCACTACGTGCCTGTTGACTTACCTGTCTCCCATGGTCCACTTTTTCTCCAAAGGCTTGATTGACTGGGTAGAAGACTCATTCTAATGCACACAAATCTGTGGATGGGGGACTTGTGCTTCTGTTATTACGTATCTCAGATCAACATTAAATCAAATCACATTTATTTATATAGCCCTTCTTACATCAGCTGATATCTCAAAGTGCTGTACAGAAACCCAGCCTAAAACCCCAAACAGCAAGCAATGCAGGTGTAGAAGCACAGTGGATAGGAAAAACTCCATAGAAAGGCCAAAACCTAGGAAGAAACCTAGAGAGGAACCAGGCTATGAGGGGTGGCCAGTCCTCTTCTGGCTGTGCCGGGTGGAGATTATAACAGAACATGGGCAAGATGTTCAAATGTTCATAAATGACCAGCATGGTCAAATAATAATAATCACAGTAGTTGTCGAGGGTGCAGCAAGTCAGCACCTCAGGAGTAAATGTCAGTTGGCTTTTCATAACTGATCATTAAGAGCATCTCTACAGCTCCTGCTGTCTCTAGAGAGTTAAAAACAGCAGGTCTGGGACAGGTAGCACGTCCAGTGAACAGGTCAGGGTTCCATTGCCGCAGGCAGAACAGTTGAAACTGGAGCAGCAGCACGGCCAGGTGGACTGGGAACAGCAAGGAGTCATCGTGTCAGGTAGTCCTGAGGCATGGTCCTAGGGCTCAGGTCCTCCGAGAGAGAGAAAGAAAGAATTAGAGAGAGCATACTTAAATTCACACAGGACACCGGATAAGACAGGAGAAGTATTCCAGATGTAACAAACTGACCCTAGCCCCCCGACACAAACTACTGCAGCATAAATACTGGAGGCTGAGACAGGAGGGGTCAGGAGACACTGTGGCCCCATCCGATGATAGCCCCGGACAGGGCCAAACAGGAAGGATATATCCCCACCCACTTTGCCAAAGCACAGCCCCCACACCACTAGAGGGATATCTTCAACCACCAACTTACCATCCTGAGACAAGGCCGAGTATAACCCACAAAGATCTCCACCATGGCACAACCCAAGGGGGGGCACCAACCCAGACAGGAAGATCACATCAGTGATGCACCCCTCCTAGGGACGGCATGAAAGAGCACCAGTAAGCCAGTGACTCAGCCCCTGTAATAGGGTAAGAGGCAGAGAATCCCAGTGGAGAGGGGAACCGGCCAGGCAGAGATAGCAAGGGCGGTTCGTTGCTCCAGAACCTTCACACTCCCGGGCCAGACTACACTCAATCATATGACCCACTGAAGAGATGAGTCTTCAGTAAAGACTTAAAGGTTGAGACCAAGTCTGCGTCTCTCACATGGGTAGGCAGACCATTCCATAAAAATTGAGCTCTATAGGAGAAAGCCCTGCCTCCAGCTGTTTGCTTAGAAATTCTAGGGACAATTAGGAGGCCTGCGTCTTGTGACCGTAGCATACGTGTAGGTATGTACGGCAGGACCAAATCAGAAAGATAGGTAGGATGTAACGGTTTTCTTGTGGTGAAGTAGAGGCGGACCAAAACTCAGCGTGGTTATATTGATTCATGTTTAATAACAAAAAGATAAACACGAACACTACAAAACAATAAACGTGGAAAACCAAAAACAGCTCTATCTGGTGCAAAACACAGAGACAGGAACAATCACCCACAAACACACAGTGAAACCCAGGCTACCTAAGTATGATTCTCAATCAGAGACAACTAATAACACCTGCCTCTGATTGAGAACCATACTAGGCCGAAACATAGAAATACCCAAAACATAGAAAAACAAACATAGACTGCCCACCTCAACTCACACCCTGACCATACTAAATAATGACAAAACAAAGGAAATAAAGTAATAATAAATAATGCTTTGTAGGGTTAGCAGTAAAACCTTGAAATCAGCCTTTGCCTTAACAGGAAGCCAGTGTAGGGAGGCTAGCACTGGAGTAATATGATCAATTTTTTTGTTGGTTCTAGTCAGGATTCTAGCAGCCGTACTTAGCACTAACTGAAGTTTATTTAGGGCTTTATCCAGGTAGCCGGGAAGTGGAGCATTACAGTAGTCTAACCTAGAAGTGACAAAAGCATGGATACATTTTTCTGCATCATTTTTGGACAGAAAGTTACTGATTTTTGCAATGTTACATAGATGGAAAAAAGCTGTCCTTGAAACAGTCTTGATATGTTCGTCAAAAGAGAGATTAGGGTCCAGAGTAACGCCGAGATCCTTCACAGTTTTAGTTGAGACGACTGTACAACCATCAAGATTAATTGTCAGATTCATCAGAAGATCTCTTTGTTTCTTGGGACCTAAAACAAGCATCTCTGTTTTGTCCGAGTTTAAAAGTAGAAAGTTTGCAGCCATCCACTTCCTTATGTCTGAAACACAGGCTTCTAACGAGGGAAATTTTGGCAATTTAATTTCATTGAAATGTATAGCTTTGTGTCATCCGCATAGCAGTGAAAGTTAACATTATGTTTTCGAATGACATCCCCAAGAGGTAAAATATATAGTGAAAACAATAGTGTTCCTAAAACGGAACCTTGAGGAACACCGAAATTTACAGTTGATTTGTCAGAGGACAAACCATTCACAGAGACAAACTGATATCTTTCCGACAGATAAGATCTAAACCAGGCCAGAACTTGTCCGTGTAGACCAATTTGGGTTTCCAATATCTCCAAAAGAATGTGATGATCGATGGTATCAAAAGCAGCACTAAGGTCTAGGAGCACGAGGACAGATGCAGAGCCTCGGTCTGACGCCATTAAAAGTTAATTTACCACCTTCAGTCTCAGTGCTATGATGGGGTCTAAAACCAGACTGAAGCATTTCGTATACATTGTTTGTCTTCAGGAAGGCAGTGAGTTGCTGCGCAACAGCCTTTTCTAAAAATGTTGAGAGGAATGGAAAATTCGATATAGGCCTATAGCTTTTTATATTTTCTGGGTCAAGGTTTGGCTTTTTCAAGAGAGGCTTTATTACTGGCACTTTAGTGAGTTTGGTACACATCCAGTGGATAGAGAGCCATTTATTATGTTCAACATAGGAGGGCCAAGCACAGGAAGCAGCTCTTTCAGTAGTTTAGTTGGAATAGGGTCCAGTATGCAGCTTGAAGATTTAGAGGCCATGATTATTTTCATCATTGTATCAAGAGATGTAGTACTAAAACTCTTGAGTGTCTCTCTTGATCCTAGGTCCTGGCAGAGTAGTACAGACTCAGGACAACTGAGCTTTGGAGGAATACGCAGATTTAAAGAGGAGTCCATAATTTGCTTTCTAATGATCATGATCTTTTCCTCAATGAAGTTAATGAATTTATTACTGTTGAAGTGAAAGCCATCCTCACTTGGGGAATGCTGCTTTTTAGTTAGCTTTGCGACAGTATCAAAAATACATTTTGGATTGTTCTTATTTTCCTCAATTAAGTTGGAAAAATAGGATGATCGAGCAGCAGTGAGGGCTCTTTAATACTGCACGGTACTGTCTTTCCAAGCTAGTCGGAAGACTTTCAGTTTGGTGTGGCGCCATTTCCGTTCCAATTTTCTGGAAGCTTGCTTCAGAGCTCGGGTATTTTCTGTATACCAGGGAGCTAGTTTCTTATGACAAATGTTTTTAGTTTTTAGGGGTGCAACTGCATCTAGGGTATTGCGCAAGGTTAAATTGAGTTCCTCAGTTAGGTGGTTAACTGATTTTTGTCCTCTGACGTCCTTGAGTAGGCAGAGGGAGTCTGGAAGGGCATCAAGGAATCTTTGTGTTGTCTGAGAATTTATAGCACGACTTTTGATGCTCCTTGGTTGGGGTCTGAGCAGATTATTTGTTGCGATTGCAAACGTAATAAAATGGTGGTCCGATAGTCCTGGATTATGAGGAAAAACATTAAGATCCACAACATTTATTCCATGAGACAAAACTAGGTCCAGAGTATGACTGTGACAGTGAGTAGGTCCAGAGACATGTTGGACAAAACCCACTGAGTCGATGATGGCTCCGAAAGTCTTTTGGAGTGTGTCTGTGGACTTTTCCATGTGAATATTAAAATCACCAAAAATTTGAATATTATCTGCTATGACTACAAGGTCTGATAGGAATTCTGGGAACTCAGTGAGGAACGCTGTATATGGCCCAGGAGGCCTGTAAACAGTAGCTATAAGGGATTAGGGATTTCGTCCTCAGCTAGTTTTTATTTCCTCATCCAGTCGATCCCTCAAACCACTCTCTTTCTCACAAACACCCACACTCTCTCGTCAGTTTCATTAGTATTCAGTCGATATGTCGCTGTCGTTAAAGTGGTCAATTCCATCGGTCAAGCTAGAAGCCATCAGGGACGCAATCAGCTCCGTAATCATCTGAATTATTCCACATTATCCTGCTATTTATATTTCATATGAAACCCGACTGGATGGCTCATTACTGAAGGCCTGTATTTATGTCTGAATGTTATGGGAGAAATATGAGCCAGCATTGCAATCAGAGGACGAGGTCTTGTATTCGTCTGGCATAGAGAATGTGCAGCTGTTACGCAGGCTTTTGAGTAGGCCTAGTTAAAGAGAAATGGGTGTTGTGTTACAATGTTGAAGTTTGTGTCAAATACACTTATGGCCAACACTTTCAATGGTCTACTCTTTCTCTCTTTCATTAAATGGATGCATCTCTCTCTCTCTCTCTCTCTCTCATCCGTTCATCTTTCTCTCTGCTCTCTTCCCAAAGCGGTACTCTTTGATGGCCTGTCTAGGAGCAAGTGTGTGTGTCTGCTCATATGAGAATTTGTGTGTGTGTGTGTGTGTGTGTTAGTGAGTCTGTGTGGGTTCCCCTTAGGGGTGCGGTGGTCGCACACTCAGCTCATGTTTTCTCCACTCTGTTCTCCACTGACTGCAGAGATCCGAGCCCACAGAGTTGCATTAAATACACATCCCACGGCTGTCTGCAGAACACAAACACACACACACATATACTGTAGAGAATGAGAATTGAAGAACTGAGGCTCTCACACAACAACAAATGGCTTGCTTTATGTGTTTTCAGCAACATCACCGTTAAAAGACATCCCTCATTACGCCACACACACTAAGGTTACACAGTCACACACTACAACGCTGTATACGCTTACACAGTAGGCTAAACATAGTCACTCACTACTACTGTTACTAGTCTTGGAAATCCCAGACCTAGGGTAGCAACTACATTGGAGCATTGTGGGAGGCAATCTGTCTGTCTCGACTAGAGAGACTGCTACTGTGCTAGCCAACTCACCACACAATGGATAGGATTTTCCAACGGGATTTTCCCTAAAAAGAAACTGGAACACAAGCGGCATGAATCCATAGAGAATGATAGAGGCCTCTAGTGGTCAAAAGGCTGTATTAGCATGGGCAGTGCCACTGAGGGCTTCCACCATTGTAATGTAATCAACTGGGTGGGACGTCCAACTTCATTGGCTGATCCCTCCTGGTGACCCAGTTGGAGACATGTCCAACCAGGTCATCAGGAAGGATCAACCAATTGTGAAGGAGTAATGTACCTCTTCAAAATTGAGATTGCCTCGATTCCAACGCTGTCACTGACACTTTAATGAAACAGATACAAAGATGAGTCCTCTATCTATCTCTATGCATGAATCCAACAACAAATGTGTCTGAACTCCAAATCATCGTCCCTCGGCCCTCCATTTGCGTGTTCACGCATGCCTCCGCCAAGTGTCTCAAAGCTGATGGAGTGAAAATGATCGAAGGTGTTAGCCCCTCTGGTAGGCACTTCAACTGAGCCTGCAACGCTGCTGGCTTCATAACAAAGTGGAATCCCATAAGGCACGGTCTTCTTCTTCTTCAGCTGTGTTTAACGGCAGTTGGCATCCAATATTAACGTTGCATTACCGTCATCAACTGGACTGGAGTATAAATCCATTATGCTTTGTGATACAAAAATGGATAAAGAGAAGAAAAAAATGACCCTGCCAACTAACTTATTAACCCCCCCCCTCATTTCATTTGTAGGCCCATCAGAGGTCAAATAGCGGGTGCTTATATTTGTCCTGTTTCACACGTACAAGTGTGTGAGACACCCTCAGAGAGTGGGGTCACGACCAGGGATCAGCCAATATTGACGGCGTGCTGGCAAAAGTCTACTACTCACCGGGAGCCTCTTAGGATCCCTCACCCGTGACCCATTTCCTCTACCTTCTTCACCGCCTTAGCACGCTACACCTTCTGTACAACTCTGACCCTGGCAACCTCCTCCTGCTTCTCTCACACCGGACACTTCTGATCCCCAGCAACATGGGCACCCCCACAGTTAACACATACCACTTGTTTCACTGATACTACACATTTCCTTGTCCCATGCCCTCCTGCACACTTCTCACATATTGGATTCTCCCTCCTACACACTGCTGCAACATGACTATAAACTTGGCACCTGAAACACCGTAGTGGATTCGGCACTCAAGCTCTGATGGGATAACTGATATATCCTAACATGACTTTGTTGGGCAACGACTTAACATCAAAACTCAACAGGACAGACAGTGAATTTTCTGTTTCGCCACGTTCGCCACCAGGTCTGCGTCGCACCAAACGGTGACCGTCAAAGACACTGGGAATCTTCAACTTCAGTTGATCCACCTCCACCCTTACCACTACCCCAGTAATCATTCCTTTCAACGGCACCCTGTTCTTGAGAGCAAAGAAAGTAACAGGTCTTGTCCCCATTCACATGGCGCGGGGCGCCGCTCCCTCTCGGTGGAAGAAACACAAAGAAATCCACTTTGGGTTACCTTCGCCCTTCCCCCCCTCAACCTGAAACCAGATATGGGTCAGCCAAAAGGAAGGGTCACTCCTACCGGACCAGATGAATGACCATTGGTGCAAGGCTCGGGCTCCAAGCTCAACACCACACCTGCCACCTCAGGTAATTCATCTTCATTGTCTTCCATATCACCTCCAGCACTCGGTCTGGAGTACAGCTCATTCTGTTTGCACTTGACACTGATCTTCATCGACATTACCGGTCTCCCTCACCGTTGCTAACTTCATCGGATTCAAACTCATCATCTGTTTTCTTCACTCTCCTTATCCCCTTCTTTTTTTCGGCGGGGTTACTCTCATCATCATCCTCAAGCTATTTACAGGTCCACGAGATGAAGGATCGCGCTGATCAGCAGGCTCACTAGAATTATTCTTCCTAACTTCAACTCTAGTTTATCAACAGCAGTCCATCCAGTACTCCCCTCACTCTTCCTCCCTCCATTGCTTGCATCATCTTCATCATACTCGTTCAGACTTCACAACGCTATCACTCGGATGCCTTGTTTTTTAAATATGTTTTTTTACGTTCCATTTCCGTTTTCGAGAACATGCTCTCCACTCCATGCAGTCTTAGCCCGAGACCGCTCCGCTGGGCACCCGATGAGCAATTTCACACAAAAGAATGGAGAGAGTGCCTTCAAGCAAGAGTGTTCCTTAGTTTATGTGCTCTCTGGAAGTCACGGTAGAGGCTAGACAGGTGGATTGGGATTTGAACAGTGCCTCTGTTCTAGGGTGCGTCGCCCCGGTTAACGGGCCAATTAGCTTTGGCGCGTAATGCTTTATTAGCGTCACCTGTCTTCTCGTCATCTTTATAATCTACAGTTTCCGAAGATGCATTTCTCTCGTACTCTATCTGTCCAGGACCAGTCTGACGTGCAGTATCTTCGGTAAGCATGTTCATGCGACGTTATGATTGAGGCTTTGATTGCGAAATTATTAGATGGCTGAACTCTGCTCAACGGTAAAGGACGTTTCTGATAACCACCAGAGACGTCGTTAGGTCCGCTAAATAAATATAGGCTTTGACAAACTTCTGCACATTTAATGTGTTAGGTCTCCGTGTGCGTGACTCACGAGTGTTTTGTTTTTCCCAGGTAAAGTTTTGTAAAGTTTGTAAAAATGCACAAACAGGAAAAACCACTGTCGATGTTATGGGGTAGGTATTTAGCTAGAAATTGTGTTCCTAGTGTGCCCATTAAATGTAGCTGTTGGACGGAATCGGTTAGGCTTTTTCTAAATTATGTTTTTGTAGGTTGTGAACTCAGTGAGTCAAAGATGGAGGAAACGTTCAAAACGGATGACACAAACTACCAACATCAACTCGCCCTGAGAACCGTAAGTCATTACTCATCTTGGAGCATTACATTTTACAATCCAAGTGCTGTACAAACACATGAACTGCCTTTAGGTTTCAGGTCGTGTGTAGCAGCCCAGCTGAGCGTGTCTGAAATGCACGTGATACGTTACTACGGGTAGCACGACTGCGATCAATGCAACCTGGAACGTACTTTAAACTCAATACAGTGGCACATTTGCAAATTACTGACTTGTCCCTGGCAGATGTGTCTGGGCGCAGGCGCCAAAGGAGAGTTCAACATTGTGGAGTTGATTACTGGAGAACCGGATAACGGTAAAGGTATAACTGTGGCAACCCTGCATGCCAGCGGCATGCCCATGGTAAGATGTAGTCCCAATTTTTCATTTGTAGGCTTAAATCTATTGCATTGCAGTTAATTTTAAATGGATCAACCTGGATTTCTATTGTGAAATTGAACTACTTAATGACCTAGACTACAAGGTGAACTTATATCTGATAATGGGAGTAATCACCAGATTACTGCTAGGCTCTGAGTTTGAATGAGAACACTTGTCATCTGTATTCATATCTCCAGGTCAATCTCTCTGGGCTTGAACTCCACCCTCCTGTCACCTTCAGGCTGACGAGTGGTGCTGGCCCTGTGTACATCTGTGGGGAACACATTGCCCGTGAGTAGGGGGACCAGGGATGCCCTAGATGAGGGGTTTGATGGGTGTGAAAATGAAGGGCTTAATGACTTCGGGGTTCAGCTTGTCAAGGTCTTGCGGAGTAGCTGGTTTATTACTGTGGAATCGGGTGACTAAATGGTTTAGCCAAGGGGGTGACTCTAGAGGCGGCTTGGACATCCATCAACTACAGGGCTTTCAGACTGGCAGCTGTCATCTCTGTAACTTGTTTCTTTCCAGTGGAGGATGACTTCTCAAGCATCGAGAGTGGTGATGAGGAGATGGAGGATGAGGAGGAAGACATTGAGGAGTCTCCTGTGAAGCCGAAGAAAGCACTAGCCAAGAGCGGAAACACTGCAGAAAAGGTATGTTTATCAAATTCTAGCTTTTTATTTTTTGGAATGATTAGGTTACCATTTTCACTTGGCACAACAAGACACGTATTTATAGCATGTGTTCTTACTCAAACTTGGCTTGACAACGAGCTGGTATGCACAAACTGATCTGGGATCAGGCTAATGTTGTTCCCCCGTCTCCAGAAAAAAAAGCCAGAGGCGGCAGATGAGTAAGTCGTGTTAATCAATGCTTCTCTGACGCATTTATGAAATTTCCTGGAAGTGCTTTGCAGAAATGTAATATCTGGTTGCCAAAGCCATAATTGATGCTCTCTCTTTCCAGACCTGTGTCAGATGATGAGAACCCTCCCCAAAAGGTACTTTAATATTTACTCTGCCTTTATTTACCTTCCTGTTCAATCTGAGACTCCAGCTTTGTCCCAAATGGTACCCTGTTCCCTATATAGTGCACGTAGTCTTTCCTGTTAGAATCACAACTGGCCTGGATATAAAATTGTGGTTCCTATGCTTTTCAGGGAAAGGGGAGAGGAAAAGGCAGGGGAAAGTAATCCCAGGTAAGTGGCTACCTGGTGACTGCCTCAGGGTGTAATGGTAATCTCTGAGTGGGCCTCTTATCTGTTTGTAGGGCTGGTGTTGCAAGTACCATAGACTGGATTCCATTCCTAGGACCACCCGTATGTCAAATGTTTGCACGTGACTGTCACTTTGGCTAAAGTGTCTGCTAAATGGCATATAAAATCCACTCTACTATACTGGACAAAATATAAACACAACAGTGTTGGTCTCAGGTTGTGAGCGGAAATAAAAGATCCCAGATATTTTCCATAGGTACAAAGCTGCCCTTATTTTTACGGCCCTTTTAGTGAGCGTTTATCCTTTGCCAAGATAATCCATCCACCTGACAGGTGTGGTACATCAAGAAGCTGATTGAACAGCATGCTCATTACACAGGTGCACCTTGTGTTGGACAATGACAAGGTAACTAAAATGTGCAGCTCTGTCACAACACAATGCCATAGATTCCTCAAGTTGAGGGAATGTGCAATTGGTATGCTGACTACAAGAATGTCAACAGATGTTGCCAGAATTTAATTTCTCTACCTGAAGTCACTTAATCCCATTTTGGAGAATTTCAGTATACCAAAATGGCCTCAACTGCAGACCATGTTTAACCACGCCAGCCTAGGACATGTCTGAGACCAGACAGCTGATTAAACTGTCTAACAAGGCCTTTTGTGCGGGGACATATACTAATTGGCTGGGACTCTGCCTTAGACCCACCCATGGCTGCGCCCCCTGCCTAGTCATGTGAAATCCATCAATTAGGGTACATTTATTTAAATGGGGAAACCAATATGACAACTCATTAACAATTTCACTGTTCAGTACATATTTGTTTTTCATTAGTCCACTAAACTCCCAAACATTTTGGGACTGTAAAGATAGGACTTTTAAAGAAGCAAAATGTCACTCGCCACAAGACAAGTGACACTGGCTGTGTTCTCGAGCAGCTCAACTGTATGATGGGAGTTTTGTTAAACCATGTCTTTGGTCTGTTTCAGGTGCTGCTGCTCATCCACGTGTCCTGTTTGGTCAAAGGTTCTGTCAATCAATTTAGGTGTCTCTCTCTACCTGTTCAGTACGTGTATTAAACCAAGTATGTTTGTCCTGTACTTGTTGTCGGTGCTTTGTAAGTAAATCGTTTGGAAGAAATGGTCATGTGTCATAGTTTCGTACATGTTGATTACTACCACTATGTAATTGGTTTATCACCTGTAATCTACCAACCATGTCTTTCTAACGTCAAATCATGTTGCTCTTCAGGTGGGAAAGTTTGTTCTAGACTTAATTCTGAGTTTGACTTAACCTGGGGGGGGGGGGAGAATTTATCTTGACATTGGAGAGCTTAGTTTTGAATGCGGCAGAACACCCTGTCCCAAATTAATCGCTACACTTGATTCTACCTCTAGGCTCTACACTTCGGTTGGCTCACGCCTTAATATACTGAGTATACTTAACATTGAGTTGCACCCCCCCCCAACCACAGACTCAAGGTGTTAAGTGTTCTAGAAGGATGCTGGACCGTTCTTCATACAAGTGTGAAACCCAGCAGTGTTGCAGTTCCTGACAAACCGGTGTGCCTGGCAACTACTACCGTACCCTGTTCAAATACCCTTAAATCGTGTCTTTCCCGTTCACCCTCAATGGCACAGCTTAAATCCTTTAACCTGTCTACTCCCCTTCAGTCTCATGTAAAGGTGTTAATGTTTGGTTCTGGATTGAGGTTGGGTGACCAGTTGACCGCCACCCAATTTGAGATGGTTTGGACCGTGGAGTGCTCAGCATATGTGGGAACACCTTCAAGACTGTTGAAGCTGGTTGAGTATTCAAAGCAAAGGGTTGCTACTTTATGATTCCATGTGTTTTGATGTCTATTCTACATTGTAGAAAATAGTAAAAATAAACTGGTGTCGGTGGAACAGTTTCATCTACATTTTATATTCAGTGGGCTCATTTCAATTAACCACAATCTCTTTGGCTTAACTCTTGACGTTATCCACATTGATTCAATTGTTTCCCCTCCCACCAACAGCCCATAATGACAAAGCAAAAAAAATCAACCTGTTTTTGATAATTTAAGTTCAAACTGCTTACTCAGTACTTTGGCAGTGATTACAGCCTCAAGTCTTCTGGGGTGTGACGCTACAAGCTAGGCACACCTGCATTTGGGGAGTTTCTTCTCTGCAGATCCTCAAGCTCTGTCAGAATGGATGGGGAGTGTCGCTGCACAGGTCTCTCCAGAGATATTAGATTGGCTGGGCCAATCAAGGAGCCTGTGTCTCATTGGTTTGATTCTTCAGTCTTCCTTGGGGATGGCGTTTTGGGGGGGGGGAGAGTTGGAGCTGTGTGCTTAGGTTTGTAGTACTGTTGGAAGATGGTCCTGAGTGCGCTGGGGCAGTTTTTCATCAAGGATCTCTCTGTACTTTGCTCCGTTCAGCTTTCCCTCGAGCCTGACTAGTCCCCAGTCCCCGCCGCTAAAAAACATCCATAGCATGATGCTGCCACCTGCTTCACCGTAGGGATGGTGACAGGTTTCCTCCAGTTGTGATGCTTGGTATTCCGGTCAAAGAGTTCCATCAGATGAGTCTTGTTTCTCATGGTTCGAGTCCTTTTGGCAAGCTCCAAGCGGGCTGTCATGTGCCTATAACTGGATGGCTTCCGTCTGGCCACTCTTCCATAAAGGCCTGATTGGTGGAGTGCTGCAGGGATGGTTCTCCCATCTCCACAGAGGAACTCTGAAGCTTTGTCAGAGTGACCATTGGGTTCTTGGTCACCTCCCTGACCAAGGCCCTTCTCCCCCATTTTCTCAGTTTGGCTGGGCGGCCAGCTCTAGGAAGAGTCTTGTTGGTTCCAATATTGTTCCATTTTAAGAATGACGGTGGCCACTTTGGTCTTGGGAACCTCCAAAGCTGCAGAAATTAAGTACCCTTTCCCAGATCTGTGCCTCGACATAATCCTGTCTCGGAGCTCTACGGACAATTCCTTCGACCTCATGGCTTGTTTTTTTTGCTCTGACATCCACTGCCAACTGTGTGCATTCCAATCAAGTTGTAGAAACGGCTCAAAGATGAATGGAAACGGGATGCACCTGAGCTCAATTTCAAGTCTCATAGCAAAGTTGTTTAACTTTTATAAATTTGAACAAATGTTTAAAAACCTTTCTGCATTGTGTCGATTTGATGAGGAAAACAATTGAATCCACTTCAGAATAAGGCTGTAACGTAACAAAATATGGAACAAGTCAAGAGGTCTGAATACGTTCCAAATGCACTGTCGATCTTCTTTGGCTTGAGTGTGACTCCTTGCAACTTGCATAGGGATCTCTGAGTGGCTTCAGTTTATCCTGCCTCACACACAGACTAGGGAGAGGGAGGAATACATAAAACCTTGTATTGACTACCTTACATGTGTATATTTCCATGCTACACCTCAACCTCTCTACTTTCCTCTTAGTCTCTCCCTGCACCCCTCCCAAACCCTGAGCTGAGTGCCCTCCGACTGAATTGGCCAGGCTGCTGGTGGACTGGGCCTGTCAGATGACCGGCAGAATGTCAGAGGCTGCGTTGTCACAGTTACTGTCACCTAGGAGACGGTGGTTCTGGAACACCATGGGTTCCGACCCCAGAGAACCCTCTCTACCGCCCTCGCTGACAACTCTACCCAGCAGCCTGCGTCTCATTGGTTTGGTTCTTCGGAGGGGAAGAGTTGGAGGAGCTGTCGAGTTTGGCTCGAGTCCCTGGAGGCTGCTGATGAAGCCTGGGGTTCGCTTATTTTGCCTAGACTGGTGGCTCGGGGTAGCAGTGGGGAAGGAGGTTTGAGGATGCTGCGAGGCTCCTGATGAAGGTCTTCTGGGCCCAAGGAGAGGGTTGAGGCCCCAGTAGTCTGGGAGAGTAGTAGTACTGCCACCCCCCCTCCCCAGCCACTTACGAAGACCCTCTAACAGCTCGGAGAGGGAGGAGGCCCGACCGAGACCTGAACTATCCCCATTACCAACCGCACCCCCTGGTTCTGAACCCTCATCTGGGTCCGCACAGGAGATGGGGGAGAGAGAGGATAATCAGATATTTAACATAAGAGGATTAGTATCTATCCAGTTACTATTGAATTTAATTATTAAAGTTGAACTGTGCTGAATCAAACTGAACTGACGACTCACCGGAAGCTGTAAGTGCTCATGGTGTCTGTGACCAACTGGTTGCTGATTGTACTGCTGCCACAGGGCGAGCCCCCCCCCCCCCCCCCCTGGGGAATGCCTAGGCAATAACAGATAACCTCGCCAACATCCTCCGTGTCCAGAGATTGAGAACCAACACTAGACACACTGTTGCTGAGGAAGAGAGACACACACACACACAGTGTTACTGGCAGGCAGAGATCACACACTACCAAGAGAGAGAAGACGCGACACTGCACAGCCAGTGATGCAAGACTTCTAAGTCCGGGACAGCCACAGGACATTTCCTGTCTCTGTATCCTCTCTCCTGCTGTGAGACCAGAGGTGGCAGACATTCACACACAGTTAATACACAGTACCAGTATGTCACCTGTCTGACACAGAGAGAGGAAAGAAGAGGAACAGGTGGGAGCGAGAATTAAAATAGGTCAAAGAACAGAAGTTGGACAGAGAAGCGACAGAACCGGCAGGATTGAGAGGGGGAACGGTAAAATGACGATAGAGAAAGGGACAGGATGGAGAGAGCAGAACTGGCTTCTGTATTGTAACTCCCATGCATCATGGAAGACAAGAATATCAAAGCAGGTGAACTCTCATGCACACACCTTAGAACAGAGACGAGCTCATTGTGACTTCTTAAACGTTTCTTTGCTCCAGCCCTGTGGTCCTCGAACCGGTCCACCCACAGACCACAAGACAAAACCAACAGGGAGATGGTGCCAGGTGCCGCCGTAGACAGTAACAGTCAGACTACAACTCAGACATCTAGCCACTCACAACCAGCATTGCAACATGCTCGGTCTGTCCACATCATCAACAGTCCTGGGATCAAGTCAGAACAGACTGGTCTAAAAACACACACAGGGACCCAGGGTTCTTACAGGTCTCTCTTTCTGGTCAAGGATTCCACAGCCGTCGCAACACTTGGGGAGAGGGGTCAAAGGTCAGTGGTAATATCAGTGATAACGTCACTTCCTTGTGAACACACCTGTACCCGTCCTTGACTCCTAACAGAGTCATTCTTCCCACACACACCATTGCTTTAACCCTTCCCCCGATACCACTCTCACACCATCCAACACAGTAAGATACAAGTCACTCATCACTAGACTCCACTTCCTCCAGGGAGGCCTGCGGATCAACGATACGGCGGATGGATGTCGTAATGTCTGTCGGACTGTACTCAGCTCCGTCATTGGCATCTCCTGAGAACACAGAGAGAGAAAGAGAGAGATGTGTCCATTGGTGAGGTGACAGACCACCCACAAGGAACGCTAAGGATGTGTGTGAATGCGCCCGTGTCACTGGCCAACTAAGTTTATCCATGCTACTCAATACAGGCCAGAATGGATGAGTCTTATAACAATGCCCAGTCGTTATCGCATCATCAGTCATATACTCTGACGTACACACACATCCGCGGGTCCTTCCTGTAGTGTGTATGTGTCTGTTGGTCAGGGTTCTCGAGGAGCATTCTTCCGTATTTAAACGGAAAAATGTATTTATTCATCTTCCCTTTTCCCTGCTCTCATCCTGTCATCTCGCTCTCCCTCACACACACTAGCTCATTCACTCAAATTTACGACACACACACACACACACACACTAGCGCACATGACATGAAGCGCACATATGACACACACCTTTTATGTGTGTGTGTGTCAGGGTGGGGGGTTTAGTGGTTGTCATAGAGACACGAGAAGTGGGATGGGGTGTGTGTGTATCCTTAACCTTGAGAAGGCAATGAGGATTAATCACAGCCAGACAGTGGCACAGCTAGAGAGAGAACGCTGGGGAGACAGAGAGTGTGTTTGTATCTCGCTCTGAGAGCTTTGTGTGTCTGTGTGGTTGGTCATTAGGTCGTGAAAAGGCATCAGTGTTACGGACGCTCTCAGAATACATAACAGGCACATATACACACACATACATACAGCCTACACACACACACAGACGACACAATCACTACAACTAACACCCTGCTCTTGTGCGCGCCATATATGTTTGCTGCTACGATCCTGTTCTCTCTTTGTGGTGTGTGTAGTATGTACAGGTGAAGTCGGAAGTTTACATACACCTTAGCCAAATTCATTTAAACTCAGTTGTTCACAATTCCTGACATTTAGTCCTAGTAAAAATTCCCTGTCTTAGGTCAGTTAGGATCACTGCTTTATTTTAAGAATGTGAAATGTCAGAATAATAGTAGAGTGATTTCAGCTTTTATTTCTTTCACATTCCCAGTGGGTCAGAAGTTTACATACACTCAATTAGTATTTGGTAGCATTGCCTTTGATTTTTTTTAACTTGGGTGAAACGTTTCGGGTAGCCTTCCACAAGCTTCCCACAATAAGCTGGGTGAATTTTGGCCCATTCCTCCTGATAGAGCTGGTGTAACTGAGTCAGGTTTGTAGGCCACCTTGCTCACACAAGCTTTTTCAGTTCTGCCCACAAATTTTCTATAGGGTTGAGGTCAGGGCTTTGTGATGGCCACTCCAATATCTTGACTTTGTTGTCCTTAAGCCATTTTGCCACAACTTTGGAAGTACGCTTGGGGTCATTGTTCATGTGGAAGACCCATTTGCGAACAAGCTTTAACTTTCTGACTGATGTCTTGAGATGTTGCTTCAATATATTCAAATCATTTCCCTTCCTCAAGATGACATCTATTTTGTGAAGTGCACCAGTCCCTCCTGCAGCAAAGCACCTCCACAACATGATGCTGCCACCCCTGTGCTTCACGGGTGGGATGGTGTTCTTTGGCTTGCAAGCCTCCCGCTTTTTCCTCCAAACATAACGATGGTCATTAAGGCCAAACAGTTCCATCTTTGTTTCATCAGACCAGAGGACATTTCTCCAAAAAGTACGATCTTTGTCCCCATGTGCAGTTGCAAACTGTAGTCTGGCTTTTTTATGGCAGTTTCAGAGCAGTGGCTTCTTCCTTGCTGAGCGGACTTTCATGTCGATATTGGACTCGTTTTACTGTGGATATAGATACTCTTGTACTTGTTTCCTCCAGCATCTTCACAAGGTCCTTTGCTGTTGTTCTGGTATTGATTTACACATTTCGCACCAAAGTATGTTAATCTCTAGGAGACAGAACGCGTCTCCTTTCTGAGCGATATGACGGCTGTGTGGTCCCATGGTGTTTATACTTGCGTACTATTGTTTGTACAGATGAACGTGGTACCTTCAAATGTTTGGAAATTGCTCCCAAGGAAGAACCAGACTTGTGGAGGTCTACAATTTTCTTTGAGGTCTTGGCTGATTTCTTTTGATTTTCCCATGATGTCAAGCAAAGAGGCACTGAGTTTGAAGGTAGGCCTTGAAATACATCCACAGGTACACCTCCAATTGAGTCAAATGATGTCAATTAGCCTATTAGAAGCTTCTAAAGCCATGACATCATTTTCTGGAATTTTTTAAGAATGATTTTTTAAGCCTTGAGACATGGATTGTGTATGTGTGCCATTCAAAGGGTGAATGGGCAAGACAAAATATTTAAGTGCCTTTGAACAGGGTATGGTAGTAGGTGCACCGGTTTGTGTCAAGAACTGCAACGCTGCTGGGTTTTTCAAGCTTAACAGTTTCCCGTGTGTATCAAGAATGGTCCACCACTCAAAGGACATCCAGCCAACTCGACACAACTGTGGGAAGCATTGGAGTCAACATGGGCTAGCATCCCTGTGGAACGCTTTCCACACCTTGTAGAGTCCATGCCCGGATTAATTGAGGCTGTTCTGAGGGCAAAAGGCGGGGGTGCAACTCAATATTAGGAAGGTGTTCTTAATGTTTTGTACAATCAGTGTATTGTGTGTGTGTGTGTTACCAGCTCTATGCGTCTGCGGCTACTGTCCTGTTCTCTCTGAGCCAGGTCTTCCATCTCGTGGAGGCGTTGCCTGTTCTCTCTCTCCCTGGCCCCCGTCTCAGCACTCTGTTCCAGCTCCTCTCCAAGGCACACAACACTCTCCCTCAGATGCAGCACCTACAGAGAGATTTTTCTGAGAGATTATTATTTTCATTCTTTCCAGAATTTCTGCTTTGGAAATATGTATGCCAATATTGCACCATGAAATTGAATTGAGAGAAAGATAGATATTATAGTGACAGAGAGCGAGAGACAAGGGAAGAAGAAGTGTGTGAGTAAAGACATGCTATCTAGGGTTTACTGTCCATTTTGTGTCATCGTCTCACCTCAAACCTCTTGACCTGTCCTCTCTGGAACTCCAGCTTGTTCTGCAGGTCACACACCTTGGCCTCCTGCTTACTGACGACACTACGGCCCACCGTGGGCGACTCCAGGAGCTGCACCCTGGTCACACTCGTTGCAAGCTGAGGAGGAGGCGAGGAACAGAGAGGAAGAGAAGAGGCTGAAGGACAAGAGGAATGGCAGAGTGGGTTTTTCAGCCAGTCTCCTATCCACAATAACAGCATGTGAAGGTCACCATCTCCCCACATTACCCAGCTCTCAGTCCTTACCTCTTCCTGTACTGTGTGTCTCTGTTTATTGACCTCCTCCAGTTCAGCCTGCAACTCTCTGACCTGAGAGATACCACCGGAGGACTGAGAGAGAGAAAGATCAGGTTTTTGGTCATCTTTCATTTTTAGTACATGTCGAAGTCTTTATACATGGTTTTGAGCCACTGAGGCAGAGAGGGAACCCACCTGAGCGATGAGGGCTTTGTGTTTGTTCAGGAGTTCATCAAGGTCCTCCTGGTTCTCCTCTAGTCTCTTCAACAGATCTGACTTCTCATGTTGGAGCTGGACTACCTGCTCATCCACCTACACGTAGACACACACACTTTAAAACTGCTCTCTCCAAAAGATTGTTGTCCTCACACATATACAGGATCCTGTTACTGTTGCTTTCAGAAGGATTGCAAACATTTTGATGTTCACAGTTCCCGGACACGACTGATAATTATAATGTTCTAGTACCAGTAAGAGTCTAGTACAAGGCCTCTATCTCTCTCACCAGATGCTTGTGTTTGCAGATGTTCTCTAGTTCTGAGCATTCTCCAGTTCCATGGACAGAGTCTTCTGAAAATACTCCAGCACTCCTCGCTTCACTCTTCCCCAACTGACAGAGAGAGGGAGTGGAAGGTATGTTTAAATTTTACCCCCCTTTTTTCTCCTCATTTTTCATGATATCCAAATTGGATTCGGACGGACTCGGGAGAGGCGAAGGTACGAGAGCCATGCGTCCTCAAACACGACCCTGTCAAGCCACACTGTTCGCTTAACCCGGAAGCCAGCCACACAAACATGTCGGAGGAAACAACGTACAACCGCCGACTGTATCAGCGCGCACTGCGACATGCCTGCCACAGGAGTCGCTAGAGCGCGATGGGACAAGGACATCCCGGCCGGCCAAACCCTCCCCTAACCCGGACGACGCTGGGCCAATTGTGCGTTGCCTCATGGGTCCCACGGTCACGGCCAGCTGTGACACAGCCCGGGATCGAACCCGGATCTGTGGTGATGCCTCAAGCACTGCGGTGCCTTAGACCGCTGTGCCACTCCTCTCGGGAAGCCTCTATTTTATTATTGTGAATCTAAACACACCTCGAATCCCCCTTCATAACATCATAGTGTGTCTGTGTGTACCTGGCAGTGCAGGCGCTCTGTGTTCCTTGCTGCCGGGGGCCTGGTTGTGTCCAGGGTTGTCTATGGTAGACGGTAGTAGCTGAGCGTCCACCAGCAGAGCATGGGTTCTCTTCAGATCTCTCCCCAGTCTCTTCTCCACGTCAAAGTCCCTGTGGCCCACCTGGCAGAAGGATGAGACAGGGAGCAGGCAAGGCAGCAGGCTGTTAGTCAGCCTGCCAGCTTAGTGGAGTCTGCCACTATGACAGTCGGTGTAGTCAGCTCAGCTGCCCCGATTAAGACCGTGTCTGTGCCTCGATCTTGTTCGGGCAAAACTAAACATTGGCGGTGTTCGCCTTAGCAATCTCACTGGAATAAAGACATCCTCTAATTCCTGCCATTATTAAAAGAGATTGTGATATCTCAAAATAAGTCTACTTAATGTTAGATCCCTCACGTCCATGGCAGTCATAGTCAATGAACTAATCACTGATCATAACCTTGATGTGATTGGCTTGACTGAAACATGGCTCAAGCCTGTTGAATTTACTGTGTTAAATGAGGCCTCTCCTCCTGGTTACACTAGTGACCATATCCCCCACACATCCTGCAAATGTGGAGGTGTTGCTAACATTTACAAAGGCAAATAAAATAAAAAATTACAAAAATGACTGCGTTTTCATCTTTTGAGCTTCTAGTCATGAAATCTATGCAGCCTGCTCAATCACTTTTTATAGCTACTGTTGACAGGCCTCCTGGGCCGTACACAGCATTCCTCATTGAATCCCTATCTGACCTTGTAGTGATGGCAGATAATGCTAACACTTTTGGTGACTTTAATATTCACAAGGAAAGGTCCACAAACCCACTCCAAAAGGCGTTCGGAGCCATCATCGACTTAGTGGGTTTGGTCCAACATGTCTTCGGACCTACGCATTGCCACAGTCATACCCTGGATCTGGTTTTGTCCCGTGGAATAAATATTGTGGATCTCAATGTTTTTCCTCATAATCCTGGACTATCGGACCAACATCTTATTACGTTAGCAAATAATCTGCTCAGACCGCAACCAAGGATTATCAAAAGCCGTGCTATAAATTATTGGACAACCCGAAGATTCCTAGATTCCCTTCCAGACTCCCTCCACCTACCCAAGGATGTCGGAGAACAAACATCAGTTAACCACCTAAACAAGGATCTAATGTAACCTTGCGTAATACCCTAGATGCAGTCACACCTCTAAAAACAAAAAAACATTTCTCACAAGAAATGAGCTCTCTGGTAAACAGAAAATATCAGAGCCCTGAAGCAAGCTTCTACAAAATTGGAACGGAAATGGCACTCCACCAAACTGGAAGTTTTCCAACTAGCTTGGAATGACAGTACCGTGCAGTATCGAAGAGCGCTCACTGCTGCTCGATCAGCCTACTTTTCAATCCTAATTGAGAATAAAAACAATCATTTATTTTTGATACTGTCGCAAATCTAACTGAAAAGCAACACTCCTCAAAAGAGGATGGCCTTCACTTCAGCAGTGATGAATTCGTGAACTTTCTTCAACAAAAATATCATGATCATTAGAATGCAAATTACAGACTCCATGTATTTCTCCAAAATTCAGTTGTCCCGAGTCTGCACAGAACTGTCTGGACTTAGGATCAATGGAGACACTCAAGTTTAAAAAAATCCTGTATCTCTTTACACATTCACAAAATTAGTGATAGCCTCTAAACCTTCAAGCTGTCTACTGGACCCTATTCCAACTGAACTACTGAAAGCGCTACTTCCTGTGCTTGGCCCTCCTATGTTGAACATAATAAATGGCTTCCTATCCTCCGGATGTGAACCAAACTCACTAAGAGTGTCAGCAATAAAGCCTCTCCTGAAAAAGCCAAACCTTGACATGAACATTTTTTACAACTAATCGGCCTATATCGTATCTCCCATTCCTCTTAGCATTTTTTGAAAAAGCTGCCTTCCTGAAGACAATGTATATGAAATGCTACAGTCTGGTTTTAGATCCATCATAGCACTGAGACCACACTCTAAAAGGTAATTTACCACCTTTACATGGCATTAGACCAAGCATCTGCATCTGTCCTCGTGCTCCTAGACCTTAGCGCCACTTTTGACACCATCGATCACCACATTCTTTTGGAGAGATTGGAAACCCTAATTGGTCTACACGGACTAGTTCTGGCCTGGTTTAGATCTTATCTTTCGGGAATGATATCTATTCGTCTCTGTGGATGGTTTGTCCTCTGAGAAATCAATTGTATGTTTCGGTGTTCCTCAATAACCACTATTGATTTCACTATATCTTCTAACTCTTGGGGATGTCATTCGGAAACACAATGTCAACTTTCACTGCTATGCGGACGACACACAGCTGTATATTTTGAAGAAACATGGTGAAGCCCCACAATTGCCTACACTGGAAGCCTGTGTTTCAGACATGTGGAAGTGGATGGCGGCAAATGTTTTACTTTTAAACTGGGACAAAACAGAAATGCTAGTTCTAGGTCCCAAGAAACAAAGAGATCTGCTGTCGGATCTGACAATTAATCTTGATGGTTGTACAGTCGTCTCAAATAAAACGGAAGGACCTCGGCGTTACTCTGGACCCTGGTCTCTCTTTTGACGAACACACAGTATCAAGAATATGTCAACAGCAGCTTTTTTCCATCTTCGAAGCATTGCAAAAAATCTGAAGCTTTTTGTCCAAAAATGATGCAGAAAAGCTAATCCATGCTTTTTTATCTTCTAGATTACACTACTGCAGTGCTCTACTCTCCAGCTACCCGGATAAAGCACTAAATAAACTTCAGTTATCGCCAAATACGGCTGCTAGAATTTAAAAAATCATATTACTCCATTGCTACACAGGCTTCCTGTTAAGGCAAGGGCTGATTTTCAAGGTTTTCCTGCTAACCTACAAAGCATTACATGGGCTTGCTCCTACCCATCTCTCCGATTTGGTCCTGCCGGCCGTACACACCTACACATACGCTCACAAGACGCAGGCCTCCTTATTATCACGAGAATTTCTAAGCAAACAGCTGGAGGCAGGGCTTTCTCCTATAGCGCAATGTTTTTATGGAATGGTCTACCTATCCATGTGAGAGACGCAGACTCAGTCTCCTGAAGACTCACCTCTTCAGTAGGTCCTATGATTGAGTGTGGATTGTCCCATGGTTGTGAAGGTTAACGGCATGGCACTGGAGTGACGAACTGCCCTTGCTGTCTCTGCCTGGCTCCCCTCTCTCCACTGATATTCTCTGCCTCTGACCCTATTATGAGGCCTGAGTCACTGGCTTACTAGTGCTCTCCCATGTCGTCCCTAGGAGGGGTGTGTCACGTTGTGCCAGGCTTTTTTCACTATATCCCCTGTCTCAGCCTCCAGTATCTTTGCTGCAATAGTCTATGTGCTGGGGTTCTAGAATCAGTCTTTCCTATCTGGTGAAATTCTCCTGTCTTGTGTGAACATAAGTATGCTCCCTCTAATTCTCCCCTCTCTCATACTCCCTCACACCCTCTCTCGCTCTCTCTCTCTCGTCAATATCAAGGAGTGGAGGAACTCTGGGGCAATGAGTTAACGTCGGTTGGTGACGTTTGTAATTCAATTTGTTGCTGTGAGGGAGTTAGCGGGGCTGATGCATTGTACACGGGGAGGCATAAACAGACTCTACATCTTCCTGTAGTGACAGAGTGAGGTGGTGGTGTTGAGGCGGCTCGGGGCTGCCTGCTATATTGGGTGTCTTTGTATTGCCTGTTGGTAGAAGTGACATGCTGAATTCATCACCTAGAGAGCGTTACACTAGAAAAATCTATACTTCCCCAACGCCTGGACTGGAAAGCACACAGACACACACTAACACACACACACACACACACACGACCCAGAGGCACATTAATAGAAAGACCAGCATGATTCAACAGCGCCAATGAGATTGAGTTTGTGCAGCAGTGAGTTTGCGTATAAGGGTGTATATGTATCAGCAGTCTGACCAACAGTCTATCAATATGTAAATTCAGGAGTGCGCAGTTACTTTATCAGTGATAGCAGGTCTGTTAACGCAGCATGCGGTGCTGTGTACCCCGTGGTGTTTGAGGCCCCTGTCTATACTGAGAACTATTACTGTGTGTGTGCCTGCATATCTATATATATGGTGTGTGTACCTGGTCACAGAGTGTAGTTATCAGTCCCTCCTGGTCGTGTTTCTCGTGGACTCCTGTTCCAACTGCATCTCCAGCTGACGCAGCTACAAGGCAATGGAAAGAACCAGATTACAACTACCAGGTGTTTTAGAGGACATAGTCTAACCATGTTCAACAGTCAAACAAAAAGGAACTGTGCACTTTATATATTAAACACAAAAACTACGTTTTAAGGGAGGAGTAGGGCATTGATCGGAAGCAGGAAAAGAAAGAAACTGTACAAGCCTACTTCGCCCATGCTCTACCAAGGTTTTCCAGCACACGGCTTTGACCTACTACAGCAGCTATGTTGGTCTATTGTAATTCAAACCACGTGTTGGCAGGTTGCTCAGGATTCAAACCTTCTCAAACAGCTGACACTCAGTAACTGTTTTGACCCGACGCAGTGGTCCCAGTCTGTGGTCAGTA
Organism: Oncorhynchus mykiss; assembly: GCF_057628025.1. Taxonomy (NCBI): domain Eukaryota; kingdom Metazoa; phylum Chordata; class Actinopteri; order Salmoniformes; family Salmonidae; genus Oncorhynchus; species Oncorhynchus mykiss. The sequence goes on along the minus strand of NC_143050.1, from coordinate 36,756,048 downwards.
GCGGGGACCTACCCGTCTCTCAGAGGACTTGTGTACGTCTTCTAACCCCTCTTTATCCTCCAGCTCTTTGATGGATCTGTTTCCTTATCTCCATCTCAAGGTGGAGAAAGAGGGAGAAAGAGAGCAGACAGTTGAGGTCAGACATCTTGCAAATTAATTTGTCTGTGTGAGAGTGTGCTATAAGTTTGTGTGTGTGTGTGTGTGCGCGCATGCATACCTGCTACAGCTGTTGTATCTTGGCAGTGAGCTTGGTGAGCTTCTCTCCTCTCTCATTGGTCTGGGTCTCCAGGAGGCAGAGCTGCTTCTTCAGGTCCGTCAGCGAATCAGAGGAAACTAATGACGCCATTTTCAGTTTATAACCTGTGGTAAACTGTATCGCGTTCAGTACTCTCGTGAATAAACTCTGCTGTTTGACTTTAAGACTGGGCTCTGTCCATTATTATACAATAAGGGTCTTAAAAATCCTTATGAATTGACAGTGTTTAATTTTAATTGGGTATTAAAACAGAGCAATTTAATACCTGCAACACACACACATACAAGTTAATAAGGCTGTGCCTAGTGGGCAAAAGAAGTGGAGGTGGTTTGGCCAACTTCACGCCATGTGATTAGTAACCTTGCCTGAGACCTTGAACCTTGTGTTAACACATAGACCCTCGGCTTAAAGGGATGTGTGTAGAGAAGAGTCCTGAAGAATCCCAATCCCAACCCCTCCCTCCAGATGTCCCACACCTGTTCCCGCGACCATCCTAAAAGGCAAAAAAATTGGCTAGTGAGATGTTTTATTCTGGGGTGGGGGCAATAATCTGACAACTGTTGCGTTCCCCTGCTCAGACGTTGCATGCATCAGTCAATGGTTGCTTGCCATCGACCGTATCATGGACTGACAGATTGCAATAACATGTGTGGTTAGCTGATATTTAAAATACCTGTCCAGGCGTTGAAGACCTGTCAGGCGTCAGCAACGTCTAAACTTTGGAATGCGGCCTAAAATTGATTTATAATTGAAACATAACCAAACCTGTGACCATCACCTTATTGCTGCCCCCCAGTGGCATGAAGTGACAACAAAACACAAACTATACGCCAACACACAAATGGCTTCTAACCTCCCGCGCATAGGCTTCTTTCTAATCCCTAACACTACAACTGGCTTCTAACCTCCCGCGCATAGGCTTCTTTCTAATCCCTAACACTACAACTGGCTTCTAACCTCCCGCGCATAGGCTTCTTTCTAATCCCTAACACTACAACTGGAACTAAATAATATAAAAACAAAATAGAAATGTTGTTATCAAACTGAAACTAAATAAAAATGAGTACTAAGAACACGAAGGTAACCTGCCTAAATGACTACCGACCCATGAAGTGCTTTGAAAGGCTGGTCATAGCTCACATCAAAACCATCATCCCAGAAACCCTAGACCCACTCCAATTTGCATACCGCATCAACAGATCCACAGATGATGCAATCTCTATTGCACTCCACACTGCCATTTCACACCTGGTCAAAAGGAACACCTATGTGAGAATGCTATTCATTGACTACAGCTCAGTGTTCAACACCATAGTCCCCACAAACCTCATCAATAAGCTAAGGACCCTGGGACTGAACACCTCCCTCTGCAACTGGATCCTGGACTTCCTGACGGGCCGCCCCCAGGTGGTAAGGGTAGGTAACAACACATCCGCCATGCTGATCCTCAACACGGGTGCCCCTCAGGGGTACGTGCTCAATCCCCTCCTGTACTCCCTGTTCACTCATGACTGCACGGTCAGGCACGACTCCAACACCATCATTAAGTTTGCCGATAACACAACATTGGTAGGCCTGATCACCGACAATGACGAGACAGCCTATAGGGAGGAGGTCAGAGACTTGGTCATGTGGGGCCAGGACAACAACCTCTCCCTCCCGGATAGTGGACTACAGGAAAAGGAGGACTGAGCGCGCCCCCATTCTCATCGGTGGGGCTGTAGTGAAGCAGGTTGAGTGCTTCCTTGTTGTCCACATCACCAACAAACTGACACGGTCCATGAAGAGGGCACAACAAAACCTATTCCCCCTCAGGAGACTGAAACGATTTGGCATGGATCCTCAGATTCTTGTTGTCCACATCACCAACAAACTGACACGGTCCATGAAAAGGGCACAACAAAACCTATTCCCCCTCAGGAGACTGAAACGATTTGGCATGGATCCTCAGATTCTCAAAAAGGTTCTACAGCTGCACCTTCGAGAGCATCCTGATTGGTTGCATCACTGCCTGGTATGGCAACTGCTCGGCCTCCGACCGCAAGGCACTACAGAGGGTAGTGCGTACGGCCCAGTACGTCACTGGGGCCAAGCTTCCTGCCATCCAGGATCTCTATACCAGGCGGTGTCAGAGGAAGGCCTTAATAATTGCCAAAGACTCCAGCCACCCTAGTCATAGACTGTTCTCTCCGCTACCACACAGAAAGCAGTACCGGAGCACCAAGTCTAGGTCCAAGAGGCTTCTAAACAGCTTCTACCCCCAAGCCATAAGACTCCTGAACATCTAGTCAAATGGCTACCCAGACTATTTACATTGCCACCCCACCCCCCTCCCCCTCTTTACACCACTGCTACTCTCTGTTGTCATCTATGCATAGTCACTTTAATAACTACAGTGCCTTGCGAAAGTATTCGGTCCCCTTGAACTTTGCGACCTTTTGCCACATTTCAGGCTTCAAACATAAAGATATAAAACTGTATTTTTTTGTGAAGAATCAACAACAAGTGGGACACAATCATGAAGTGGAACGACATTTATTGGATATTTCAAACTTTTTTAACATTTTAACACAGATTGATTCTGTGTCAGTGACCCCCTGTATATATATATATATATATATATATCTCGCTATTGTTATTTTACTGCTGCTCTTTAATTACTTGTAGCTTTTATCTTATTTTTTTTTAACTGCATTGTTGGTTAGGGGCTCGTAAGCCAGCATTTCACTGTAAGGTCTACTACACCTGTTGTATTTGGCGCATGTGACTAACAAAATTTGATTTGAAATCAAATCTGAAACAAAACTGAATTTCAAATGAAAACAAATATAAAATCACACAACTATAATAACCTACGTTGCCTTTTCTGTGTCAAAACTCGCATTCTGGCATTTATTCTGCACACTCACCGATGCATCATGAAGTATAACCCAGATCAGCAGCTAACATCCAGTGCAGTCAAATCTTCCGTTCGGTGTGTGCGAGTTTGACCTATAGTAGTTAACCCAGCTTGTCCGTCCGGAACTCTCTGCTCTAGACTTTCTGTTTCTCCTCCTCCAACTGTTTCTCCAGCGCCCCCCTGGTGACCTTACACTGGTCCAGATGAGCCTGAGAGAGGGAGGGAGAGAGAGTGAGAGAGAATGAGAACCTCACAGTGTACAATCTGCCGTGGACAGGCTATGGAAATGACGTGAGATTTTACTTCTGGGTTAACTTGAGGTTACATACTGCATTATGTGACACAATTGTAATTGTGCTGTGGCCCTTTTGAGTTATACAGAGATAGATACATGTGTTGTAATCCTAGCTGCATTTCCTTGTTCTCCCTGCTGAGTCGTAGTCTCTCTCCTCTCTCCGTGTCCATCGCCTGACTGACAGCGTCACCGCGGAAACGCTCGCCACTTAGTTCCGACGACACCGCCGTCACCTACGGGACGCACACTCGCGTCTACTTGCAACCAGACCTTTACCCACCGTCCTCAAACTTTACACGTTAAGGTCGTCGTTTACACTATACTGTCCTCCTAAACTTGACACGTTAAGGTCGTCGTTTACACTATACTGTCCTCCTAAACTTGACACGTTAAGGTCGTCGTTTACACTATACTGTCCTCCTAAACTTGACACGTTAAGGTCGTCGTTTACACTATACTGTCCTCCTAAACTTGACACGTTAAGGTCGTCGTTTACACTATACTGTCCTCCTAAACTTGACACGTTAAGGTCGTCGTTTACACTATACTGTCCTCCTAAACTTGACACGTTAAGGTCGTCGTTTACACTATACTGTCCTCCTAAACTTGACACGTTAAGGTCGTCGTTTACACTATACTGTCCTCCTAAACTTGACACGTTAAGGTCGTCGTTTACACTATACTGTCCTCCTAAACTTGACACGTTAAGGTCGTCGTTTACACTATACTGTCCTCCTAAACTTGACACGTTAAGGTCGTCGTTTACACTATACTGTCCTCCTAAACTTGACACGTTAAGGTCGTCGTTTACACTATACTGTCCTCCTAAACTTGACACGTTAAGGTCGTCGTTTACACTATACTGTCCTCCTAAACTTGACACGTTAAGGTCGTCGTTTACACTATACTGTCCTCCTAAACTTGACACGTTAAGGTCGTCGTTTACACTATACTGTCCTCCTAAACTTGACACGTTAAGGTCGTCGTTTACACTATACTGTCCTCCTAAACTTGACACGTTAAGGTCGTCGTTTACACTATACTGTCCCCCTAAACTTGACACGTTAAGGTCGTCGTTTACACTATACTGTCCTCCTAAACTTGACACGTTAAGGTCGTCGTTTACACTATACTGTCCCCCTAAACTTGACACGTTAAGGTCGTCGTTTACACTATACTGTCCTCCTAAACTTTACACGTTAAGGTCGTCGTTTACACTATACTGTCCTCCTAAACTTGACACGTTAAGGTCGTCGTTTACACTATACTGTCCTCCTAAACTTGACACGTTAAGGTCGTCGTTTACACTATACTGTCCTCCTAAACTTTACACGTTAAGGTCGTCGTTTACACTATACTGTCCTAATAAACTTGACACGTTAAGGTCGTCGTTTACACTATACTGTCCTCCTAAACTTTACACGTTAAGGTCGTCGTTTACACTATACTGTCCTCCTAAACTTGACACGTTAAGGTCGTCGTTTACACTATACTGTCCTCCTAAACTTTACACAATGTACTATCCCTCTAACTTTACACAATGTACTGTCCCCCTAAACTTTACACAATGCACTATCCCTCTAACTTTACACAATGCACTGTCCCCATAACTTTACACAATGTACTGTCCCCCTAAACTTTACACAATGTACTGTCCCCCTAAACTTTACACAATGTACTATCCCTCTAACTTTACACAATGCTCTATCCCTCTAACTTTACACAATGCTCTATCCCTCTAACTTTACACAATACACCATCCCTCTAACTTTACACAATACACCATCCCTCTAACTTTACACCACCCCTCTAACTTTACACAATCCCTCTAACTTTACGCAATGCGCTATCCCTATCTTTACACCACCCCTCTAACTTTACACCATCCCTCTAACTTTACGCAATGCACTATCCCTCTAACTTTACACAATACACCATCCCTCTAACTTTACACAATACACAATCCCTCTAACTTTACACCACCCCTCTAACTTTACACCATCCCTCTAACTTTGCACTCAGTTTACACCATACCTCTAACTTTACACCATCCCTCTAACTTTACACCACCCCTCTAACTTTACGCAATGGGCTATCCCTCTAACTTTACACTAACTTTACACCATCCCTCTAACTTTACACTGACTTTACACCACCCCTCTAACTTTACACTTTCCCACCTTGGTCTCAGGGATGTCAGTGGTCTGGCTCAGCTCGTTCCTCTCCCTCTCAGACTTCTTCAGCCGGCGTCTCAGAGCCATGATCTCATCCTGGGGAATCAAAGTATTTTACCAAATCTGCAATGTTAAAGCAAAGCTCTTGTAACTCTGTCTTTGGGTCGATTCAAAAGGCTTTGGACTCTGGATCAAGTAGTTCCCTTGGTTCTAAATCATGAATCAATTAATACCTATTTAGCCCCGAATCACTGAGTAGTCTCTGAATTAACTAATACCTCTTTCGCTCTGAATCACTGAGTAGTCTGTGAATCGATTCCTACCTCCCTGGCTCTGAGTCTCTGGTCGTCCATGTTAACATCCAGTAGGGGGCGTACTCTACACAGCAGTTTCCACCAGATCCACTTGGCCACGCATCTCAGAGTACGGATGTTACTCTGGAAACACCTCACAGCAATCTGCTGCACCTGTATGGGGACAGACAGAGACACCGGCATCCTACCTACTGTACCTAACCACAATTATAGGAAGACACATTATCGGGTGATACCGTCATGCCAGAGTCACTGAATGTGTGTGTGTTACACCAGCGCCTACCTAACCGAACACATTACAACATGTTTCACCTGGGTTAGCAGTCAGGGGTTAGAGGTCATCGGTCAGACGCCTTCATTTTGCGGCCTTGTTGTCTAGCCAGGTGTCCCATACAGGCAGCCTGTAGCTGAACCAGCCAATCACTGACCAGCTTGTCTCGCTGCTGCTCCCAAGTACTTTAACATACCTCGTTTAATGAAAACCTGGGGAGGGGAGAGAGAGAAAGAATGGGGAGAGACAAGGAGAGTAGGTAGCGGGAGGGGGGAAGAGACAAAAAGAGGGAGGGAAGAGACAAAGAGAGGGAGGGAGGGAGAGACAGGGAGGGAGAGACAAAGAGAAGGAGAGACAAAGAAAGGGAGGGAGAGAGAGAGAAAGCGAGGAAGTGAAAGTGAAAAAATGTAGTGTAACTAGCTAATCTTCAGAAACACTGTGTCAGAGACTGACTCTAAGGAGCTCAGTACTGTCAGAACAGAAGCTCCCTCCCTCCCTGATACTCTCTCCAGATCCAGATCTACCAGCAGCTCCTCCACTTTCCTTCCTCTCATCCGGGGTGATGAAGACTGAACCATACCGTTTCATGACCAGAGGAGACAGAGCCTGGAAACAACACCGGAAGTCACTCAGTCACGTGTTCCGAATAACCTGGGAGATAAAGAGAGAGGGGGGAGAGAAAGAGAGAGAGAGAAATAGAGAGCCTTCAGAGCCACAGATATACAGGTGAGCAAGATGTCGGCACCAAAATTCCCTTTATCAACTTATGCAACCTATGCAGAATGGCCAACACTACTAACCTGTGCACAGGGGCTAATTCTAGGCTAACACTAACCTGTGCACAGGGGCAAATTCTAGACTAACACTAACCTGTGCACAGGGGCTAATTCTAGGCTAACACTAACCTGTGTGGTAGAGCTGCAGGGCTGGGAGGATGTGTGCAGAGTGCAGCCTGACCCTGAGAGCAGGGACGTCAAAACATCTGCTACCGCTGTCTGTCTTAGCAAACACACACTGCATGAACACTGACCTGGCTCGACCAATCAGATTCAACAGAGCATCCTGGATGGAGGGGGAAGGAGAGAGGTGGAGAAAAACATCCTCAGATAGACAGTAGAAGTGTGGGATTTTGTATGTGTGTGTTTTACAGTGTTATAGTACTTACGGCCTGTAGTTTGACTGATATACAGTGGGAGTGTGTATTAGGGTACTTACGGTCTGTAGTTTGACTGATATACAGTGGGAGTGTATACTAGGGTACTTACGGCCTGTAGTTTGACTGATATACAGTGGGAGTGTATACTAGGGTACTTACGGCCTGCAGTTTGACTGCAGGCCGTACTGCCCTAACCCATCTGGACAAGAGGAATACCTATGTGAGAATGCTGTTCATCGACTACAGCTCAGCATTTAACACCATAGTACCCTCCAAACTTGTCATGAAGCTCGAGACCCTGGGTCTCGACCCCGCCCTGTGCAACTGGGTACTGGACTTCCTGACGGGCCGCCCCCAGGTGGTGAGGGTAGGTAACAACATCTCCACCCCGCTGATCCTCAACACTGGGGCCCCACAAGGGTGCGTTCTGAGCCCTCTTCTGTACTCCCTGTTCACCCACGACTGCGTGGCCACGCATGCCTCCAACTCAATCATCAAGTTTGCGGACGACACAACAGTGGTAGGCTTGATTACCAACAACGACGAGACGGCCTACAGGGAGGAGGTGAGGGCCCTCGGAGTGTGGTGTCAGGAAAATAACCTCACACTCAACGTCAACACAACTAAGGAGATGATTGTGGACTTCAGGAAACAGCAGAGGGAACACCCCCCTATCCACATCGATGGGACAGTAGTGGAGAGGGTAGTAAGTTTTAAGTTCCTCGGCATACACATCACAGACAAACTGAATTGGTCCACCCACACAGACAGCATCGTGAAGAAGGCGCAGCAGCGCCTCTTCAACCTCAGGAGGCTGAAGAAATTCGGCTTGTCACCAAAAGCACTCACAAACCTCTACAGATGCACAATCGAGAGCATCCTGTCGGGCTGTATCACTGCCTGGTACGGCAACTGCTCCGCCCACAACCGCAAGGCTCTCCAGAGGGTAGTGAGGTCTGCACAACGCATCACCGGGGGCAAACTACCTGCCCTCCAGGACACCTACACCACCCGATGTCACAGGAAGGCCATAAAGATCATCAAGGACAACAACCACCCGAGCCACTGCCTGTTCACCCCGTTATCATCCAGAAGGTGAGGTCAGTACAGGTGCATCAAAGCTGGGACCGAGAGACTGAAAAACAGCTTCTATCTCAAGGCCATCAGACTGTTAATGTTAAACAGCCACCACTAACATTGAGTGGCTGCTGCCAACACACTGACTCATCTCCAGCCACTTTAATAATGGGAATTGATGTAAAATATATCACTAGCCACTTTAAACAATGCTACTTAATATAATGTTTACATACCCTACATTATTCATCTCATATGTATACGTATATACTGTACTCTATATCATCTACTGCATCTTTATGTAATACATGTATCACTAGTCACTTTAAACTATGCCACTTTGTTTACATACTCATCTCATATGTATATACTGTACTCGATACCATCTACTGCATCTTGCCTATGCCGCTCTGTACCATCACTCATTCATATATCTTCATCCCTTTACACTTGTGTATAAGGTAGTAGTTTTGGAACTGTTAGTTAGATTACTCGTTGGTTATTACTGCATTGTCAGAACTAGAAGCACAAGCATTTCGCTACACTCGCATTAACATCTGCTAAACATGTGTATGTGACAAATACATTTGATTTGATATACAGTGGGAGTGTATACTGGGGTACTTACGGCCTGAAGTTTGACTGATATACAGTGGGAGTGTGTATTAGGGTACTTACGGCCGGTAGTTTGACTGATTTACAGCGGGTGTGCCTGCGTATGGCGCCCAATTCTCCACTGAAGGTCTTTCTGACAGTGCCACTCCTCTGTAGCGAGCCCTGGCTGCCCCCTCCCAAACCTCGACACGGGGGCGGGGCACAGAGGCACGGGGGCCGAACAGCGTCTTCACTACCCAACTGGAAAGAGAGAGAGAGAGAGAAGGAAAGGTTGAAGCGAACATTTTTTTTTTTTTTAATTGTAAGTTACACATCAATAATACCCGTTTAGTAGATCTGAAAGAGTTGGATTGACACAATATGGTAATAAACCAAGGAGAGGTATATCTGAGTTTGGGCAACACTTACACAGAGGACTTCTGCAGCAGCGAGATGGCATTGAGAGCAGATGGGTTGCTCTGAACCAGGTTGAACCATCCAGTCAGGTCATATCTGACCGGGTCAGAACCCATCAGGTGGCTCACCTCCCACTGCAGGGGCTGCTCACACTGACGCACTGAGGAGACAAAACAGAGATTAGAACTGAACTTCTACACTACTATACATCAGAACAACGTGACCACTGCTTGCACAATATCTTCTGGATCACTGAAACGGACCAAACACTGACATACACACTCTCGCCCAAACTTCTGCTTTTGCACAAAGTCACACACTAGCAAACAAACACAGACGCCCCCCGCCCTTTTCTCCCCAATTTTTCGATATCCAATTACGATCTTGTCTCATTGCTGCAACAAGGTCGGGACTGTAACAAGGTCGGGACTGCGATGCAGTGCCTTGGACAGCTGCGCCACTCGGGAGGCCCTCCCCCCCTTTTCTCTCTGGTTCTCTCTCTCCCCTCCCCTATCCCCTCTCTCCCCTCACCACTCTCCCCCAGTCTCACCAGTGGAGCTGTAGTACTGGCAGACTCTCTCCAGGACAGTGTTTTCTGTCGATCCCGGAGTCACCATCTCCTCATCCAGAACCCACAGCAGTCCTCTGGGGTCTCCCTCCGCCCCTCGCACCTAACACACACACACGGACACGCACACCATGTTCATCTGGTGGGCCAATCCGTGCCCGGAAAACACTGGGGCACACTTGGTGGCAGTGCTCCCAGAGAAGGCTGGGAGCTGTAGTCTATTTAGACGGTTGGTTATTGTGTATGTGTTAGGTACAGGAAGCGGGGGGGGGGTTATTACCTGTAGAGCGGGCTATGGCATACACCACCACAGCAGGACTGGTCTCTGGAGCTTCAAAGTCTACTGGAACTCTCTCCTGAAACAACAGTGCACATTACATTACATGTTTGTGTGAGTGTGTAAAGGTGTGTAGCAGTTCTCCAGCAGTCTCCTGCAGGTGTACAGCAGATGCCAGTCCAGCGTGGTTGAAGTCCAGGGAGAGAACCAACAGCGAAGCGGGATGAGGCATCTCTGTGCTGAGAGCTCACACACCCAAAAGACCTTAGGATCGTAAACACTGCCTGGGTACGCTCCACTGGAAACACACACAAGGAGAGACAACATTCTACACACAGTGTGCTTTTACCTCACACCCTTCATAAATACACAAAGATTTCATATTACATTACGCAAACATGCACGCAATGCACACACAAAGCACTCACCACTGATGCTGTCTCCGACCGTGCCAGCCTGTTTGAGGAGTGTGTGTGGGTGAAAGCTTGGCAGGAGGTGGTCTTGCCCGTGCCACTGCATCCCACCGCGCACACACTCTGGTCCCTGCGCGTGCCTACCTTGGAGGCATACACACGCCTGACTAGAGCGGCCAGGGCAGGGGGGGCGTCCCACACACTGTCCCCACGACGGGAATGAGGGGTCTGGGGAGAGGAGACCACAACATTCCCTTCTCATCAGAGTTCACGTGGAACTACAGCAATATAAAACCTTGCTCCTATCACTGACGGACCAGAGAGTAGAGACACTGGGTTTCCTGGAATGAATCACTCAGCAGAAACTGTTCCTGCAGTGTGTGTGTGTGTGTGTGTGTGTGTGTGTTCACCTTTCCGTGTTGGTTCAGCGGCAGCCAGAAGTTGAGCAGGTTGGGTCCAGCGTGTGTGAGGGGCATGCTGGCTTTAGCTCGACTGGTTAAAGTGTGGAGCGCTCCACCCTCAGGTCCCTCAAGTCCTCACACAGGTTCAACTCAGACGGATTCAACTGGAGAGAAAGAGAAAAGAGAGACATCATGCAGTGTTCCGTCTTCCCCCATTCGGACTCTCACTAGGCCTGCTGGGAGATCTGGGGTTCCCTTGTCTGGTTTCAGCAGAGTGGCTGGAACACAAAACCCACCAATCACATACAATCTTAGTATAAACCCACCAATTGGAAGTCTCAGGACAAAGCCATTAAATCAAATCAAAGCCATTAGTCACTTAAAGCTAGAATCCTTGGTTGGCACATCCATTTTTGCATTAAAAACATTATTAATAATATTATTAATATATGCCCATTAATTCTTGAAGAAAATAACTTTCAAATGCCTCATGAGCTGAGATCCACTGTCATAACCCATCAAAACCCACAATATAAGTTTGTTTTACTCCAATGTTTGTAAAAAAGGAAACACGGTATAGCCTAGTAAACGTTTGAAAAACAACGTGTTTTAACGCATACAGTGCTATTTCACAGTAAACAAATGAACATCAATAAGGGCATTCTGTATGGCACTTACACAAATGACTGATGTTTGGCTCAGAGAAATTGATAATAAAAAGATTGTGGGGAAGGTTTTATTAGATTTCCGGACAGCTTTAGACATTTTCGATCATAATCTGCTGCTGGAAAAACATGTGTGTTATGGCTGCTATATTGTGGATAGACAGTTACCTGTCTAACAGAACACAGAGGGTGTTCTTTAATGGAAACCTCTCCAACATAATCCAGGTAGAGTCAGGCATTCCACAGGGCAGCTGTCTAGGCCTCTTACTTTAAAAAAAATCTTTACTAATGACCTACCACTGGCTCTGAGTAAAGCAAGTGTGTCTACGTATGCTCATGACTCATCACTATGCACGTCAGCTACCACAGCAGGTGATATCACTGCAACACTTAACAAAGAGTTGCAGTCAGTTTCAGACATAAATTAGTCCTAAATATTTCAAAAACTAAAAGCATTGTATTTGGGGCAAATCATTCAATAAAACCTAAACCTCTAGTAAATCTTGTAATAAATAAATGAGGAAATTGAGTAAGTTGAGTAGACTAAACTGCTTGGAGTAACCCTGGATTGTAAACCCTCATGGTGTAGCTCAGTTGGTAGAGCATGGCGCTTGCAACGCCAGGGTTGTGGGTTCGATTCCCACGGGGGGACCAGTATGAAAATGTATGCACTAAGTTGCTCTTGAGCGTCTACTAAAATGTTTTAGTTTTTGAAATATTTAGGACTAATTTATGTCTGAAACTGACTGCAACTCTTTGTTAAGTGTTGCAGTGATATCACCTGCTGTGGTAGCTGACGTGCATAGTGATGAGTCATGAGCATACGTAGACACACTTGCTTTACTCAGAGCCAGTGGTAGGTCATTAGTAAAGATTTTTTTTAAAGTAAGAGGCCTAGACAGCTGCCCTGTGGAATGCCTGACTCTACCTGGATTATGTTGGAGAGGTTTCCATTAAAGAACACCCTCTGTGTTCTGTTAGACAGGTAACTGTCTATCCACAATATAGCAGCCATAACACACATGTTTTTCCAGCAGCAGATTATGATCGAAAATGTCTAAAGCTGTCCGGAAATCTAATAAAACCTTCCCCACAATCTTTTTATTATCAATTTCTCTGAGCCAAACATCAGTCATTTGTGTAAGTGCCATACAGAATGCCCTTATTGATGTTCATTTGTTTACTGTGAAATAGCACTGTATGCGTTAAAACACGTTGTTTTTCAAACGTTTACTAGGCTATACCGTGTTTCCTTTTTTACAAACATTGGAGTAAAACAAACTTATATTGTGGGTTTTGATGGGTTATGACAGTGGATCTCAGCTCATGAGGCATTTGAAAGTTATTTTCTTCAAGAATTAATGGGCATATATTAATAATATTATTAATAATGTTTTTAATGCAAAAATGGATGTGCCAACCAAGGATTCTAGCTTTAAGTGACTAATGGCTTTGATTTGATTTAATGGCTTTGTCCTGAGACTTCCAATTGGTGGGTTTATACTAAGATTGTATGTGATTGGTGGGTTTTGTGTTCCAGCCACTCTGCTGAAACCAGACAAGGGAACCCCAGATCTCCCAGCAGGCCTAGTGAGAGTCCGAATGGGGGAAGACGGAACACTGCATGATGTCTCTCTTTTCTCTTTCTCTCCAGTTGAATCCGTCTGAGTTGAACCTGTGTGAGGACTTGAGGGACCTGAGGGTGGAGCGCTCCACACTTTAACCAGTCGAGCTAAAGCCAGCATGCCCCTCACACACGCTGGACCCAACCTGCTCAACTTCTGGCTGCCGCTGAACCAACACGGAAAGGTGAACACACACACACACACACACACACTGCAGGAACAGTTTCTGCTGAGTGATTCATTCCAGGAAACCCAGTGTCTCTACTCTCTGGTCCGTCAGTGATAGGAGCAAGGTTTTATATTGCTGTAGTTCCACGTGAACTCTGATGAGAAGGGAATGTTGTGGTCTCCTCTCCCCAGACCCCTCATTCCCGTCGTGGGGACAGTGTGTGGGACGCCCCCCCTGCCCTGGCCGCTCTAGTCAGGCGTGTGTATGCCTCCAAGGTAGGCACGCGCAGGGACCAGAGTGTGTGCGCGGTGGGATGCAGTGGCACGGGCAAGACCACCTCCTGCCAAGCTTTCACCCACACACACTCCTCAAACAGGCTGGCACGGTCGGAGACAGCATCAGTGGTGAGTGCTTTGTGTGTGCATTGCGTGCATGTTTGCGTAATGTAATATGAAATCTTTGTGTATTTATGAAGGGTGTGAGGTAAAAGCACACTGTGTGTAGAATGTTGTCTCTCCTTGTGTGTGTTTCCAGTGGAGCGTACCCAGGCAGTGTTTACGATCCTAAGGTCTTTTGGGTGTGTGAGCTCTCAGCACAGAGACGCCTCATCCCGCTTCGCTGTTGGTTCTCTCCCTGGACTTCAACCACGCTGGACTGGCATCTGCTGTACACCTGCAGGAGACTGCTGGAGAACTGCTACACACCTTTACACACTCACACAAACATGTAATGTAATGTGCACTGTTGTTTCAGGAGAGAGTTCCAGTAGACTTTGAAGCTCCAGAGACCAGTCCTGCTGTGGTGGTGTATGCCATAGCCCGCTCTACAGGTAATAACCCCCCCCCCCGCTTCCTGTACCTAACACATACACAATAACCAACCGTCTAAATAGACTACAGCTCCCAGCCTTCTCTGGGAGCACTGCCACCAAGTGTGCCCCAGTGTTTTCCGGGCACGGATTGGCCCACCAGATGAACATGGTGTGCGTGTCCGTGTGTGTGTGTTAGGTGCGAGGGGCGGAGGGAGACCCCAGAGGACTGCTGTGGGTTCTGGATGAGGAGATGGTGACTCCGGGATCGACAGAAAACACTGTCCTGGAGAGGGTCTGCCAGTATGAAAATGTATGCACTAAGTTGCTCTTGAGCGTCTACTAAAATGTCAAAGCATATTGATGCAACAGTAGCTAAGATGGGGAGAGGTCTGTCCACAATAAAGCGCTGCTCTGCTTTCTGAACAACACTATCAACAAGGCAGGCCCTGCTTTTGTCACACCTGGACTACAGTCCAGTCATGTGGTCAGGTGCCACAAAAAGGCACTTAGAAAAATTACAATTTGCCCAGAACAGGGCAGCACAGCTGGCCCTTAAATGTACACAAAGAGATAACATTCATAATATGCATACATGTCCCGGCTCAAAGTAGAGGAGCGATTGATTTCTTCACCAGTTGTATTTGTGAGAAGTGTTGACATGTTGAATCCACTGAGCTGCCTGTTTAATCTACTAGCACACAGCTTGGAGACGGCTCTGAGACAGGATTGTGTCGAGGCACAGATCTGGGGAAGTCCATTTCTGCAGCTTTGGAGGTTTCCAAGAACAAAGTGGCCTCCATGATTCTTAAATAGAAGAATATTGGAACCAACCAGACTCTTCCTAGAGCTGGCCGCCCAGCCAAAGTGAGAAAATGGGGGAGAAGGGCCTTGGTCAGGGAGGTGACCAAGACCCCAATGGTCACTCTGACAGAGCTCCAAAGTTCTTCTGTGGAGATGGGAACCTACCAGAGGAAAAATCATCTCTGCAGCACTCCACCAATCAGGCCTTTATGGTAGAGTAGCCAGACGGAAGTCACTTCTTAGTAAAAGGCACATGGCAGCCCGCTTGGAGTTTGCCAAAAGGCACCTAAAGGACTCGGCCCATGAGAAACAAGATTCTCTGCTCTGATGAAACCAGGTTTGAACTGTTTGGCCTGAATGCCAAGAGTCACATCTGGAGGAAACCTGGCACCATTCTTATGGTGAAGCATGGTGGTGGCAGCCTCACGTTGTGGGGATGTTTTTCAGCGGCAGGGACTGGGAGACTAGTCAGGATCGAGGGAAAGATGAACAGTGCAAAGTACAGAGACATCCTTCATGAAAACCTGCTCCAGGGATATCAGGACCACAGACTGGGGCCACGGTTTCTCTTCCAACAGGACAATGACCCTAAGCACACAGCCAAGACAACGCAGGAGTGGCTTTGGGACAAGTCTCTGAATGTCCTTGAGTGGCCCAGCCAGAGCTGGAGAGACCTGAAAATAGCCGTGCAGCGACACTCCCCATCCAACCTGACAGAACTTGAGAGGATCTGCAGAGAAGAATGGGAGAAACTCCCAAATACAGGTTTGCCAAGCTTGTCGCGTCATACCCAAGAAGACTCAAGGCTGTAATCGCTGCCAAAGGTACTTCAACAAAGTACTGAGTAAAGGGTCTGAATACTTATGTAAATGTGATATTTCAGTTTTTTTATTTAAAAAAAATCTGCTTTTGTTTTTTCATGATCCATTTGAGAATAATGTAATGTAACAAAATGTGAAAAAAGTCAAGGGGTCTGAATACTTCTCGAATGCACTGTATGTGGTAGTAGAGTAGGGGCCTGAGGGTACACACTCAATATGTTGTGAAAGCTGTATTGTAATGTTTAACTGCCTTAATTTTGCTGGACCCCTGGAGATCCATAACAAATGTAAATCCAAAACGTGGTTAAAAGTATAATTTTGATACTATGGAGGGTCAGTCCTTGGGAGTGGTTACATTTCTCCATAAGCTTTTCACCAAAACACAGGCGGGGTGGCCACTTTGTTATTGTTTCAATTAAGGATTCCAGCTTTAGAGGCGCCACAAGATGTGTTCGATGTTAATCATTAACAGGGAGACATTCTTCTATAGTTAATTAAGCACCGTATATTTGTCCCAACATGATTTATCGTTGTTTTGGTGGAGAAAATTTCAGTCATAGTGGAGATTTCCTGGTTGTGATTCTAGTCTGTATTCTCAGTATTATTCTCACAGCACAACTAAACAGAGATTACCAGGGTTTATGTCTCAGGGGATTAAACTCTGATATGCATCCCTAATCTCTGATCCCTGTGTGTGTGTGTGTGTGTGTGTGTGTGTGTGTGTGTGTCAATCAAATCAATCAAATGTATTTATAAAGCCCTTTTTTACATTAGCCGATGTCACAAAGTGCTATACAGGAACCCAGCATAAAACCCCAAACAGTAAGCAATGCAGATGTAGAAGCATGGTATGTGTGTGTGTGTGTACCAGGGTTCATGGGATGTGTGTGTGAGTATATGAAAATCTAAAAGGATTAATGCTGGCTAGATGACCTAGTCTGGGTATTCTCAAACTGGGGTATTGGGGGTAAGCCAAATAAAAATGTGATTCACATCAAAAAATATATATAAAAACATTTTAAAAACATTTTCAAACAGTCCATTTTTATTTTCCAACGGGGCTATACATTTGGGTGAGGTTTTTTCCCGCCTGAGTATGTATTTCACTGGCAAAAATAAAAGAAACCATATAGTGTTCAGTGAAATAACAACACAATGTTAAATACAGGGAGCCTAGACACATAATTAACATCCAATCACATTAACCATTACTCTCTCACGGGAAACCTTCACTCTTGCGCAGACATTTAGAAATTAAACATGACAATTTGAAAAATAAGCCACAGGAGTTTTCTGAGCGAGAATAAAGATGAATTTCGAGCAGCAAGCCATGTACAGTGCCTTGCGAAAGTATTCGGCCCCCTTGAACTTTGCAACCTTTTGCCACATTTCAGGCTTCAAACATAAAGATATAAAACTGTACTTTTTTTGTGAAGAATCAACAACAAGTGGGACACAATCATGAAGTGGAACGACATTTATTGGATATTTCAAACTTTTTTAACAAATCAAAAACTGAAAAATTGGGCGTGCAAAATTATTCAGCCCCTTTACTTTCAGTGCAGCAAACTCTCTCCAGAAGTTCAGTGAGGATCTCTGAATGATCCAATGTTGACCTAAATGACTAATGATGATAAATACAATCCACCTGTGTGTAATCAAGTCTCCGTATAAATGCACCTGCACTGTGATAGTCCGTTAAAAGCGCAGAGAGCATCATGAAGAACAAGGAACACACCAGGCAGGTCCGAGATACTGTTGTGAAGAAGTTTAAAGCCGGATTTGGATACAAAAAGATTTCCCAAGCTTTAAACATCCCAAGGAGCACTGTGCAAGCGATAATATTGAAATGGAAGGAGTATCAGTCCACTGCAAATCTACCAAGACCTGGCCGTCCCTCTAAACTTTCAGCTCATACAAGGAGAAGACTGATCAGAGATGCAGCCAAGAGGCCCATGATCACTCTGGATGAACTGCAGAGATCTACAGCTGAGGTGGGAGACTCTGTCCATAGGACAACAATCAGTCGTATATTGCACAAATCTGGCCTTTATGGAAGAGTGGCAAGAAGAAAGCCATTTCTTAAAGATATCCATCAAAAGTGTCGTTTAAAGTTTGCTACAAGCCACCTGGGAGACACACCAAACATGTGGAAGAAGGTGCTCTGGTCAGATGAAACCAAAATTGAACTTTTTGGCAACAATGCAAAACATTATGTTTGGCGTAAAAGCAACACAGCTGAACACACCATCCCCACTGTCAAACATGGTGGTGGCAGCATCATGGTTTGGGCCTGCTTTTCTTCAGCAGGGACAGGGAAGATGGTTAAAATTGATGGGAAGATGGATGGAGCCAAATACAGGACCATTCTGGAAGAAAACCTGATGGAGTCTGCAAAAGACCTGAGACTGGGACGGAGATTTTTCTTCCAACAAGACAATGATCCAAAACATAAAGCAAAATCTACAATGGAATGGTTCAAAAATAAACATATCCAGGTGTTAGAATGGCCAAGTCAAAGTCCAGACCTGAATCCAATCGAGAATCTGTGGAAAGAACTGAAAACTGCTGTTCACAAATGCTCTCCATCCAACCTCACTGAGCTCGAGCTGTTTCGCAAGGAGGAATGGGAAAACATTTCAGTCTCTCGATGTGCAAAACTGATAGAGACATACCCCAAGCGACTTACAGCTGTAATCGCAGAAAAAGGTGGCGCTACAACGTATTAACTTAAGGGGGCTGAATAATTTAGCACGCCCAATTTTTCAGTTTTTGATTTGTTAAAAAAGTTTGAAATATCCAATAAATGTCGTTCCACTTCATGATTGTGTCCCACTTGTTGTTGATTCTTCACAAAAAAATACAGTTTTATATCTTTATATTTGAAGCCTGAAATGTGACAAAAGGTCGCAAAGTTCAAGGGGGGCGAATACTTTCGCAAGGCACTGTATAAAAGCAACAGATACCATTAATAAGAAGGGGCTAGAAGCGTCTTATATGGTGAGCTACCGAGTGGCTAGGACAGGCAAGCCCCATACTATTGTAGAGAACTTAATTCTTCATGCCTTCATCAAACAACATTGTTCCACGATGCATCAGTGACATGGCAGTACTGCTTCGCATACAAGCCAGTCAATTATATGCGCTACAGCTGGAGGAGTCAACAGACGTGGCGGGCCTGGCACAGCTCCTGGTATACGTCCGTTCTGTTTATGGGGGTCAATTAAGGAAGACATCCTCTTCTGCAAACCCCTGGAAACCAGGACAACATGGGAGTATATTTTTAAAGTACTGGACAGCTTTGTGAAATCAAATGGACTTTGATGGTCAAGATGTGTTGGTATCTGTACTGATGGAGCAAAAGCCATGACAGGGAGACATGGTGGAGTGGTAACGCAAGCAGTTGCTCCCGACGCCACTTTGTTCCACTGCAGCATCCACCGAGAGGCTCTTGCTGCCAAGGGAATGCCTGAGAGCTTGAAAGACATTTTGGACACTACAGTGAAAATTGTTAACTTTGTTAAAGACAAGGCCCCTGAAATCTTGTGTATTTCCCTCATTATGCAATGATATGGGCTGCGACCATGTCACACGTTTACAACATACAGAAGTGCGCTGGTTATCAAGGGGCAAAGTATTGACACAGGTTTTTTTTTTTTAATTGAGAGACAAGATTCAAGTTTTCTTTACTGACCATGATTTTCACTAGTCTGACCGCTTGCATGATGACGAGTTTCTCACACGACTGGCCTATCTGGGTGATGTTTTTTCTTGCCTGAATGATCTGAATCTAGGATTACAGGGACTCTCTGCAACTATATTCAATGTGCGGGACAAAATTGAGGCGATGATTAAGAAGTTGGAGCTCTTTTCTGTCTGCATTAACAAGGACAACACAGGTCTTTCCATCGTTTTCTGATTTTTTGTGTGCAAATGAACTCAAGCATACGGACAATGTCAAATGTGATATAGCGAAGCACCTGAGTGAGCTGGGTGCGCAATTACACAGGTACTTTCCCGAAACTGGATTCGTTATCCCTTTCATGCCATGCCTCCAGTCCACTTACCGATATCTGAAGAAAAAAAATAAATTTAAATCAGAAGCCACTGCCAGATTTCTGGATAGGGCTGCACTCAGTTTCTTGTCTTGGCAAATCGCGCTTTTAAGACACTGATGCCCTTTGCAACCACGTACCTATGTGAGAGTGGATTCTCGGCCCTCACTAGCATGAAAACTAAATACAGGCACAGGCTGTGGGTGGAAAATTATTTAAGACTGAGACTCTCTCCAATACAACCCAACATTGCAGAGTTATGTGCATCCTTTCAAGCACACCCTTCTCGTCAACCTGTGGTGAGTTATTCACCATTTTTGATGAACAAATAAGGTTTTATATGTAAGATGGTTAAATAAAGAGCAAAATGATTGATTATTATTATGTTATTATTTGTGCCTTGGTCCTATAAGAGCTCTTTGTCACTTCCCACGAGACGGGTTGTGACAAAAACACACTTATTTTTATGTTTAATAAATGTATGGTATAGTGTGTGTGTGGCAGGCTTACAATGACGACAAAAAAAACAAAACATTTGAGAGTCCGCTGACCTTGGTGCTAGAGGGGGTACAGCTGGAGGTTGAATGTTTGAAGGGGCACGGGACTACAAAAAGTTTGGGAACCACCGCTCTAGCCTGACGACTCACACTAAATTCTTCCGCTGCTCTGCCGTCATCGAAGTGTTCCGGAGTGACGAGGGGCGCTGTACAAAACAAAGTCACCAGCGATCGGATCAGAGAATCAGAGGATCAAAGAATCAGAGGATCAGAGAATCAGAGAATCAGAGAATCAGAGAATCAGAGAATCAGAGGATCAGAGGATCAGAGGATCAGAGGATCAGAGGATCAGAGGATTAGAGAATTAGAGAATTAGAGAATAAGAGAATAAGAGAATCAGAGGATCAGAGAATCAGAGAATCAGAGAATCAGAGAATCAGAGAATGTTCTACTAAAACACTGAAGCCTCAGGACCAGAACATCCAATCAAATCAGAATAAACCAAATTACAACACAGTCAAAACAAAACTACATTGCTTACTGGGAAACGCAAGCAAAAGCACAAAGCAAAATGCAGTGCTATCTGGCCCTAAATGGACAGTACACCGTGGCTAACTATTTTACCATGGTTACTGATCAAAACCTTGACAAAGTACAGGCTCAGCGAGCACAGCCTTGCCATTGAGAAGGGTAGACACAGGAAAACCTGGCTCCCTGTATAGGAAAGGCTGTGCAACCACTGCACAACAGCAGAACCTGAGACGGAGCTGCATTTCCTGACAAAATGTCAAAAATATAAAACAATTAGAGAGTGTCATTTCCCCAAATTTGAAACCCTTATTCAGTGTTTCAAAGACCTCTCTGATGAGAGTAGGCTACCCGTCCTGTTGGGGGAGGACGCAGAGAGCTGTGGGTTGGCAGAGCACTACATTGAAGACCTCTCTGATGAGAGTAGGCTACCCGTCCTGTTGGGGGAGGACACAGCGAGCTGTGGGTTGGCAGAGCACTACATTGAAGACCTCTCTGATGAGAGTAGGCTACCCGTCCTGTTGGGGGAGGACGCAGAGAGCTGTGGGTTGGCAGAGCACTACATTGAAGACCTCTCTGATGAGAGTAGGCTACCCGTCCTGTTGGGGGAGGGACAGGCTACCCGTCCTGTTGGGGGAGGACGCAGAGAGCTGTGGGTTGGCAGCGCACTACATTGCTGCCTGCCATAAGTTGAGGGACAGTGTCTGACTGACCAATCAACCTGCACATGTCCTCTACTGTCTGCTTATTGTTATTGTTGAATGTATGGTTGTTTTGTAAATATCCAAAGTAAGCTTTGGCAATATGTACATTGTTACGTCATGACAATAAAGCACATTGAATTTAATTGGATTGAGAGAAGAGAGAGAGAAAAAAAAGAGCGAGAAGAGAGAGAGAGAAAGGAGAGAGAGAAGAAAGAGAGAGAGCGAGAGGAAAGAGAAAGGAGAGAGAGATGAGAAGAAAGAGAGAGGAGAGAAGAAAGAGAGAAGACAAAGAGAGAAGAAAGAGAGGTAGAGAAGAGAGAAGAAAGAGAGATTTAGCGAAAGAAAGAAAGCGTGAGAAAAAGAAAGAGGAGGCGGCAGGGGGAGAAAGAGAAATGCTAAATTGTGTGTATTCTACAGCATGCAGTGTGTGTGTTCTTTAGTAAGTGAATGTTCCACTGTGTGTATGTTCCAGGAAGCCAGGTAGCCTGGCGGCTAAGAACTACATGAAGAAAAAAACAAACAGCGCACAGACTCATGCCAGATAAACCGAGTGCCTTTGCGATGCCCCAGTACAGCAGGTTTGCATAGCACGCATACGATAAGTACATATCTTAGGACATGACCACGTGACATCATACCTCTCCTGTTCTGTTATGTCTGTTGCCCCTCTATCACTCCCTCTTTCTTCTTCTTCTCTTCTTTCAGCTCATCTTTCTTTACTTGCATCTTGACATCATTTGTCACCTTTTCTTTCCCTGACTTCACTTCCTGCCCCTGCTTCAACAGCTCAGCTTTCATTTCCTGTTTCTGCTTCGGTTGCTCTGTTGTAATTTCCTGTTTCTGTATCAGCTGCTCCGATTTCCTGTTTATGTGGCCACTTCCTGTTTGGCTGTCGCCCCCAGGGGTGGGCTCTTGAGTTTGGGGGACAGGACTCGCCGGGGCGTGGAGGTCTTGAAATCTGATTGGTTGGAGCGGCGGCCTCGCTCTCCGTTGACCAACTGCTCGTTTCGCAGGGCCATCTCGGCCTCTAGGATTGGTGGAGTCTGATCCGGGAGGAGAAATTGCTGCGCCAGGCTGCCACTCAGTTTACTGTGCTGGAAAGAAACAAGATGGACGCCACCACAGTACATAAAAACACAAGGCAACGTGCTGCCTTTACTTGACCTTTGGCTGCCTTTCTATCGTCGACTGACTGACTGTATTTTCACTAGAGGTGAAAAAATGCAATTGAGTTAATTGCAGGATTTGCTGGGATTAAACGCAAACTCCGAATTTGCTCAAATTGATTTAAGATTTCTCATACAAAAAGCATCACACTGTCGTTCTTTTACAGTGCCTTGCGAAAGTATTCGGCCCCCTTGAACTTTGCGACCTTTTGCCACATTTCAGGCTTCAAACATAAAGATATAAAACTGTATTTGTTTGTGAAGAATCAACAACAAGTGGGACACAATCATGAAGTGGAACGACATTTATTGGATATTTCAAACTTTTTTAACAAATCAAAAACTGAAAAATTGGGCGTGCAAAATTATTCAGCCCCTTTACTTTCAGTGCAGCAAACTCTCTCCAGAAGTTCAGTGAGGATCTCTGAATGATCCAATGTTGACCTAAATGACTAATGATGATAAATACAATCCACCTGTGTGCAATCAAGTCACCTTATAAATGCACCTGCACTGTGATAGTCTCAGAGGTCCGTTAAAAGCGCAGAGAGCATCATGAAGAACAAGGAACACACCAGGCAGGTCCGAGATACTGTTGTGAAGAAGTTTAAAGCCGGATTTTGATACAAAAAGATTTCCCAAGCTTTAAACATCCCAAGGAGCACTGTGCAAGCGATAATATTGAAATGGAAGGAGTATCAGACCACTGCAAATCTACCAAGACCTGGCCGTCCCTCTAAACTTTCAGCTCATACAAGGAGAAGACTGATCAGAGATGCAGCCAAGAGGCCCATGATCACTCTGGATGAACTGCAGAGATCTACAGCTGAGGTGGGAGACTCTGTCCATAGGACAACAATCAGTCGTATATTGCACAAATCTGGCCTTTATGGAAGAGTGGCAAGAAGAAAGCCATTTCTTAAAGATATCCATAAAAAGTGTCGGTTAAAGTTTGCCACAAGCCACCTGGGGGAGACACCAAACGTGGCAGAAAGGTGCTCGTCAGATGAAACCAAAATTGAACTTTTTAGCAACAATGCAAAACGTTATGTTTGGCGTAAAAGCAACACACCATCCCCACTGTCAAACATGGTGGTGGCAGCATCATGGTTTGGGCCTGCTTTTCTTCAGCAGGGACAGGGAAGATGGTTAAAATTGATGGGAAGATGGATGGAGCCAAATACAGGACCATTTTGGAAGAAAACCTGATGGAGTCTGCAAAAGACCTGAGACTGGGACGGAGATTTTTCTTCCAACAAGACAATGATCCAAAACATAAAGCAAAATCTACAATGGAATGGTTCAAAAATAAACATATCCAGGTGTTAGAATGGCCAAGTCAAAGTCCAGACCTGAATCCAATCGAGAATCTGTGGAAAGAACTGAAAACTGCTGTTCACAAATGCTCTCCATCCAACCTCACTGAGCTCGAGCTGTTTCGCAAGGAGGAATGGGAAAACATTTCAGTCTCTCGATGTGCAAAACTGATAGAGACATACCCCAAGCGACTTACAGCTGTAATCGCAGAAAAAGGTGGCGCTACAATGTATTAACTTAAGGGGGCTGAATAATTTAGCACGCCCAATTTTTCAGTTTTTGATTTGTTAAAAAAGTTTGAAATATCCAATAAATGTCGTTCCACTTCATGATTGTGTCCCACTTGTTGTTGATTCTTCACAAAAAAATACAGTTTTATATCTTTATGTTTGAAGCCTGAAATGTGGCAAAAGGTCGCAAAGTTCAAGGGGGCCGAATACTTTCGCAAGGCACTGTAGCTGTATAGAATTTGGGATGTTTTCAAGTGCATTTTAAACACTTTCAGACACCGCGATTAATAAAATCAAATCCACAAAGATGTTAACGGATGAACTCTGACAGCCCTAGATTTCACAGCATGTATTTGGAACTGGGCCACAAACCAGACTCAGATTTACTGTTAGAAAAATGCCCAATACAGTCTACAGAACAGGCTCAGCGGCTATATATACTGTGACAGCAGGTTAGCTCAGACACTCTCTCTCACACACACACACACACACACACAGTCATGCTAGTGTGGAAGAGCAAATGTCCTCTACGTCTACAGTTCACAGTTTCCTCTTGTCCACTAAACAGGTGTGAAATACCGCGGTGAATTACTGACACATATCATTGCAACTGTATGTAATAAGTCCTGAACTAGTCTATGACAGGTTTACTCCTGATTCATTAATAACAGAGGTGGTATGGTCAGTTTAGATTAGACCTGCTGTTACTGTGGAGACGAAGAGGACAGGAAGGACAATAGGACCACTCTCCCGTCTCTCCCGTCGCCTGCTCAGGGGTGGTCGAAACAGGTTACTCATCCATTTGAATGATAATACATACAGTACTAGAATATAGGAATTTAACAAAGAGATGGGTGATGGAGAGAGGAGTGTGTGGTGCTCTGGTTACTGTGTGCACGCACAGGAGTGGATGTGTTTGCAGACGGGATATTCAAAGCAGTGTGGGACATACGTCATTCTTTGTGTCGTCTACTGTATCCAAGCACACACGGGCTGATCGTTCTAGAATACACACAACATGAAGACTCATTAGAACACACAGGACTCTAGAACACACAGAGTGAGGACCATTCCAGACCATTCTAGAACACACAGAGTGAGGACCATTCCAGAACAGTAATGCCTCGTGCCACATCATCTCTGCACCTCCCTTCTGCTCCCAGAGCTTTAAGCGTGAGGACAGCGCCATGACAACGGCTGCTGGGGGAGGGGTCAAACAGTCAGAGGTCAGCCAGATGTGATGTCAGAGTGGGGGGGGCGGGACACCACAGAAACGGTGATACAACCTGAGGATGGAGAGAAACAAGAATGAGGGAAAGAAATAGGATCGCGAGAAAGAGATCGGTAATGAGAGAGAGAGAAGAAAAGAGAGGGAAGGAGAGAGAGAAGATTCAGAGAGCAAGAGAGAGGGTGCATTGAAAGATAAAATGTTAATGTTTTTTTTCCCCCAATACCTTTCTGGTGATGTAGTAACCAGTGAAGTTGACAACACATTATGAACCACCTGACTGACGGTGGTGGAACACCATGACATATGGTGGAACAACCACACACACACCAGCTGTCTCTCAGAAATATTAGTCCTTCTAGTGAAGTCATATGCACACACACACACACTTGAATATCTGCACAACCTCTCACAAATGACTTGTTTCTTCTCCCACCCAGCACACTCCCAACCTGGGTCTCGTGTACGGCACTCGTGCCCTCTCCTCTCCAGTTTCAGCCCGACTCAGCTGTCCGTTCCATTGGGCTTCTCAGACACACACCTCTGGGCTCCTGGCCTGTGGCCCTCAGGACCTTACAGACACACACACACATCTCTGGGCCCCTGGACCTCACACACACACCTCTAGCCCTCAGGACCTTGCAGACACACACACACACACACACCTCTGGCCTGTGGCCCTCAGGACCTTACAGACACACACGCTACCTGCAGCACCTGCCTGGAACACCAGCGGGCATAGACAGACAGAGACCTGTAGAGAACCTGTTGGGTGAAGGGCAGCTATGGTGGTGCGGGGTAGGAAGGAGAAAAGTGGTGCCTGGTTTTATGCAAGTATTGGGTCTAGGGATGGACACAACATGAAGACATACCCTGTTGTGGACAGTCTCGAAGCAACATCACGCCAACGCAGCCTATCCATCTCTGAGAGCGATGTAGGTTAGCAGGACAGACAACCATCTTAAAAGAGATTTATACTTCAGTGTTTGCCAGTTGATTCACCATAATACGTTCCTGGGCGATATATGTAAGCAACCTCTGAACAGTGCCAGATGTAACCGTGGCGACATGACGCAGTGTCAACGACACGTTCACGGGAACAGGGGTTCAACTCCAGTGGTTTCAAAGCGTTTGTCTCCCGCCTGAAGCAATCTGTTTTCTTGTGACCCACCTAATCAACACAACTGTGTCATTACAGTAGCTACAACCCGGTCAGAATTGGCCATGACCTTATCCAGTCTATGTAGTGGCAAAGTCACACTAGGGCAGCTACTGTAACCCAGGCCCTCTCCTTTGTCCTCCCTCTCCCCTACTCACTTTTCACTTTCCCCTCTTATCCTTTTCCCTTAACCCCCCCCCCCCCCCCCCCCCCCCAAACCTGTCCCTCAGTCCACCCCGGGCTTTATAAATAAAGTTATGAGAACAAACTCGCTTCTCACAAACTATTCTCTGGCATGTCACAGAAATACATACTAAAACGCATAACTCGCTTACCTTTATGACGGCTTTTAAATCAACGCAGGAACTCCAAATGTACTGGTTTATAATCACAATCCCACGGGGGCCAAAGTGAGCGGCTCACTGTCCCACCGTCAAAACAGAAACACACATGAGCCGAGCGCCCAACAAAGCAGTCAGAAATAAGAGTGACAGACGTCATCTCTCTCGCTCGAGGCAGCTTGCTTGCCAAAATATTGTGCCATAAATATAGTGGGACGGGGGGACGTATGGGATACTACCCTGTTAGGAAAACGAGGTAAATGAGAAGAGAGAGAGAATACAGCTGGGGGGGAAAGCAATAAGGGTAAGAAAATGTTGTAGCAATCTAACATTCACCCTGTGTCTTAATTTGCCTCAGGCTAAAACCATAGGCCAAAACAAACCAACAGATGACTAGCATACAAAAACAGAGGCGAGAGAGGGGAAAGCTGGAATGTTCTGGTAGTCTACTGGGATATGGACCTAGGAGTGATGGATTGTTGTTGATATTGGAAGAGTGAAAACACACACAAGAACTCAAAAGCGTAGTCCAGAGCAACAGTGCGGAAAAGCCTTGTATCTCCGTCTTGAGGGGTAGTCGGCTGTCGCTCCAACCTGACAGCTGCAGCTAAGAGGGGGAGGAGAAGCCTCACGGAGAAAGGATGATGGCTGGAAGGGGGGGGGGGGGGGGTACCAAAGGGGTGAGGGAGAAAAGTAGGGGAGGGAAAGGGGGTGAGAAAATAAGTGGAAGGGAGAAGAGCTAGGGGAAGGTGAGAGGAGGGAGGGGGACAGAAGCGGTGGGGAAGGGGGAGGAAAGAGGGCTGGGACTCGGACCTATCCCAAGAAGCCTCCAGTTTACCGATTTGAGTAGTCCAGCACCCCCTTGTGCAGAGTATACAAAACACGTTTCAGAGGGAGGGCACATCAAGTGGGACACGGGCCAAGAACACCCTTTTTTTTTTGGAAACGTAGGTTTGTCTAGATGATTTTGATGTTGAACTATTATCAGCAAACTGAGTCTGAGCCTCAGTCTATTTCTTCATGTTTTTAAAACGTGGAATAAAAAGGCGATTCATTTATCCATTTATTTATGATATGGGAAGATAAACTCACTTGACAGTTGGCTGCTGTTACCACCGTATTTCTGAAGAACAAACATCCCCCCCATGTTAACATTTGAACATAACTCATTGACATTCATACCGCCCTTTTGATATCACGACACACTATGTAGTGCACTAAAGTAGTGTCCCAACAGGTCAACAAACCACACGTCACACAAAGCAACACGGACAAAAGAAAATGATGTATTTATTTCTGAACTGTTTTATATAAGCAGTCCAACACATAATGCTCCTAGCGGTCTTAAAAACAACATGACAAAATTCATTCAAACAAAATGGAATGACAATAATCATTTAATAATATTACCAATGACAGTAATCATCATCGTCATGACTGTAATGGTAATAGTAACCCAACGCCAGTAGTATTTGCGTTGTTTGTGGCACGTGTCAAATCATTTGTCTGGCCGCGTGTAAAACTGGAGTATTCTACAGCGCGAGCCCTGGCGAGAGCCCTGGCGAGAGCCCTGGCGCGAGCCCTGGCGCGAGCCCTGGCGCGAGCCCTGGCGAGAGCCCTGGCGAGAGCCCTGGCGCGAGCCCTGGCGAGAGCTCGTAGACAGAGGCCGCTATCCCCCCCCCCCTCCAAAAACAAAACACGCAATAAATATGAAAAGAGCAAGAGTCCGGGTATTCAAACAAAAATAATCTGACAATTTGCAGGTACAGCTAAAGTCCTTATGTGCAAAGATCCAAAGTGTTCACCACAAACAGATTTACACACTTCTAAACCCCAACACTCACACAGAGCATCCTCATGCGAAGAGCGTCTCCACATCGTGAAATCTTCTTAAATAAACCTAGAGCATTTGTCATTTAATATACACACATATATTCATTCATATATATATATATACTTCAATTTTTTGTTAGTTTTTCTTCCTATATGCCGCCCCTTTTCATTGTCTTGTTTTGTTGTCAAGCTTGTGTGTGTAGATGTTTGACAAAAACATCTACACTAAATAAAACACTGACAAGCGATTGAAATGCAGCACACACACTGAATACACCCATTACAACCAAGTCCTGTGTGTGTGTGTGTGTGTGTGTGTGTGTGTGACAAGTGGAGGTGCTGAAAGGCAGATTCACTCCATGCTGACACACACACACACACACACTCACTCTTCTATTCCACATACCCAGTTCGGTCACAGTTTTGTACCCTTTAAGAAAGACCCACTCCTCAGATTCAAACGGTTGAGAGAGAGAGTGTGTGTGTGTGTGTGTGTGGCCAGAGGCTGGCGCTGTGAGGGGTCCGTCCCCGCAGGGGCCTGTTCAGATAGGAGGATTCTCATTGGTCCAGAACAGTCAGCCAATCAGAATCAATCAGCGACAGGTATTTGGCACATTGAACATGGAGTAACACATTAGGTTAAAAAGGTCAGACAAAACCCCATTCGTTTTGGTTTAACAAGAAGAAAAAAAGGACGCCCTGATGAGGTATCTCTCTAAAACGACATCACTTCCCCTGACTGACCTGTGTAGGCCTCTTAGAATATCAACAACCCCCCCGCCCTCCCAACACATAAACCCTCCTCTACCCCTCCAGCCACACATGCAGGTCACAGCTGTGGAAACGCACGGGGATATATATCACAGACGAGGAACCTTCTACTGCATGGAAGGGGGGGGGGGGGACCACCCTCTGAAAAACCCTGAAATTAAAATTGAGTGAACAAATCCTTTCTCCTCTCTTTTCAACAACCAGCTGTGCTTTCAGGTTAAACGGCGTGTCACGGCTGCAGCCACAGCAGCACAAGCTGGTTCTCCTCATATATAAAGCCAGAGAGGATTGTGGGCCTACCATTCTGGGTCACATTCAGAAATAAATCTATAGGTTCAAACCAGACTGAAGGGGACTAACAGATTCGGGTTCCGGTCGCTGTCTGCTCCAAACGCTAAAACACCCCGCGTCACCTACCACCTCTCTCTCTCTACACTGACCTACTTATACGGCCAATCCTGTGTGTGTGTGTGTGTGTGTGTGTGTGTGATCTACATCTGGAAAGCTGTGGCGTACACATTAGGGCCGCCCTGACACAATTACAACTTCTCACACAGCAAAGTCTCTGGCCCCGCTGGGATTCAAAACTCACATACAGTCCCCGCTCTGAGGTAAGCATACTGCCAGGTGAATGAAAGCCCCCCCCTCCAACATTCCTAAAGAGAAGAGGACAGACTCACACATTAATGAGCAGTACTGGAGTAAAGGGACTGGAGGAGATGCGCAGAGAGCGGCTTGGCCTTCGTACACACCATCCCCGGTTCCCATGGTTACAGGTGCAACCCCCCCCCCCCCCCCCTCAAAGTCAAAACGGATCCGTGCACGAGCCGCATCGGAGAGGTTTGTCCACGGCGACAAGAGTTCCGTGCCAGAGAGTTCTGTATCCGGGGGGGGGACGCCTGCTTTCAAAATGGGTCCTCCTGGATGCTCAGGTGACTCAAGTAAATATTGACATTGGCACTTTATGCATTTCACTGCCGGAGGGATGGAGGAGGAGACGGAGGGATGGAGGAGGAGACGGAGGGATGGAGGAGGAGAAGAGGGTCAAAGTCTCTTCAAAAAGTCAAAGCCGTCATCTTTCTCTCCTTCGTCGTTCTCTGTGGAAGGAATGAAACCTGCTGCCAACCTCTATGGCCCCATCTCTGGACACACACACACTTACACACGAGCAGTTCACTGCCATTCTCTTGGGTTTATCCCGGCAGGTCTCTCTGCTTCCTTGTCCTCCTCCCACCATCTTTCCACTTCTCTCCCCTCCACTCAGTCTCTCCTTTCCCCTCTTCATGAGCTCACAGGAGAGGAACGTTATTGGTCCGGCCCCTCTCTCCAAGCGGTGACATTGGTCCAGAAACTCACCACCTGCTTTAGGTCCCCGCCCCTCCACTACAGCCATCCAATCACGTGGAGAGCGGTCCGGCAGGTGCGTGTGGCTCGGGTTCAGTCTCAAGACGAGGCTGGGGGGGATTGAGGGACAGGGGAGGGGGGGAGAAGAGGAAGAAGAGGTGGGGACAGGTGACCTAGTCTTCCTACTCGGGACTGGCGTTTGCTGCTCTGCCGGGATCAGCTGGTGTGTGCGCGCGTGTGTGTGTGCGTGAGGTCGGCTGTGTCGAATGCTGGTCCATTGGGGGTGAGAGGAAGAGGGATGCGTCTGGTTCTCTTTAAGTACACGCATGGTCCGAGGGTACGTTTTTGCCTTTCAGTGTGTGTGTGTGTGTGACAACAGAGGAGAGCAGCTGGCAGGCTTGGTCCATAAACACTCCAGAGTGAGAGTGTGGGGCTTTATTGTGTGTGTGTGTGTGTGTGTGTGAGTGTGTGTCCAGGACTTGGGCCTGTGGCGGGCGGGTTCATAGGGGATGAGGTTATAGGATGTGGTGTGTGTAGGTGTGTGTGTGTGTGTGCGGCCTACAGGCCGTTGCTGTTGCGGTGTGTGAGAGGAGGTTTGGAGAACTCCACCACCCCAGCCCGACCCTTCCCGATGACCTTAGGGGCACGACGCAGCAGCTTCTGGGCCTCAGTAAACGCATCGGTCAGCTCTTTCTTCCACTGGACAAACTCTGGGTCACTCTGCAGAGAGACCGAGATAATAAACATATTACACACACACACCTTCCATTTGACTAACTTACAATAGAATAATTAATAATACATTAAAACAAATTGAAATTTTATATATATTCTGGTTGCTTTCCCAAAACTCCCAGGTTTTTCAGAAATCCAGAGAGCCAGAGCCTGAGAGCCAGAGCGAGAGAGCCAGAGCGAGAGAGCCTGAGAGCCAGAGCGAGAGAGCCTGAGAGCCAGAGCGAGAGAGCCTGAGAGCCAGAGCGAGAAAGCCTGAGAGCCAGAGCGAGAGAGCCTGAGAGCCAGAGCGAGAGAGCCTGAGAGCCAGAGCGAGAGAGCCTGAGAGCCAGAGCGAGAGAGCCTGAGAGCCAGAGCGAGAGAGCCTGAGAGCCAGAGCGAGAGAGCAAGAGCGAGAGAGCCTGAGAGCCAGAGCGAGAGAGCCTGAGAGCCAGAGCGAGAGAGCCTGAGCGAGAGAGCCTGAGAGCCAGAGCGAGACACAGAGCGACAGAGAGAGACAGAGCGAGAGAGAGAGACAGAGCGAGAGAGAGAGAGACAGAGCGAGAGAGAGAGAGACAGAGCGAGAGAGAGAGAGACAGAGCGAGAGAGAAAGAGACAGAGCGAGAGAGAGAGACAGAGCGAGAGAGAGAGACACAGAGCGAGAGCGAGAGAGAGAGTGAGAGCGAGAGCGAGAGAGACAGCGCGAGAGAGAGAGAGACAGCGCGAGAGAGAGAGAGACAGCGCGAGAGAGAGAGACAGAGCGAGAGAGAGAGAGACAGAGCGAGAGAGAGAGAGACAGAGCGAGAGAGAGACAGAGCGAGAGAGAGCGAGAGAGAGCCAGAGCGAGAGAGAGAGAGAGCGAGAGAGCCTGAGGCCAGAGCGAGAGAGCCTGAGAGCCAGAGCGAGAAAGCCTGAGAGCCAGAGCGAGAGAGCCTGAGAGCCAGAGCGAGAGAGCCTGAGAGCCAGAGCGAGAGAGCAAGAGCAAGAGAGCCTGAGAGCCAGAGCGAGAGAGCCTGAGAGCCAGAGCGAGAGAGCCTGAGAGCCAGAGCGAGAGAGCCTGAGAGCCAGAGCGAGAGAGCCTGAGAGCCAGAGCGAGAGAGCCTGAGAGCCAGAGCGAGAGAGCCTGAGAGCCAGAGCGAGAGAGCCTGAGAGCCAGAGCGAGAGAGCCTGAGAGCCAGAGCGAGAGAGCCTGAGAGCCAGAGCGAGAGAGCCTGAGAGCCAGAGCGAGAGAGCCTGAGAGCCAGAGCGAGAGAGCCTGAGAGCCAGAGCGAGAGAGCCTGAGAGCCAGAGCGAGAGAGCCTGAGAGCCAGAGCGAGATAGCCTGAGAGCCAGAGCGAGAGAGCCTGAGAGCCAGAGCGAGAGAGCCTGAGAGCCAGAGCGAGAGAGCCAGAGCGAGAGAGCCTGAGAGCCAGAGCGAGAGAGAGACACAGAGCGAGACAGAGCGAGAGAGAGAGAGACAGAGCGAGCAAGAGAGAGACAGAGCGAGAGAGACAGAGCGAGAGAGAGAGACAGAGAGCCAGAGCGAGAGACAGAGAGCGAGAGAGACACAGAGCGAGAGCGAGAGAGAGAGCGAGAGAGAGAGAAAGAGCGAGAGAGAGAGCGAGAGAGACAGCGCGAGAGAGAGAGACAGCGCGCGCGAGAGAGAGACAGCGCGAGAGAGAGAGAGACAGAGCGAGAGAGAGACAGAGCGAGAGAGACAGAGCGAGAGAGAGACAGAGCGAGAGCGAGCCAGAGCAAGAGAGCCTGAGAGCCAGAACGAGAGAGCCTGAGAGCCAGAGCGAGAGAGCCTGAGAGCCAGAGCGAGAGAGCCTGAGAGCCAGAGCGAGAGAGCCTGAGAGCCAGAGCGAGAGAGCCTGAGAGCCAGAGCGAGAGAGCCTGAGAGCCAGAGCGAGAGAGCCAGAGAGCCAGAGCGAGAGAGCCAGAGAGCCAGAGCGAGAGAGCCAGAGAGCCAGAGCGAGAGAGCCAGAGAGCCAGAGCGAGAGAGCCAGAGCGAGAGAGAGACAGACAGAGCGAGAGAGAGACAGACAGAGCGAGAGAGAGACAGACAGAGCGAGAGAGAGACAGACAGAGCGAGAGAGAGACAGACAGAGCGAGAGAGAGACAGACAGAGCGAGAGAGAGACAGACAGAGCGAGAGAGACAGACAGAGCGAGAGAGACAGACAGAGCGAGAGAGACAGACAGAGCGAGAGAGACAGACAGAGCGAGAGAGACAGACAGAGCGAGAGAGAGACAGAGCGAGAGAGAGACAGAGCGAGAGAGACAGACAGAGCGAGAGAGACAGACAGAGCGAGAGAGACAGACAGAGCGAGAGAGACAGACAGAGCGAGAGAGACAGACAGAGCGAGAGAGCCTGAGAGCCAGAACGAGAGAGCCTGAGAGCCAGAGCGAGAGAGCCTGAGAGCCAGAGCGAGAGAGCCTGAGAGCCAGAGCGAGAGAGCCTGAGAGCCAGAGCGAGAGAGCCTGAGAGCCAGAGCGAGAGAGCCTGAGAGCCAGAGCGAGAGAGCCAGAGAGCCAGAGCGAGAGAGCCAGAGAGCCAGAGCGAGAGAGCCAGAGAGCCAGAGCGAGAGAGCCAGAGAGCCAGAGCGAGAGAGCCAGAGCGAGAGAGAGACAGACAGAGCGAGAGAGAGACAGACAGAGCGAGAGAGAGACAGACAGAGCGAGAGAGAGACAGACAGAGCGAGAGAGAGACAGACAGAGCGAGAGAGAGACAGACAGAGCGAGAGAGAGACAGACAGAGCGAGAGAGACAGACAGAGCGAGAGAGACAGACAGAGCGAGAGAGACAGACAGAGCGAGAGAGACAGACAGAGCGAGAGAGACAGACAGAGCGAGAGAGAGACAGAGCGAGAGAGAGACAGAGCGAGAGAGACAGACAGAGCGAGAGAGACAGACAGAGCGAGAGAGACAGACAGAGCGAGAGAGACAGACAGAGCGAGAGAGACAGACAGAGCGAGAGAGACAGACAGAGCGAGAGAGAGACAGACAGAGCGAGAGAGAGACAGACAGAGCGAGAGAGAGACAGACAGAGCGAGAGAGAGACAGACAGAGCGAGAGAGAGACAGACAGAGCGAGAGAGAGACAGACAGAGCGAGAGAGAGACAGACAGAGCGAGAGAGACAGACAGAGCGAGAGAGACAGACAGAGCGAGAGAGACAGACAGAGCGAGAGAGACAGACAGAGCGAGAGAGACAGACAGAGCGAGAGAGACAGACAGAGCCAGAGAGACAGACAGAGCCAGAGAGCCAGAGAGCCAGAGCGAGAGAGCCAGAGAGCCAGAGCGAGAGAGCCAGAGAGCCAGAGCGAGAGAGCCAGAGCGAGAGAGAGACAGACAGAGCGAGAGAGAGACAGACAGAGCGAGAGAGAGACAGACAGAGCGAGAGAGAGACAGACAGAGCGAGAGAGAGACAGACAGAGCGAGAGAGAGACAGACAGAGCGAGAGAGAGACAGACAGAGCGAGAGAGACAGACAGAGCGAGAGAGACAGACAGAGCGAGAGAGACAGACAGAGCGAGAGAGACAGACAGAGCGAGAGAGAGACAGAGCGAGAGAGAGACAGAGCGAGAGAGACAGACAGAGCGAGAGAGACAGACAGAGCGAGAGAGACAGACAGAGCGAGAGAGACAGACAGAGCGAGAGAGACAGACAGAGCGAGAGAGCCTGAGAGCCAGAACGAGAGAGCCTGAGAGCCAGAGCGAGAGAGCCTGAGAGCCAGAGCGAGAGAGCCTGAGAGCCAGAGCGAGAGAGCCTGAGAGCCAGAGCGAGAGAGCCTGAGAGCCAGAGCGAGAGAGCCTGAGAGCCAGAGCGAGAGAGCCAGAGAGCCAGAGCGAGAGAGCCAGAGAGCCAGAGCGAGAGAGCCAGAGAGCCAGAGCGAGAGAGCCAGAGAGCCAGAGCGAGAGAGCCAGAGCGAGAGAGAGACAGACAGAGCGAGAGAGAGACAGACAGAGCGAGAGAGAGACAGACAGAGCGAGAGAGAGACAGACAGAGCGAGAGAGAGACAGACAGAGCGAGAGAGAGACAGACAGAGCGAGAGAGACAGACAGAGCGAGAGAGACAGACAGAGCGAGAGAGACAGACAGAGCGAGAGAGACAGACAGAGCGAGAGAGACAGACAGAGCGAGAGAGAGACAGAGCGAGAGAGAGACAGAGCGAGAGAGACAGACAGAGCGAGAGAGACAGACAGAGCGAGAGAGACAGACAGAGCGAGAGAGACAGACAGAGCGAGAGAGACAGACAGAGCGAGAGAGAGACAGACAGAGCGAGAGAGAGACAGACAGAGCGAGAGAGAGACAGACAGAGCGAGAGAGACAGACAGAGCGAGAGAGAGACAGACAGAGCGAGAGAGAGACAGACAGAGCGAGAGAGAGACAGACAGAGCGAGAGAGAGACAGACAGAGCGAGAGAGAGACAGACAGAGCGAGAGAGACAGACAGAGCGAGAGAGACAGACAGAGCGAGAGAGACAGACAGAGCGAGAGAGAGAGACAGAGCGAGAGAGAGAGACAGAGCGAGAGAGAGAGACAGAGCGAGAGAGAGCCAGAGCGAGAGAGAGAGCCAGAGCGAGAGAGCCAGAGCGAGAGAGCCTGAGAGCCAGAGCGAGAGAGCCAGAGAGCCAGAGCGAGAGAGCCAGAGAGCCAGAGCCAGAGAGCCAGAGAGCCAGAGAGCCAGAGCGAGAGAGCCAGAGAGCCAGAGAGCCAGAGAGCCAGAGCCAGAGAGCCAGAGAGCCAGAGAGCCAGAGCGAGAGAGCCAGAGAGCCAGAGCGAGAGAGCCAGAGAGCCAGAGCGAGAGAGCCAGAGAGCCAGAGCGAGAGAGCCAGAGAGCCAGAGCGAGAGAGCCAGAGAGCCAGAGCGAGAGAGCCAGAGAGCCAGAGCGAGAGAGAGACAGACAGAGCGAGAGAGAGACAGACAGAGCGAGAGAGAGACAGACAGAGCGAGAGAGAGACAGACAGAGCAAGAGAGACAGACAGAGCGAGACAGACAGAGCGAGAGAGACAGACAGAGCGAGAGAGACAGACAGAGCGAGAGAGACAGACAGAGCGAGAGAGACAGACAGAGCGAGAGAGAGAGACAGAGCGAGAGAGAGAGACAGAGCGAGAGAGAGAGACAGAGCGAGAGAGACAGAGCGAGAGAGAGCCAGAGCGAGAGAGAGCCAGAGCGAGAGAGCCAGAGCGAGAGAGCCTGAGAGCCAGAGCGAGAGAGCCAGAGCGAGAGAGCCAGAGAGCCAGAGCGAGAGAGCCAGAGCGAGAGAGCCAGAGAGCCAGAGAGCCAGAGCGAGAGAGCCAGAGAGCCAGAGCGAGAGAGCCAGAGAGCCAGAGCCAGAGAGCCAGAGAGCCAGAGCGAGAGAGCCAGAGAGCCAGAGCGAGAGAGCCAGAGAGCCAGAGCGAGAGAGCCAGAGAGCCAGAGCGAGAGAGCCAGAGAGCCAGAGCGAGAGAGCCAGAGAGCCAGAGCGAGAGAGAGCCAGACAGAGCGAGAGAGAGACAGACAGAGCGAGAGAGAGACAGACAGAGCGAGAGAGAGACAGACAGAGCGAGAGAGAGACAGACAGAGCGAGAGAGAGACAGACAGAGCGAGAGAGAGACAGACAGAGCGAGAGAGAGACAGACAGAGCGAGAGAGAGACAGACAGAGCGAGAGAGAGACAGACAGAGCGAGAGAGACAGACAGAGCGAGAGAGACAGACAGAGCGAGAGAGACAGACAGAGCGAGAGAGACAGACAGAGCGAGAGAGACAGACAGAGCGAGAGAGAGACAGACAGAGCGAGAGAGAGACAGACAGAGCGAGAGAGAGACAGACAGAGCGAGAGAGACAGACAGAGCGAGAGAGACAGACAGAGCGAGAGAGAGAGACAGAGCGAGAGAGAGAGACAGAGCGAGAGAGAGAGACAGAGCGAGAGAGACAGACAGAGCGAGAGAGACAGAGCAAGAGAGACAGACAGAGCAAGAGAGACAGACAGAGCAAGAGAGACAGACAGAGCAAGAGAGACAGACAGAGCAAGAGAGACAGACAGAGCAAGAGAGACAGACAGAGCAAGAGAGACAGACAGAGCGAGACAGACAGAGCGAGAGAGAGACAGACAGAGCAAGAGAGACAGACAGAGCAAGAGAGACAGACAGAGCGAGAGAGAGACAGACAGAGCAAGAGAGACAGACAGAGCAAGAGAGACAGACAGAGCGAGACAGACAGAGCGAGAGAGAGACAGACAGAGCGAGAGAGAGACAGACAGAGCAAGAGAGACAGACAGAGCAAGAGAGACAGACAGAGCGAGACAGACAGAGCGAGAGAGACAGACAGAGCGAGAGAGAGACAGACAGAGCGAGAGAGAGACAGACAGAGCGAGAGAGAGACAGACAGAGCGAGAGAGACAGACAGAGCGAGAGAGACAGACAGAGCGAGAGAGACAGACAGAGCGAGAGAGAGCCAGACAGAGCGAGAGAGAGCCAGACAGAGCGAGAGAGAGCCAGACAGAGCGAGAGAGAGCCAGACAGAGCGAGAGAGAGCCAGAGCGCCAGAGCGAGAGAGCCAGAAAGCCAGAGCCAGAGAGCCAGAGCGAGAGAGCCAGAGAGCCAGAGCGAGAGAGCCAGAGAGCCAGAGCGAGAGAGCCAGAGAGCCAGAGCGAGAGAGCCAGAGAGCCAGAGCGAGAGAGAGGCAGACAGAGCGAGAGAGAGACAGACAGAGCGAGAGAGAGACAGACAGAGCGAGAGAGAGACAGAAAGAGCGAGAGAGAGACAGACAGAGCGAGAGAGAGAGAGACAGAGCGAGAGAGACAGACAGAGCGAGAGAGACAGACAGAGCGAGAGAGAGAGACAGAGCGAGAGAGACAGACAGAGCGAGAGAGACAGACAGAGCGAGAGAGACAGACAGAGCGAGAGAGACAGACAGAGCGAGAGAGACAGACAGAGCGAGAGAGACAGACAGAGCGAGAGAGACAGACAGAGCGAGAGAGACAGACAGAGCGAGAGAGACAGACAGAGCGAGAGAGACAGACAGAGCGAGAGAGACAGAGCAAGAGAGACAGACAGAGCGAGACAGACAGACAGAGCGAGAGAGACAGACAGAGCAAGAGAGACAGACAGAGCAAGAGAGACAGACAGAGCGAGAGAGACAGACAGAGCGAGACAGACAGAGCGAGAGAGACAGACAGAGCGAGAGAGACAGACAGAGCGAGAGAGACAGACAGAGCGAGAGAGACAGACAGAGCGAGAGAGACAGACAGAGCGAGAGAGAGACAGACAGAGCGAGAGAGACAGACAGAGCGAGAGAGAGACAGACAGAGCGAGAGAGAGACAGACAGAGCGAGAGAGACAGAGAGAGCGAGAGAGAGCCAGAGCGAGAGAGAGCCAGACAGACAGAGCGAGAGAGAGCCAGAGCGAGAGAGCCAGAGAGCCAGAGCGAGAGAGCCAGAGCGAGAGAGCCAGAGAGCCAGAGCGAGAGAGCCAGAGAGCCAGAGCGAGAGAGAGACAGACAGAGCGAGAGAGAGACAGACAGAGCGAGAGAGAGACAGACAGAGCGAGAGAGAGAGACAGAGCGAGAGAGAGAGACAGAGCGAGAGAGAGAGACAGAGCGAGAGAGACAGACAGAGCGAGAGAGACAGACAGAGCGAGAGAGACAGACAGAGCGAGAGAGAGACAGACAGAGCGAGAGAGAGACAGACAGAGCGAGAGAGAGACAGACAGAGCGAGAGAGAGACAGACAGAGCGAGAGAGACAGACAGAGCGAGAGAGAGACAGACAGAGCGAGAGAGAGACAGACAGAGCGAGAGAGAGACAGACAGAGCGAGAGAGAGACAGACAGAGCGAGAGAGAGACAGACAGAGCGAGAGAGACAGACAGAGCGAGAGAGACAGACAGAGCGAGAGAGAGAGACAGAGCGAGAGAGAGAGACAGAGCGAGAGAGACAGACAGAGCGAGAGAGACAGACAGAGCGAGAGAGACAGACAGAGCGAGAGAGACAGACAGAGCGAGAGAGACAGACAGAGCGAGAGAGACAGACAGAGCGAGACAGACAGAGCGAGACAGACAGAGCAAGAGAGACAGACAGAGCAAGAGAGACAGACAGAGCGAGAGAGACAGACAGAGCGAGAGAGACAGACAGAGCGAGAGAGACAGACAGAGCGAGAGAGACAGACAGAGCGAGAGAGACAGACAGAGCGAGAGAGACAGACAGAGCGAGAGAGACAGACAGAGCGAGACAGACAGAGCGAGAGAGACAGAGCAAGAGAGACAGACAGAGCAAGAGAGACAGACAGAGCGAGAGAGACAGACAGAGCGAGAGAGACAGACAGAGCGAGAGAGACAGACAGAGCGAGAGAGACAGACAGAGCGAGAGAGCCTGAGAGCCAGAGCGAGAGAGCCAGAGAGCCAGAGCGAGAGAGCCAGAGCCAGAGAGCCAGAGAGCCAGAGCGAGAGAGCCAGAGAGCCAGAGAGCCAGAGAGCCAGAGCCAGAGAGCCAGAGAGCCAGAGCGAGAGAGCCAGAGCGAGAGAGCCAGAGAGCCAGAGCGAGAGAGCCAGAGAGCCAGAGCGAGAGAGCCAGAGAGCCAGAGCGAGAGAGCCAGAGAGCCAGAGCGAGAGAGAGACAGACAGAGCGAGAGAGAGACAGACAGAGCGAGAGAGAGACAGACAGAGCGAGACAGACAGAGCGAGAGAGACAGACAGAGCGAGAGAGACAGACAGAGCGAGAGAGACAGACAGAGCGAGAGAGAGAGACAGAGCGAGAGAGAGAGACAGAGCGAGAGAGAGAGACAGAGCGAGAGAGACAGAGCGAGAGAGAGCCAGAGCGAGAGAGAGCCAGAGCGAGAGAGCCAGAGCGAGAGAGCCTGAGAGCCAGAGCGAGAGAGCCAGAGAGCCAGAGAGCCAGAGCGAGAGAGCCAGAGTGAGAGAGCCAGAGAGCCAGAGCGAGAGAGCCAGAGAGCCAGAGCGAGAGAGCCAGAGAGCCAGAGAGCCAGAGCGAGAGAGCCAGAGAGCCAGAGCGAGAGAGCCAGAGAGCCAGAGCCAGAGAGCCAGAGAGCCAGAGCGAGAGAGCCAGAGAGCCAGAGCGAGAGAGCCAGAGAGCCAGAGCGAGAGAGCCAGAGAGCCAGAGCGAGAGAGCCAGAGAGCCAGACAGAGCGAGAGAGAGACAGACAGATCGAGAGAGAGACAGACAGAGCGAGAGAGAGACAGACAGAGCGAGAGAGAGACAGACAGAGCGAGAGAGAGACAGACAGAGCGAGAGAGAGACAGACAGAGCGAGAGAGAGACAGACAGAGCGAGAGAGAGACAGACAGAGCGAGAGAGAGACAGACAGAGCGAGAGAGAGACCGACAGAGCGAGAGAGAGACCGACAGAGCGAGAGAGAGACCGACAGAGCGAGAGAGAGACAGACAGAGCGAGAGAGAGACAGACAGAGCGAGAGAGAGACAGACAGAGCGAGAGAGAGACAGACAGAGCGAGAGAGACAGACAGAGCGAGAGAGACAGACAGAGCGAGAGAGAGACAGACAGAGCGAGAGAGAGACAGACAGAGCGAGAGAGAGACAGACAGAGCGAGAGAGACAGACAGAGCGAGAGAGAGAGACAGAGCGAGAGAGAGAGACAGAGCGAGAGAGAGAGACAGAGCGAGAGAGACAGACAGAGAGAGACAGACAGAGCGAGAGAGACAGAGCAAGAGAGACAGACAGAGCAAGAGAGACAGACAGAGCAAGAGAGACAGACAGAGCAAGAGAGACAGACAGAGCAAGAGAGACAGACAGAGCAAGAGAGACAGACAGAGCGAGACAGACAGAGCGAGAGAGAGACAGACAGAGCGAGAGAGACAGACAGAGCAAGAGAGACAGACAGAGCGAGACAGACAGAGCGAGAGAGAGACAGACAGAGCAAGAGAGAGACAGACAGAGCAAGAGAGACAGACAGAGCAAGAGAGACAGACAGAGCGAGACAGACAGAGCGAGAGAGAGACAGACAGAGCGAGAGAGAGACAGACAGAGCGAGAGAGAGACAGACAGAGCAAGAGAGACAGACAGAGCAAGAGAGACAGACAGACAGAGCGAGACAGACAGAGCGAGAGAGACAGACAGAGCGAGAGAGACAGACAGAGCGAGAGAGAGACAGACAGAGCGAGAGAGACAGACAGAGCGAGAGAGACAGACAGAGCGAGAGAGACAGACAGAGCGAGAGAGACAGACAGAGCGAGAGAGACAGACAGAGCGAGAGAGAGCCAGAGCGAGAGAGAGCCAGAGAGTCAGAGCGAGAGAGCCAGAGAGCCAGAGCCAGAGAGCCAGAGAGCCAGAGCGAGAGAGCCAGAGAGCCAGAGCGAGAGAGCCAGAGAGCCAGAGCGAGAGAGCCAGAGAGCCAGAGCGAGAGAGCCAGAGAGCCAGAGCGAGAAAGCCAGAGAGCCAGAGCGAGAGAGCCAGAGAGCCAGAGCGAGAGAGAGACAGACAGAGCGAGAGAGAGACAGACAGAGCGAGAGAGAGACAGACAGAGCGAGAGAGAGACAGACAGAGCGAGAGAGACAGAGCGAGAGAGAGAGACAGAGCGAGAGAGAGAGACAGAGCGAGAGAGAGAGACAGAGCGAGAGAGAGAGACAGAGCGAGAGAGACAGACAGAGCGAGAGAGACAGACAGAGCGAGAGAGACAGACAGAGCGAGAGAGACAGACAGAGCGAGAGAGACAGACAGAGCGAGAGAGACAGACAGAGCGAGAGAGACAGACAGAGCGAGAGAGACAGACAGAGCGAGAGAGACAGACAGAGCGAGAGAGACAGACAGAGCGAGACAGACAGAGCGAGAGAGACAGAGCAAGAGAGACAGACAGAGCAAGAGAGACAGACAGAGCGAGACAGACAGAGCGAGAGAGACAGACAGAGCGAGAGAGACAGACAGAGCGAGAGAGACAGACAGAGCGAGAGAGACAGACAGAGCAAGAGAGACAGACAGAGCAAGAGAGACAGACAGAGCGAGACAGACAGAGCGAGAGCGAGACAGACAGAGCGAGAGAGACAGACAGAGCAAGAGAGACAGACAGAGCGAGAGAGAGACAGACAGAGCGAGAGAGAGACAGACAGAGCGAGAGAGAGACAGACAGAGCGAGAGAGAGACAGACAGAGCGAGAGAGAGACAGACAGAGCGAGAGAGACAGACAGAGCGAGAGAGACAGACAGAGCGAGAGAGAGAGACAGAGCGAGAGAGAGAGACAGAGCGAGAGAGACAGACAGAGCGAGAGAGACAGACAGAGCGAGAGAGACAGACAGAGCGAGAGAGACAGACAGAGCGAGAGAGACAGACAGAGCGAGAGAGACAGACAGAGCGAGAGAGACAGACAGAGCGAGAGAGACAGACAGAGCGAGACAGACAGAGCAAGAGAGACAGACAGAGCAAGAGAGACAGACAGAGCGAGAGAGACAGACAGAGCGAGAGAGACAGACAGAGCGAGAGAGACAGACAGAGCGAGAGAGACAGACAGAGCGAGAGAGACAGACAGAGCGAGAGAGACAGACAGAGCGAGAGAGACAGACAGAGCGAGACAGACAGAGCGAGAGAGACAGAGCAAGAGAGACAGACAGAGCAAGAGAGACAGACAGAGCGAGAGAGACAGACAGAGCGAGAGAGACAGACAGAGCGAGAGAGACAGACAGAGCGAGAGAGACAGACAGAGCGAGAGAGCCTGAGAGCCAGAGCGAGAGAGCCAGAGAGCCAGAGCGAGAGAGCCAGAGCCAGAGAGCCAGAGAGCCAGAGCGAGAGAGCCAGAGAGCCAGAGAGCCAGAGAGCCAGAGCCAGAGAGCCAGAGAGCCAGAGCGAGAGAGCCAGAGCGAGAGAGCCAGAGAGCCAGAGCGAGAGAGCCAGAGAGCCAGAGCGAGAGAGCCAGAGAGCCAGAGCGAGAGAGCCAGAGAGCCAGAGCGAGAGAGAGACAGACAGAGCGAGAGAGAGACAGACAGAGCGAGAGAGAGACAGACAGAGCGAGACAGACAGAGCGAGAGAGACAGACAGAGCGAGAGAGACAGACAGAGCGAGAGAGACAGACAGAGCGAGAGAGAGAGACAGAGCGAGAGAGAGAGACAGAGCGAGAGAGAGAGACAGAGCGAGAGAGACAGAGCGAGAGAGAGCCAGAGCGAGAGAGAGCCAGAGCGAGAGAGCCAGAGCGAGAGAGCCTGAGAGCCAGAGCGAGAGAGCCAGAGAGCCAGAGAGCCAGAGCGAGAGAGCCAGAGTGAGAGAGCCAGAGAGCCAGAGCGAGAGAGCCAGAGAGCCAGAGCGAGAGAGCCAGAGAGCCAGAGAGCCAGAGCGAGAGAGCCAGAGAGCCAGAGCGAGAGAGCCAGAGAGCCAGAGCCAGAGAGCCAGAGAGCCAGAGCGAGAGAGCCAGAGAGCCAGAGCGAGAGAGCCAGAGAGCCAGAGCGAGAGAGCCAGAGAGCCAGAGCGAGAGAGCCAGAGAGCCAGACAGAGCGAGAGACAGACAGATCGAGAGAGAGACAGACAGAGCGAGAGAGAGACAGACAGAGCGAGAGAGAGACAGACAGAGCGAGAGAGAGACAGACAGAGCGAGAGAGAGACAGACAGAGCGAGAGAGAGACAGACAGAGCGAGAGAGAGACAGACAGAGCGAGAGAGAGACAGACAGAGCGAGAGAGAGACAGACAGAGCGAGAGAGAGACCGACAGAGCGAGAGAGAGACCGACAGAGCGAGAGAGAGACCGACAGAGCGAGAGAGAGACAGACAGAGCGAGAGAGAGACAGACAGAGCGAGAGAGAGACAGACAGAGCGAGAGAGAGACAGACAGAGCGAGAGAGACAGACAGAGCGAGAGAGACAGACAGAGCGAGAGAGAGACAGACAGAGCGAGAGAGAGACAGACAGAGCGAGAGAGAGACAGACAGAGCGAGAGAGACAGACAGAGCGAGAGAGAGAGACAGAGCGAGAGAGAGAGACAGAGCGAGAGAGAGAGACAGAGCGAGAGAGACAGACAGAGAGAGACAGACAGAGCGAGAGAGACAGAGCAAGAGAGACAGACAGAGCAAGAGAGACAGACAGAGCAAGAGAGAGAGACAGAGCAAGAGAGACAGACAGAGCAAGAGAGACAGACAGAGCAAGAGAGACAGACAGAGCGAGACAGACAGAGCG
Source organism: Oncorhynchus mykiss (assembly GCF_057628025.1). Taxonomy (NCBI): domain Eukaryota; kingdom Metazoa; phylum Chordata; class Actinopteri; order Salmoniformes; family Salmonidae; genus Oncorhynchus; species Oncorhynchus mykiss. Next base: position 36,711,086 of record NC_143050.1, on the reverse strand, counting down.
AGAGAGAGACAGACAGAGCGAGAGAGACAGACAGAGCAAGAGAGACAGACAGAGCGAGACAGACAGAGCGAGAGAGAGACAGACAGAGCAAGAGAGAGACAGACAGAGCAAGAGAGACAGACAGAGCAAGAGAGACAGACAGAGCGAGACAGACAGAGCGAGAGAGAGACAGACAGAGCGAGAGAGAGACAGACAGAGCGAGAGAGAGACAGACAGAGCAAGAGAGACAGACAGAGCAAGAGAGACAGACAGACAGAGCGAGACAGACAGAGCGAGAGAGACAGACAGAGCGAGAGAGACAGACAGAGCGAGAGAGAGACAGACAGAGCGAGAGAGACAGACAGAGCGAGAGAGACAGACAGAGCGAGAGAGACAGACAGAGCGAGAGAGACAGACAGAGCGAGAGAGACAGACAGAGCGAGAGAGAGCCAGAGCGAGAGAGAGCCAGAGAGTCAGAGCGAGAGAGCCAGAGAGCCAGAGCCAGAGAGCCAGAGAGCCAGAGCGAGAGAGCCAGAGAGCCAGAGCGAGAGAGCCAGAGAGCCAGAGCGAGAGAGCCAGAGAGCCAGAGCGAGAGAGCCAGAGAGCCAGAGCGAGAAAGCCAGAGAGCCAGAGCGAGAGAGCCAGAGAGCCAGAGCGAGAGAGAGACAGACAGAGCGAGAGAGAGACAGACAGAGCGAGAGAGAGACAGACAGAGCGAGAGAGAGACAGACAGAGCGAGAGAGACAGAGCGAGAGAGAGACAGACAGAGCGAGAGAGAGAGACAGAGCGAGATAGAGAGACAGAGCGAGAGAGAGAGACAGAGCGAGAGAGACAGACAGAGCGAGAGAGACAGACAGAGCGAGAGAGACAGACAGAGCGAGAGAGACAGACAGAGCGAGAGAGACAGACAGAGCGAGAGAGACAGACAGAGCGAGAGAGACAGACAGAGCGAGAGAGACAGACAGAGCGAGAGAGACAGACAGAGCGAGAGAGACAGACAGAGCGAGAGAGACAGACAGAGCGAGAGAGACAGACAGAGCGAGACAGACAGAGCGAGAGAGACAGAGCAAGAGAGACAGACAGAGCAAGAGAGACAGACAGAGCGAGACAGACAGAGCGAGAGAGACAGACAGAGCGAGAGAGACAGACAGAGCGAGAGAGACAGACAGAGCGAGAGAGACAGACAGAGCAAGAGAGACAGACAGAGCAAGAGAGACAGACAGAGCGAGACAGACAGAGCGAGAGCGAGACAGACAGAGCGAGAGAGACAGACAGAGCAAGAGAGACAGACAGAGCAAGAGAGACAGACAGAGCAAGAGAGACAGACAGAGCGAGACAGACAGAGCGAGAGAGACAGACAGAGCAAGAGAGACAGACAGAGCAAGAGAGACAGACAGAGCAAGAGAGACAGACAGAGCGAGACAGACAGAGCGAGAGAGAGACAGACAGAGCGAGAGAGAGACAGACAGAGCGAGAGAGAGACAGACAGAGCAAGAGAGACAGACAGAGCAAGAGAGACAGACAGAGCAAGAGAGACAGACAGAGCAAGAGAGACAGACAGAGCAAGAGAGACAGACAGAGCGAGACAGACAGAGCGAGAGAGACAGACAGAGCGAGAGAGACAGACAGAGCGAGAGAGAGACAGACAGAGCGAGAAAGAGACAGACAGAGCGAGAGAGAGACAGACAGAGCGAGAGAGACAGACAGAGCGAGAGAGACAGACAGAGCGAGAGAGACAGACAGAGCAAGAGAGACAGACAGAGCAAGAGAGACAGACAGAGCGAGACAGACAGAGCGAGAGAGACAGACAGAGCGAGAGAGAGACAGACAGAGCGAGAGAGAGACAGACAGAGCGAGAGAGAGACAGACAGAGCGAGAGAGACAGACAGAGCGAGAGAGAGACAGACAGAGCGAGAGAGAGACAGACAGAGCGAGAGAGAGACAGAGCGAGAGAGAGAGAGACAGACAGAGCGAGAGAGACAGACAGAGCGAGAGAGAGAGACAGAGCGAGAGAGAGAGACAGAGCGAGAGAGACAGACAGAGCGAGAGAGACAGACAGAGCGAGAGAGACAGACAGAGCGAGAGAGACAGACAGAGCGAGAGAGACAGACAGAGCGAGAGAGACAGACAGAGCGAGAGAGACAGACAGAGCGAGAGAGACAGACAGAGCGAGACAGACAGAGCGAGAGAGACAGAGCAAGAGAGACAGACAGAGCAAGAGAGACAGACAGAGCGAGACAGACAGAGCGAGAGAGACAGACAGAGCGAGAGAGACAGACAGAGCGAGAGAGACAGACAGAGCAAGAGAGACAGACAGAGCAAGAGAGACAGACAGAGCGAGAGAGACAGACAGAGCGAGAGAGACAGACAGAGCGAGAGAGACAGACAGAGCGAGAGAGACAGACAGAGCAAGAGAGACAGACAGAGCAAGAGAGACAGACAGAGCAAGAGAGACAGACAGAGCAAGAGAGACAGACAGAGCAAGAGAGACAGACAGAGCGAGACAGACAGAGCGAGAGAGAGACAGACAGAGCGAGAGAGAGACAGACAGAGCGAGAGAGAGACAGACAGAGCGAGAGAGAGACAGACAGAGCGAGAGAGAGACAGACAGAGCGAGAGAGAGACAGACAGAGCAAGAGAGACAGACAGAGCAAGAGAGACAGACAGAGCGAGACAGACAGAGCGAGAGAGACAGACAGAGCGAGAGAGACAGACAGAGCGAGAGAGAGACAGACAGAGCGAGAGAGAGACAGACAGAGCGAGAGAGAGACAGACAGAGCGAGAGAGACAGACAGAGCGAGAGAGACAGACAGAGCGAGAGAGACAGACAGAGCGAGAGAGAGCCAGAGCGAGAGAGAGCCAGAGAGCCAGAGCGAGAGAGCCAGAGAGCCAGAGCCAGAGAGCCAGAGAGCCAGAGCGAGAGAGCCAGAGAGCCAGAGCGAGAGAGCCAGAGAGCCAGAGCGAGAGAGCCAGAGAGCCAGAGCGAGAGAGCCAGAGAGCCAGAGCGAGAGAGCCAGAGAGCCAGAGCGAGAGAGAGACAGACAGAGCGAGAGAGAGACAGACAGAGCGAGAGAGAGACAGACAGAGCGAGAGAGAGACAGACAGAGCGAGAGAGAGACAGACAGAGCGAGAGAGAGACAGACAGAGCGAGAGAGAGACAGACAGAGCGAGAGAGAGACAGACAGAGCGAGAGAGAGACAGACAGAGCGAGAGAGAGACAGACAGAGCGAGAGAGAGACAGACAGAGCGAGAGAGACAGACAGAGCGAGAGAGAGACAGACAGAGCGAGAGAGAGACAGACAGAGCGAGAGAGAGACAGAGCGAGAGAGAGACAGACAGAGCGAGAGAGACAGACAGAGCGAGAGAGAGAGACAGAGCGAGAGAGAGAGACAGAGCGAGAGAGACAGACAGAGAGAGACAGACAGAGCGAGAGAGACAGACAGAGCGAGAGAGACAGACAGAGCGAGAGAGACAGACAGAGCGAGAGAGACAGACAGAGCGAGAGAGACAGACAGAGCGAGACAGACAGAGCGAGAGAGACAGAGCAAGAGAGACAGACAGAGCAAGAGAGACAGACAGAGCGAGAGAGACAGACAGAGCGAGAGAG